>NW_027472687.1:0-446325 GCF_030347505.1 Rhynchophorus ferrugineus
TTTACAATTTGGGCCCAAGTTAGAAGCAGTGCCTAAGGTGTAAATTACCGATAGTCCATATCTCGGAAACTATAAGAGATAATGCAATTTGGCAACCGGCAATGTAATTAGCATGCCGAATATTACTTGGAATGTGAATTGGAACGAAATCGCCAATAGATAAGACGATTTTACAATTTGGGCCCAAGTTAGAAGCAGTGCCTAAGGTGTAAATTACCGATAGTCCATATCTCGGAAACTATAAGAGATAATGCAATTTGGCAACCGGCAATGTAATTAGCATGCCGAATATTACTTGGAATGTAAATTGGAACGAAATCGCCAATAGATAAGACCATTTTACAATTTGGGCCCAAGTTAGAAGCAGAGCCTAATGTGTAAATTATCGATAGTCCATATCTCGGAAACTATAAGAGATAATGCAATTTGGCAACCGGCAATGTAATTAGCATGCCGAATATTACTTGGAATGTGAATTGGAATGAAATCGCCAATAGATAAGACCATTTTACAATTTGGGCCCAAGTTAGAAGCAGAGCCTAAGGTGTAAATTATCGATAGTCCATATCTCGGAAACTATCAGAGATAATGCAATTTGGCAACCGGCAATGTAATTAGCATGCCGAATATTACTTGGAATGTGAATTGGAACGAAATCGCCAATAGATAAGACGATTTTACAATTTGGGCCCAAGTTAGAAGCAGAGCCTAAGGTGTAAATTACCGATAGTCCATATCTCGGAAACTATAAGTGATAATGCAATTTGGCAACCGGCAATGTAATTAGCATGCCGAATATTACTTGGAATGTGAATTGGAACGAAATCGCCAATAGATAAGACCATTTTACAATTTGGGCCCAAGTTAGAAGCAGAGCCTAAGGTGTAAATTATCGATAGTCCATATCTCGGAAACTATAAGAGATAATGCAATTTGGCAACCGGCAATGTAATTAGCATGCCGAATATTACTTGGAATGTGAATTGGAATGAAATCGCCAATAGATAAGAAAATTTTACAATTTGGGCCCAAGTTAGAAGCAGAGCCTAAGGTGTAAATTATCCATAGTCCATATCTCGGAAACTATAAGAGATAATGCAATTTGGCAACTGGCAATGTAATTAGCATGCCGAATATTACTTGGAATGTGAATTGGGACGAAATCGCCAATAGATAAGACCATTTTACAATTTGGGCCCAAGTTAGAAGCAGAGCCTAAGGTGTAAATTATCGATAGTCCATATCTCGGAAACTATAAGAGATAATGCAACTTGGCCACCGGCAATGTAATTAGCATGTCGAATATTACTTGGAATGTGAATTGGAACGAAATCGCCAATAGATAAGACCATTTTACAATTTGGGCCCAAGTTAGAAGCAGAGCCTAAGGTGTAAATTATCGATAGTCCATATCTCGGAAACTATAAGAGATAATGCAATTTGGCAACCGGCAATGTAATTAGCATGCCGAATATTACTTGGAATGTGAATTGGAACGAAATCGCCAATAGATAAGACCATTTTACAATTTGGGACCAAGTTAGAAGCAGAGCCTAAGGTGTAAATTATCCATAGTCCATATCTCGGAAACTATAAGAGATAATGCAATTTGGCAACCGGCAATGTAATTAGCATCCCGAATATTACTTGGAATGTGAATTGGAACGAAATCGCCAATAGATAAGACCATTTTACAATTTGGGCCCAAGTTAGAAGCAGAGCCTAAGGTGTAAATTATGGATAGTCCATATCTCGGAAACTATAAAAGATAATGCAATTTCGCAACCGGCAATGTAATTAGCATGCCGAATATTACTTGGAGTGTGAATTGGAACGAAATCGCCAATAGATAAGACCATTTTACAATTTGGGCCCAAGTTAGAAGCAGAGCCTAAGGTGTAAATTATCGATAGTCCGTATCTCGGAAACTATAAGAGATAATGCAGTTTCGCAACCGGCAAAGTAATTAGCATGCCGAATATTACTTGGAATGTGAATTGGGACGAAATCGCCAATAGATAAGACCATTTTACAATTTGGGCCCAAGTTAGAAGCAGAGCCTAAGGTGTAAATTATCGATAGTCCATATCTCGGAAACTATAAGAGATAATGCAATTTGGCAACCGGCAATGTAATTAGCATGCCGAATATTACTTGGAATGTGAATTGGAACGAAATCGCCAATAGATAAGACCATTTTACAATTTGGGCCCAAGTTAGAAGCAGAGCCTAAGGTGTAAATTATCGATAGTCCATATCTCGGAAACTATAAGAGATAATGCAATTTGGCAACCGGCAATGTAATTAGCATACCGAATATTACTTGGAATGTGAATTGGAATGAAATCGCCAATAGATAAGACCATTTTACAATTTGGGCCCATGTTAGAAGCAGAGCCTAAGGTGTAAATTATCCATAGTCCATATCTCGAAAACTATAAGAGATAATGCAATTTGGCAACTGGCAATGTAATTAGCATGCCGAATATTACTTGGAATGTGAATTGGGACGAAATCGCCAATAGATAAGACCATTTTACAATTTGGGCCCAAGTTAGAAGCAGAGCCTAAGGTGTAAATTATCGATAGTCCATATCTCGGAAACTATAAGAGATAATGCAATTTGGCAACCGGCAATGTAACTAACATTCCGAATACTACTTGGAATGTGAATTGGAACGAAATCGCCAATAGATAAGACCATTTTACAGTTTGGGCCCAAGTTAGAAGCAGAGCCTAAGGTTAAAAATAATCGATAGTCCATATCTCGGAAACTATAAGAGATAATGCAATTTGGGAACCGGCAATGTAATTAGCATGCCGAATATTACTTGGAATGTGAATTGGAACGAAATCGCCAATAGATAAGACCATTTTACAATTTGGGCCCAAGTTAGAAGCAGAGCCTAAGGTGTAAATTATCGATAGTCCATATCTCGGAAACTATAAGAGATAATGCAATTTGGCAACCGGCAATTTAATTAACATGCCGAATATTACTTGGAATGTGAATTGGAACGAAATCGCCAATAGATAAGACCATTTTACAATTTGGGCCCAAGTTAGAAGCAGAGCCTAAGGTGTAAATTATCGATAGTCCATATCTCGGAAACTATAAGAGATAATGCAACTTGGCCACCGGCAATGTAATTAGCATGCCGAATATTACTTGGAATGTGAATTGGAACGAAATCGCCAATAGGTAAGACCATTTTACAATTTGGGCCCAAGTTAGAAGCAGAGCCTAAGGTGTAAATTATCGATAGTCCATATCTCGGAAACTATAGGAGATAATTCAATTTGGCAACCGGCAATGTAATTAGCATGCCGAATATTACTTGGAATGTGAATTGTAACGAAATCGCCAATAGATAAGACCATTTTACAATTTGGGCCCAAGTTAGAAGCAGAGCCTAAGGTGTAAATTATCGATAGTCCATATCTCGGAAACTATAAGAGATAATGCAATTTGGCAACCGGCAATGTAATTAGCATGCCGAATATTACTTGGAATGTGAATTGGAACGAAATCGCCAATAGATAAGACGATTAGGTTCGTCCATCGATCGATAATTTACACCTTAGGCTCTGCTTCTAACTTGGGCCCAAATTGTAAAATGGTCTTATCTATTGGCGATTTCGTTCCAATTCACATTCCAAGTAATATTCGGCATGCTAATTACATTGCCGGTTGCTAAATTGCATTATCTCTTATAGTTTCCGAGATATGGACTATCGATAATTTACATCTTAGGCTCTGCTTCTAACTTGGGCCCAAATTGTAAAATGGTCTTATCTATTGCCGATTTCGTTCCAATTCACATTCCAATAATATTCGGCATGCTAATTACATTGCCGGTTGCCAAATTGCATTATCTCTTATAGTTTCCGAGATATGGACTATCGATAATTTACACCTTAGGCTCTGCTTCTAACTTGGGCCCAAATTGTAAAATGGTCTTATCTATTGGCGATTTCGTTCCAATTCACATTCCAAGGAATATTCGGCATGCTAATTACATTGCCGGTTGCGAAATTGCATTATCTCTTATAGTTTCCGAGATATGGACTATCGGTTATTTACACCTTAGGCTCTGCTTCTAACTTGTGCCCAAATTGTAAAATGGTCTTATCTATTGGCGATTTCGTTCCAATTCACATTCTAAGTAATATTCGGCATGCTAATTACATTGCCGGTTGCCAAATTGCATTATCTCTTATAGTTTCCAAGATATGGACTATCGATAATTTACACCTTAGGCTCTGCTTCTAACTTGGGCCCAAATTGTAAAATGGTCTTATCTATTGGCGATTTCGTTCCAATTCACATTCCAAGTAATATTCGGCATGTTAATTAAATTGCCGGTTGCCAAATTGCATTATCTCTTATAGTTTCCGAGATATGGACTATCGAAAATTTACACCTTAGGCTCTGCTTCTAACTTGGGCCCAAATTGTAAAATGGTCTTACCTATTGGCGATTTCGTTCCAATTCACATTCCAAGTAATATTCGGCATGTTAATTAAATTGCCGGTTGCCAAATTGCATTATCTCTTATAGTTTCCGAGATATGGACTATCGATAATTTACACCTTATTCTCTGCTTCTAACTTGGGCCCAAATTGTAAAATCGTCTTATCTATTGGCGATTTCGTTCCAATTCACATTCCAAGTAATATTCGGCATGCTAATTACATTGCCGGTTGCCAAATTGCATTATCTCTTATTGTTTCCGAGATATGGACTATCGATAATTTACACCTTAGGCTCTGCTTCTAACTTGGGCCCAAATTGTAATATGGTCTTATCTATTGGCGATTTCGTTCCAATTCACATTCCAAGTAATATTCGGCATGCTAATTACATTGCCTGTTGCCAAATTGCATTAACTCTTATAGTTTCCGAGATCGTCTTTCCCAAATCGTCTTATCTATTGGCGATTTCGTTCCAATTCACATTCCAAATTGTGAATGTGAATTGGAACGAAATCGCCAATAGATAAGACCATTTTACAATTTGGGCCCAAGTTAGAAGCAGAGCCTAAGGTGTAAATTATTGATAGTCCATATCTCGGAAACTATAAGAGATAATGCAATTTCGCAACCGGCAATGTAATTAGCATGCCGAATATTACTTGGAGTGTGAATTGGAACGAAATCGCCAATAGATAAGACCATTTTACAATTTGGGCCCAAGTTAGAAGCAGAGCCTAAGGTGTAAATTATCGATAGTCCGTATCTCGGAAACTATAAGAGATAATGCAATTTGGCAACCGGCAATGTAATTAGCATGCCGAATATTACTTGGAATGTGAATTGGAACGAAATCGCCAATAGATAAGACCATTTTACAATTTGGGCCCAAGTTAGAAGCAGAGCCTAAGGTGTAAATTATCGATAGTCCATATCTCGGAAACTATAAGAGATAATGCAATTTGGCAACCGGCAATGTAACTAACATTCCGAATACTACTTGGAATGTGAATTGGAACGAAATCGCCAATAGATAAGACCATTTTACAGTTTGGGCCCAAGTTAGAAGCAGAGCCTAAGGTTAAAAATAATCGATAGTCCATATCTCGGAAACTATAAGAGATAATGCAATTTGGGAACCGGCAATGTAATTAGCATGCCGAATATTACTTGGAATGTGAATTGGAACGAAATCGCCAATAGATAAGACCATTTTACAATTTGGGCCCAAGTTAGAAGCAGAGCCTAAGGTGTAAATTATCGATAGTCCATATCTCGGAAACTATAAGAGATAATGCAATTTGGCAACCGGCAATTTAATTAACATGCCGAATATTACTTGGAATGTGAATTGGAACGAAATCGCCAATAGATAAGACCATTTTACAATTTGGGCCCAAGTTAGAAGCAGAGCCTAAGGTGTAAATTATCGATAGTCCATATCTCGGAAACTATAAGAGATAATGCAACTTGGCCACCGGCAATGTAATTAGCATGCCGAATATTACTTGGAATGTGAATTGGAACGAAATCGCCAATAGGTAAGACCATTTTACAATTTGGGCCCAAGTTAGAAGCAGAGCCTAAGGTGTAAATTATCGATAGTCCATATCTCGGAAACTATAGGAGATAATTCAATTTGGCAACCGGCAATGTAATTAGCATGCCGAATATTACTTGGAATGTGAATTGTAACGAAATCGCCAATAGATAAGACCATTTTACAATTTGGGCCCAAGTTAGAAGCAGAGCCTAAGGTGTAAATTATCGATAGTCCATATCTCGGAAACTATAAGAGATAATGCAATTTGGCAACCGGCAATGTAATTAGCATGCCGAATATTACTTGGAATGTGAATTGGAACGAAATCGCCAATAGATAAGACGATTTTACACCTTAGGCTCTGCTTCTAACTTGGGCCCAAATTGTAAAATGGTCTTATCTATTGGCGATTTCGTTCCAATTCACATTCCAAGTAATATTCGGCATGCTAATTACATTGCCGGTTGCTAAATTGCATTATCTCTTATAGTTTCCGAGATATGGACTATCGATAATTTACATCTTAGGCTCTGCTTCTAACTTGGGCCCAAATTGTAAAATGGTCTTATCTATTGCCGATTTCGTTCCAATTCACATTCCAATAATATTCGGCATGCTAATTACATTGCCGGTTGCCAAATTGCATTATCTCTTATAGTTTCCGAGATATGGACTATCGATAATTTACACCTTAGGCTCTGCTTCTAACTTGGGCCCAAATTGTAAAATGGTCTTATCTATTGGCGATTTCGTTCCAATTCACATTCCAAGGAATATTCGGCATGCTAATTACATTGCCGGTTGCGAAATTGCATTATCTCTTATAGTTTCCGAGATATGGACTATCGGTTATTTACACCTTAGGCTCTGCTTCTAACTTGTGCCCAAATTGTAAAATGGTCTTATCTATTGGCGATTTCGTTCCAATTCACATTCTAAGTAATATTCGGCATGCTAATTACATTGCCGGTTGCCAAATTGCATTATCTCTTATAGTTTCCAAGATATGGACTATCGATAATTTACACCTTAGGCTCTGCTTCTAACTTGGGCCCAAATTGTAAAATGGTCTTATCTATTGGCGATTTCGTTCCAATTCACATTCCAAGTAATATTCGGCATGTTAATTAAATTGCCGGTTGCCAAATTGCATTATCTCTTATAGTTTCCGAGATATGGACTATCGAAAATTTACACCTTAGGCTCTGCTTCTAACTTGGGCCCAAATTGTAAAATGGTCTTACCTATTGGCGATTTCGTTCCAATTCACATTCCAAGTAATATTCGGCATGTTAATTAAATTGCCGGTTGCCAAATTGCATTATCTCTTATAGTTTCCGAGATATGGACTATCGATAATTTACACCTTATTCTCTGCTTCTAACTTGGGCCCAAATTGTAAAATCGTCTTATCTATTGGCGATTTCGTTCCAATTCACATTCCAAGTAATATTCGGCATGCTAATTACATTGCCGGTTGCCAAATTGCATTATCTCTTATTGTTTCCGAGATATGGACTATCGATAATTTACACCTTAGGCTCTGCTTCTAACTTGGGCCCAAATTGTAATATGGTCTTATCTATTGGCGATTTCGTTCCAATTCACATTCCAAGTAATATTCGGCATGCTAATTACATTGCCTGTTGCCAAATTGCATTAACTCTTATAGTTTCCGAGATCGTCTTTCCCAAATCGTCTTATCTATTGGCGATTTCGTTCCAATTCACATTCCAAATTGTGAATGTGAATTGGAACGAAATCGCCAATAGATAAGACCATTTTACAATTTGGGCCCAAGTTAGAAGCAGAGCCTAAGGTGTAAATTATTGATAGTCCATATCTCGGAAACTATAAGAGATAATGCAATTTCGCAACCGGCAATGTAATTAGCATGCCGAATATTACTTGGAGTGTGAATTGGAACGAAATCGCCAATAGATAAGACCATTTTACAATTTGGGCCCAAGTTAGAAGCAGAGCCTAAGGTGTAAATTATCGATAGTCCGTATCTCGGAAACTATAAGAGATAATGCAATTTGGCAACCGGCAATGTAATTAGCATGCCGAATATTACTTGGAATGTGAATTGGAACGAAATCGCCAATAGATAAGACCATTTTACAATTTGGGCCCAAGTTAGAAGCAGAGCCTAAGGTGTAAATTATCGATAGTCCATATCTCGGAAACTATAAGAGATAATGCAATTTGGTAACCGGCCATGTAATTAGCATGCCGAATATTACTTGGAATGTGAATTGGAACGAAATGGCCAATAGATAAGACCATTTTACAATTTGGGCCCAAGTTAGAAGCAGAGCCTAAGGTGTAAATTATCGATAGTCCATATTTCGGAAACTGTAAGAGATAATGCAATTTGGCAACCGGCAATGTAATTAGCATGCCGAATATTACTTGGAATGTGAATTGGAACGAAATCGCCAATAGATAAGACCATTTTACAATTTGGGCCCAAGTTAAAAGCAGAGCCTAAGGTGTAAATTATCGATAGTCCATATCTCGGAAACTATAAGAGATAATGCAATTTGGCAACCGGCAATGTAATTAGCATGCCGAATATTACTTGGAATGTGAATAGGAACGAAATCGCCAATAGATAAGACCATATTACAATTTGGGCCCAAGTTAGAAGCAGAGCCTAAGGTGTAAATTATCGATAGTCCATATCTCGGAAACTATAAGAGATAATGCAATTTGGCAACCGGCAATGTAATTAGCATGCCGAATATTACTTGGAATGTGAATTGGAACGAAATCGCCAATAGATAAGACCATTTTACAATTTGGGCCCAAGTTAGAAGCAGAGCCTAAGGTGTAAATTATCGATAGTCCATATCTCGGAAACTATAACAGATAATGCAATTTGGCAACCGGCAATGTAATTAGCATGCCGAATATTACTTGGAATGTGAATTGGAACGAAATCGCCAATAGGTAAGACCATTTTACAATTTGGGCCCAAGTTAGAAGCAGAGCCTAAGGTGTAAATTATCGATAGTCCATATCTCGGAAACTATAAGAGATAATTCAATTTGGCCACCGGCAATGTAATTAGCATGCCGAATATTACTTGGAATGTGAATTGGAACGAAATCGCCAATAGATAAGACCATTTTACAATTTGGGCCCAAGTTAAAAGCAGAGCCTAAGGTGTAAATTATCGATAGTCCATATCTCGGAAACTATAAGAGATAATGCAATTTGCCAACCGGCAATGTAATTAGCATGCCGAATATTACTTGGAATGTGAATTGGAACGAAATCGCCAATAGATAAGACCATTTTACAATTTGGGCCCAAGTTAGAAGCAGAGCCTAAGGTGTAAATTATCGATAGTCCATATCTCGGAAACTATAAGAGATAATGCAATTTGGCAACCGGCAATGTAATTAGCATGCCGAATAGCACTTGGAATATGAATTGGAACGAAATCGCCAATAGATAAACCATT
The DNA here is from genome assembly GCF_030347505.1 of Rhynchophorus ferrugineus. NCBI lineage: Eukaryota > Metazoa > Arthropoda > Insecta > Coleoptera > Curculionidae > Rhynchophorus > Rhynchophorus ferrugineus. Next base: position 9,489 of record NW_027472687.1, read on the forward strand.
TTACAATTTGGGCCCAAGTTAGAAGCAGAGCCTAAGGTGTAAATTATCGATAGTCCATATCTCGGAAACTATAAGAGATAATTCAATTTGGCAACCGGCAATGTAATTAGCATGCCGAATATTACTTGGAATGTGAATTGGAACGAAATCGCCAATAGATAAGACCATTTTACAATTTGGGCCCAAGTTAGAAGCAGAGCCTAAGGTGTAAATTATCGATAGTCCATATCTCGGAAACTATAAGAGATAATGCAATTTGGCAACAGGCAATGTAATTAGCATGCCGAATATTACTTGGAATGTGAATTGGAACGAAATCGCCAATAGATAAGACCATTTTACAATTTGGGCCCAAGTTAGAAGCAGAGCCTAAGGTGTAAATTAACGATAGTCCATATCTCGGAAACTATAAGAGATAATGCAATTTGGCAACCGGCAATGTAATTAGCATGCCGAATATTACATGGAATGTGAATTGGAATGAAATCGCCAATAGATAAGACCATTTTACAATTTGGGCCCAAGTTAGAAGCAGAGCCTAAGGTGTAAATTATCGATAGTCCATATCTCGGAAACTATAAGAGATAATGCAATTTGGCAACCGGCAATGTAATTAGCATGCCGAATACCACTTGGAATATGAATTGGAACGAAATCGCCAATAGATAAACCATTTTACAATTTGGGCCCAAGTTAGAAGCAGAGCCTAAGGTGTAAATTATCGATAGTCCATATCTCGGAAACTATAAGAGATAATTCAATTTGGCAACCGGCAATGTAATTAGCATGCCGAATATTACTTGGAATGTGAATTGGAACGAAATCGCCAATAGATAAGACCATTTTACAATTTGGGCCCAAGTTAGAAGCAGAGCCTAAGGTGTAAATTATCGATAGTCCATATCTCGGAAACTATAAGAGATAATGCAATTTGGCAACCGGCAATGTAATTAGCATGCCGAATATTACTTGGAATGTGAATTGGAATGAAATCGCCAATAGATAAGACCATTTTACAATTTGGGCCCAAGTTAGAAGCAGAGCCTAAGGTGTAAATTATCGATAGTCCATATCTCGGAAACTATAAGAGATAATGCAATTTGGCAACCGGCAATGTAATTAGCATGCCGAATATTACTTGGAATGTGAATTGGAACGAAATCGCCAATAGATAAGACGATTTTACAATTTGGGCCCAAGTTAGAAGCAGAGCCTAAGGTGTAAATTACCGATAGTCCATATCTCGGAAACTATAAGAGATAATGCAATTTGGCAACCGACAATGTAATTAGCATGCCGAATATTACTTGGAATGTGAATTGGAACGAAATCGCCAATAGATAAGACGATTTTACAATTTGGGCCCAAGTTAGAAGCAGTGCCTAAGGTGTAAATTACCGATAGTCCATATCTCGGAAACTATAAGAGATAATGCAATTTGGCAACCGGCAATGTAATTAGCATGCCGAATATTACTTGGAATGTAAATTGGAACGAAATCGCCAATAGATAAGACCATTTTACAATTTGGGCCCAAGTTAGAAGCAGAGCCTAATGTGTAAATTATCGATAGTCCATATCTCGGAAACTATAAGAGATAATGCAATTTGGCAACCGGCAATGTAATTAGCATGCCGAATATTACTTGGAATGTGAATTGGAATGAAATCGCCAATAGATAAGACCATTTTACAATTTGGGCCCAAGTTAGAAGCAGAGCCTAAGGTGTAAATTATCGATAGTCCATATCTCGGAAACTATCAGAGATAATGCAATTTGGCAACCGGCAATGTAATTAGCATGCCGAATATTACTTGGAATGTGAATTGGAACGAAATCGCCAATAGATAAGACGATTTTACAATTTGGGCCCAAGTTAGAAGCAGAGCCTAAGGTGTAAATTACCGATAGTCCATATCTCGGAAACTATAAGTGATAATGCAATTTGGCAACCGGCAATGTAATTAGCATGCCGAATATTACTTGGAATGTGAATTGGAACGAAATCGCCAATAGATAAGACCATTTTACAATTTGGGCCCAAGTTAGAAGCAGAGCCTAAGGTGTAAATTATCGATAGTCCATATCTCGGAAACTATAAGAGATAATGCAATTTGGCAACCGGCAATGTAATTAGCATGCCGAATATTACTTGGAATGTGAATTGGAATGAAATCGCCAATAGATAAGAAAATTTTACAATTTGGGCCCAAGTTAGAAGCAGAGCCTAAGGTGTAAATTATCCATAGTCCATATCTCGGAAACTATAAGAGATAATGCAATTTGGCAACTGGCAATGTAATTAGCATGCCGAATATTACTTGGAATGTGAATTGGGACGAAATCGCCAATAGATAAGACCATTTTACAATTTGGGCCCAAGTTAGAAGCAGAGCCTAAGGTGTAAATTATCGATAGTGCATATCTCGGAAACTATAAGAGATAATGCAACTTGGCCACCGGCAATGTAATTAGCATGTCGAATATTACTTGGAATGTGAATTGGAACGAAATCGCCAATAGATAAGACCATTTTACAATTTGGGCCCAAGTTAGAAGCAGAGCCTAAGGTGTAAATTATCGATAGTCCATATCTCGGAAACTATAAGAGATAATGCAATTTGGCAACCGGCAATGTAATTAGCATGCCGAATATTACTTGGAATGTGAATTGGAACGAAATCGCCAATAGATAAGACCATTTTACAATTTGGGACCAAGTTAGAAGCAGAGCCTAAGGTGTAAATTATCCATAGTCCATATCTCGGAAACTATAAGAGATAATGCAATTTGGCAACCGGCAATGTAATTAGCATCCCGAATATTACTTGGAATGTGAATTGGAACGAAATCGCCAATAGATAAGACCATTTTACAATTTGGGCCCAAGTTAGAAGCAGAGCCTAAGGTGTAAATTATGGATAGTCCATATCTCGGAAACTATAAAAGATAATGCAATTTCGCAACCGGCAATGTAATTAGCATGCCGAATATTACTTGGAGTGTGAATTGGAACGAAATCGCCAATAGATAAGACCATTTTACAATTTGGGCCCAAGTTAGAAGCAGAGCCTAAGGTGTAAATTATCGATAGTCCGTATCTCGGAAACTATAAGAGATAATGCAGTTTCGCAACCGGCAAAGTAATTAGCATGCCGAATATTACTTGGAATGTGAATTGGGACGAAATCGCCAATAGATAAGACCATTTTACAATTTGGGCCCAAGTTAGAAGCAGAGCCTAAGGTGTAAATTATCGATAGTCCATATCTCGGAAACTATAAGAGATAATGCAATTTGGCAACCGGCAATGTAATTAGCATGCCGAATATTACTTGGAATGTGAATTGGAACGAAATCGCCAATAGATAAGACCATTTTACAATTTGGGCCCAAGTTAGAAGCAGAGCCTAAGGTGTAAATTATCGATAGTCCATATCTCGGAAACTATAAGAGATAATGCAATTTGGCAACCGGCAATGTAATTAGCATACCGAATATTACTTGGAATGTGAATTGGAATGAAATCGCCAATAGATAAGACCATTTTACAATTTGGGCCCATGTTAGAAGCAGAGCCTAAGGTGTAAATTATCCATAGTCCATATCTCGAAAACTATAAGAGATAATGCAATTTGGCAACTGGCAATGTAATTAGCATGCCGAATATTACTTGGAATGTGAATTGGGACGAAATCGCCAATAGATAAGACCATTTTACAATTTGGGCCCAAGTTAGAAGCAGAGCCTAAGGGGTAAATTATCGATAGTCCATATCTCGGAAACTATAAGAGATAATGCAATTTGGCAACCGGCAATGTAACTAGCATTCCGAATACTACTTGGAATGTGAATTGGAACGAAATCGCCAATAGATAAGACCATTTTACAGTTTGGGCCCAAGTTAGAAGCAGAGCCTAAGGTTAAAAATAATCGATAGTCCATATCTCGGAAACTATAAGAGATAATGCAATTTGGGAACCGGCAATGTAATTAGCATGCCGAATATTACTTGGAATGTGAATTGGAACGAAATCGCCAATAGATAAGACCATTTTACAATTTGGGCCCAAGTTAGAAGCAGAGCCTAAGGTGTAAATTATCGATAGTCCATATCTCGGAAACTATAAGAGATAATGCAATTTGGCAACCGGCAATTTAATTAACATGCCGAATATTACTTGGAATGTGAATTGGAACGAAATCGCCAATAGATAAGACCATTTTACAATTTGGGCCCAAGTTAGAAGCAGAGCCTAAGGTGTAAATTATCGATAGTCCATATCTCGGAAACTATAAGAGATAATGCAACTTGGCCACCGGCAATGTAATTAGCATGCCGAATATTACTTGGAATGTGAATTGGAACGAAATCGCCAATAGGTAAGACCATTTTACAATTTGGGCCCAAGTTAGAAGCAGAGCCTAAGGTGTAAATTATCGATAGTCCATATCTCGGAAACTATAGGAGATAATTCAATTTGGCAACCGGCAATGTAATTAGCATGCCGAATATTACTTGGAATGTGAATTGTAACGAAATCGCCAATAGATAAGACCATTTTACAATTTGGGCCCAAGTTAGAAGCAGAGCCTAAGGTGTAAATTATCGATAGTCCATATCTCGGAAACTATAAGAGATAATGCAATTTGGCAACCGGCAATGTAATTAGCATGCCGAATATTACTTGGAATGTGAATTGGAACGAAATCGCCAATAGATAATTTACACCTTAGGCTCTGCTTCTAACTTGGGCCCAAATTGTAAAATGGTCTTATCTATTGGCGATTTCGTTCCAATTCACATTCCAAGTAATATTCGGCATGCTAATTACATTGCCGGTTGCTAAATTGCATTATCTCTTATAGTTTCCGAGATATGGACTATCGATAATTTACATCTTAGGCTCTGCTTCTAACTTGGGCCCAAATTGTAAAATGGTCTTATCTATTGCCGATTTCGTTCCAATTCACATTCCAATAATATTCGGCATGCTAATTACATTGCCGGTTGCCAAATTGCATTATCTCTTATAGTTTCCGAGATATGGACTATCGATAATTTACACCTTAGGCTCTGCTTCTAACTTGGGCCCAAATTGTAAAATGGTCTTATCTATTGGCGATTTCGTTCCAATTCACATTCCAAGGAATATTCGGCATGCTAATTACATTGCCGGTTGCGAAATTGCATTATCTCTTATAGTTTCCGAGATATGGACTATCGGTTATTTACACCTTAGGCTCTGCTTCTAACTTGTGCCCAAATTGTAAAATGGTCTTATCTATTGGCGATTTCGTTCCAATTCACATTCTAAGTAATATTCGGCATGCTAATTACATTGCCGGTTGCCAAATTGCATTATCTCTTATAGTTTCCAAGATATGGACTATCGATAATTTACACCTTAGGCTCTGCTTCTAACTTGGGCCCAAATTGTAAAATGGTCTTATCTATTGGCGATTTCGTTCCAATTCACATTCCAAGTAATATTCGGCATGTTAATTAAATTGCCGGTTGCCAAATTGCATTATCTCTTATAGTTTCCGAGATATGGACTATCGAAAATTTACACCTTAGGCTCTGCTTCTAACTTGGGCCCAAATTGTAAAATGGTCTTACCTATTGGCGATTTCGTTCCAATTCACATTCCAAGTAATATTCGGCATGTTAATTAAATTGCCGGTTGCCAAATTGCATTATCTCTTATAGTTTCCGAGATATGGACTATCGATAATTTACACCTTATTCTCTGCTTCTAACTTGGGCCCAAATTGTAAAATCGTCTTATCTATTGGCGATTTCGTTCCAATTCACATTCCAAGTAATATTCGGCATGCTAATTACATTGCCGGTTGCCAAATTGCATTATCTCTTATTGTTTCCGAGATATGGACTATCGATAATTTACACCTTAGGCTCTGCTTCTAACTTGGGCCCAAATTGTAATATGGTCTTATCTATTGGCGATTTCGTTCCAATTCACATTCCAAGTAATATTCGGCATGCTAATTACATTGCCTGTTGCCAAATTGCATTAACTCTTATAGTTTCCGAGATCGTCTTTCCCAAATCGTCTTATCTATTGGCGATTTCGTTCCAATTCACATTCCAAATTGTGAATGTGAATTGGAACGAAATCGCCAATAGATAAGACCATTTTACAATTTGGGCCCAAGTTAGAAGCAGAGCCTAAGGTGTAAATTATTGATAGTCCATATCTCGGAAACTATAAGAGATAATGCAATTTCGCAACCGGCAATGTAATTAGCATGCCGAATATTACTTGGAGTGTGAATTGGAACGAAATCGCCAATAGATAAGACCATTTTACAATTTGGGCCCAAGTTAGAAGCAGAGCCTAAGGTGTAAATTATCGATAGTCCGTATCTCGGAAACTATAAGAGATAATGCAATTTGGCAACCGGCAATGTAATTAGCATGCCGAATATTACTTGGAATGTGAATTGGAACGAAATCGCCAATAGATAAGACCATTTTACAATTTGGGCCCAAGTTAGAAGCAGAGCCTAAGGTGTAAATTATCGATAGTCCATATCTCGGAAACTATAAGAGATAATGCAATTTGGTAACCGGCCATGTAATTAGCATGCCGAATATTACTTGGAATGTGAATTGGAACGAAATGGCCAATAGATAAGACCATTTTACAATTTGGGCCCAAGTTAGAAGCAGAGCCTAAGGTGTAAATTATCGATAGTCCATATTTCGGAAACTGTAAGAGATAATGCAATTTGGCAACCGGCAATGTAATTAGCATGCCGAATATTACTTGGAATGTGAATTGGAACGAAATCGCCAATAGATAAGACCATTTTACAATTTGGGCCCAAGTTAAAAGCAGAGCCTAAGGTGTAAATTATCGATAGTCCATATCTCGGAAACTATAAGAGATAATGCAATTTGGCAACCGGCAATGTAATTAGCATGCCGAATATTACTTGGAATGTGAATAGGAACGAAATCGCCAATAGATAAGACCATATTACAATTTGGGCCCAAGTTAGAAGCAGAGCCTAAGGTGTAAATTATCGATAGTCCATATCCCGGAAACTATAAGAGATAATGCAATTTGGCAACCGGCAATGTAATTAGCATGCCGAATATTACTTGGAATGTGAATTGGAACGAAATCGCCAATAGATAAGACCATTTTACAATTTGGGCCCAAGTTAGAAGCAGAGCCTAAGGTGTAAATTATCGATAGTCCATATCTCGGAAACTATAACAGATAATGCAATTTGGCAACCGGCAATGTAATTAGCATGCCGAATATTACTTGGAATGTGAATTGGAACAAAATCGCCAATAGGTAAGACCATTTTACAATTTGGGCCCAAGTTAGAAGCAGAGCCTAAGGTGTAAATTATCGATAGTCCATATCTCGGAAACTATAAGAGATAATTCAATTTGGCCACCGGCAATGTAATTAGCATGCCGAATATTACTTGGAATGTGAATTGGAACGAAATCGCCAATAGATAAGACCATTTTACAATTTGGGCCCAAGTTAAAAGCAGAGCCTAAGGTGTAAATTATCGATAGTCCATATCTCGGAAACTATAAGAGATAATGCAATTTGCCAACCGGCAATGTAATTAGCATGCCGAATATTACTTGGAATGTGAATTGGAACGAAATCGCCAATAGATAAGACCATTTTACAATTTGGGCCCAAGTTAGAAGCAGAGCCTAAGGTGTAAATTATCGATAGTCCATATCTCGGAAACTATAAGAGATAATGCAATTTGGCAACCGGCAATGTAATTAGCATGCCGAATAGCACTTGGAATATGAATTGGAACGAAATCGCCAATAGATAAACCATTTTACAATTTGGGCCCAAGTTAGAAGCAGAGCCTAAGGTGTAAATTATCGATAGTCCATATCTCGGAAACTATAAGAGATAATTCAATTTGGCAACCGGCAATGTAATTAGCATGCCGAATATTACTTGGAATGTGAATTGGAACGAAATCGCCAATAGATAAGACCATTTTACAATTTGGGCCCAAGTTAGAAGCAGAGCCTAAGGTGTAAATTATCGATAGTCCATATCTCGGAAACTATAAGAGATAATGCAATTTGGCAACAGGCAATGTAATTAGCATGCCGAATATTACTTGGAATGTGAATTGGAACGAAATCGCCAATAGATAAGACCATTTTACAATTTGGGCCCAAGTTAGAAGCAGAGCCTAAGGTGTAAATTAACGATAGTCCATATCTCGGAAACTATGAGAGATAATGCAATTTGGCAACCGGCAATGTAATTAGCATGCCGAATATTACATGGAATGTGAATTGGAATGAAATCGCCAATAGATAAGACCATTTTACAATTTGGGCCCAAGTTAGAAGCAGAGCCTAAGGTGTAAATTATCGATAGTCCATATCTCGGAAACTATAAGAGATAATGCAATTTGGCAACCGGCAATGTAATTAGCATGCCGAATACCACTTGGAATATGAATTGGAACGAAATCGCCAATAGATAAACCATTTTACAATTTGGGCCCAAGTTAGAAGCAGAGCCTAAGGTGTAAATTATCGATAGTCCATATCTCGGAAACTATAAGAGATAATTCAATTTGGCAACCGGCAATGTAATTAGCATGCCGAATATTACTTGGAATGTGAATTGGAACGAAATCGCCAATAGATAAGACCATTTTACAATTTGGGCCCAAGTTAGAAGCAGAGCCTAAGGTGTAAATTATCGATAGTCCATATCTCGGAAACTATAAGAGATAATGCAATTTGGCAACCGGCAATGTAATTAGCATGCCGAATATTACTTGGAATGTGAATTGGAATGAAATCGCCAATAGATAAGACCATTTTACAATTTGGGCCCAAGTTAGAAGCAGAGCCTAAGGTGTAAATTATCGATAGTCCATATCTCGGAAACTATAAGAGATAATGCAATTTGGCAACCGGCAATGTAATTAGCATGCCGAATATTACTTGGAATGTGAATTGGAACGAAATCGCCAATAGATAAGACGATTTTACAATTTGGGCCCAAGTTAGAAGCAGAGCCTAAGGTGTAAATTACCGATAGTCCATATCTCGGAAACTATAAGAGATAATGCAATTTGGCAACCGACAATGTAATTAGCATGCCGAATATTACTTGGAATGTGAATTGGAACGAAATCGCCAATAGATAAGACCATTTTACAATTTGGGCCCAAGTTAGAAGCAGAGCCTAAGGTGTAAATTATCGATAGTCCATATCTCGGAAACTATAAGAGATAATGCAATTTGGCAACCGGCAATGTAATTAGCATGCCGAATAGTACTTGGAATGTGAATTGGAACGAAATCGCCAATAGATAAGACGATTTTACACCTTAGGCTCTGCTTCTAACTTGGGCCCAAATTGTAAAATGGTCTTATCTATTGGCGATTTCGTTCCAATTCACATTCCAAGTAATATTAGGCATGCTAATTACATTGCCGGTTGCTAAATTGCATTATCTCTTATAGTTTCCGAGATATGGACTATCGATAATTTACATCTTAGGCTCTGCTTCTAACTTGGGCCCAAATTGTAAAATGGTCTTATCTATTGCCGATTTCGTTCCAATTCACATTCCAATAATATTCGGCATGCTAATTACATTGCCGGTTGCCAAATTGCATTATCTCTTATAGTTTCCGAGATATGGACTATCGATAATTTACACCTTAGGCTCTGCTTCTAACTTGGGCCCAAATTGTAAAATGGTCTTATCTATTGGCGATTTCGTTCCAATTCACATTCCAAGTATTATTCGGCATGCTAATTACATTGCCGGTTGCCAAATTGCATTATCTCTTATAGTTTCCGAGATATGGACTATCGATAATTTACACCTTAGGCTCTGCTTCTAACTTGGGCCCAAATTGTAAAATGGTCTTATCTATTGGCAATTTCGTTCCAATTCACATTCCAAGTAATATTCGGCATGCTAATTACATTGCCGGTTGCCAAATTGAATTATCTCTTATAGTTTCCGAGATATGGACTATCGATAATTTACACCTTAGGCTCTGCTTCTAACTTGGGCCCAAATTGTAAAATGGTTTATCTATTGGCGATTTCGTTCCAATTCATATTCCAAGTGGTATTCGGCATGCTAATTACATTGCCGGTTGCCAAATTGCATTATCTCTTATAGTTTCCGAGATATGGACTATCGATAATTTACACCTTAGGCTCTGCTTCTAACTTGGGCCCAAATTGTAAAATGGTCTTATCTATTGGCGATTTCGTTCCAATTCACATTCCAAGTAATATTCGGCATGCTAATTACATTACCGGTTGCCAAATTGCAATATCTCTTATAGTTTCCGAGATATGGACTATCGATAATTTACACCTTAGGCTCTGCTTCTAACTTGGGCCCAAATTGTAAAATGGTCTTATCTATTGGCGATTTCGTCCCAATTCACATTCCAAGTAATATTCGGCATGCTAAATACATTGCCGGTTGCGAAACTGCATTATCTCTTATAGTTTCCGAGATATGGACTATCGATAATTTACACCTTAGGCTCTGCTTCTAACTTGGGCCCAAATTGTAAAATGGTCTTATCTATTGGCGATTTCGTTCCAATTCACATTCCAAGTAATATTCGGCATGCTAATTACATTGCCGGTTGCCAAATTGCATTATCTCTTTTAGTTTCCGAGATATGGACTATCGATAATTTACACCTTAGGCTCTGCTTCTAACTTGGGCCCAAATTGTAAAATGGTCTTATCTATTGGCGATTTCGTTCCAATTCACATTCCAAGTAATATTCGGCATGCTAATTACATTGCCGGTTGCCAAATTGCATTATCTCTTATAGTTTCCGAGATATGGACTATCGATAATTTACACCTTAGGCTCTGCTTCTAACTTGGGCCCAAATTGTAAAATGGCCTTATCTATTGGCGATTTCGTTCCAATTCACATTCCAAGTAATATTCGGCATGCTAATTACATTGCCGGTTGCCAAATTGCATTATCTCTTATAGTGTCCGAGATATGGACTATCGATAATTTACACCTTAGGCTCTGCTTCTAACTTGGGCCCAAATTGTAAAATGGTCTTATCTATTGGCGATTTCGTTCCAATTCACATTCCAAGTAATATTCGGCATGCTAATTACATTGCCGGTGGCCAAATTGAATTATCTCTTATAGTTTCCGAGATATGGACTATCGATAATTTACACCTTAGGCTCTGCTTCTAACTTGGGCCCAAATTGTAAAATGGTCTTATCTATTGGCGATTTCGTTCCAATTCACATTCCAAGTAATATTCGGCATGCTAATTACATTGCCGGTTGCTAAATTGCATTATCTCTTATAGTTTCCGAGATATGGACTATCGATAATTTACATCTTAGGCTCTGCTTCTAACTTGGGCCCAAATTGTAAAATGGTTTATCTATTGGCGATTTCGTTCCAATTCATATTCCAAGTGGTATTCGGCATGCTAATTACATTGCCGGTTGCCAAATTGCATTATCTCTTATAGTTTCCGAGATATGGACTATCGATAATTTACACCTTAGGCTCTGCTTCTAACTTGGGCCCAAATTGTAAAATGGTCTTATCTATTGGCGATTTCATTCCAATTCACATTCCAAGTAATATTCGGCATGCTAATTACATTGCCGGTTGCCAAATTGCATTATCTCTTATAGTTTCCGAGATATGGACTATCGATAATTTACACCTTAGGCTCTGCTTTTAACTTGGGCCCAAATTGTAAAATGGTCTTATCTATTGGCGATTTCGTTCCAATTCACATTCCAAGGAATATTCGGCATGCTAATTACATTGCCGGTTGCCAAATTGCATTATCTCTTATAGTTTCCGAGATATGGACTATCGGTTATTTACACTTTAGGCTCTGCTTCTAACTTGGGCCCAAATTGTAAAATGGTCTTATCTATTGGCGATTTCGTTCCAATTCACATTCCAAGTAATATTCGGCATGCTAATTACATTGCCGGTTGCCAAATTGCATTATCTCTTATAGTTTCCGAGATATGGACTATCGATAATTTACACCTTAGGCTCTGCTTCTAACTTGGGCCCAAATTGTAAAATGGTCTTATCTATTGGCGATTTCGTTCCAATTCACATTCCAAGTAATATTCGTCATGTTAATTAAATTGCCGGTTGTCAAATTGCATTATCTCTTATAGTTTCCGAGATATGGACTATCGATAATTTACACCTTAGGCTCTGCTTCTAACTTGGGCCCAAATTGTAAAATGGTCTTACCTATTGGCGATTTCGTTCCAATTCACATTCCAAGTAATATTGGGCATGTTAATTAAATTGCCGGTTGCCAAATTGCATTATCTCTTATAGTTTCCGAGATATGGACTATCGATAATTTACACCTTAGGCTCTGCTTCTAACTTGGGCCCAAATTGTAAAATCGTCTTATCTATTGGCGATTTCGTTCCAATTCACATTCCAAGTAATATTCGGCATGCTAATTACATTGCCGGTTGCCAAATTGCATTATCTCTTATTGTTTCCGAGATATGGACTATCGATAATTTACACCTTAGGCTCTGCTTCTAACTTGGGCCCAAATTGTAATATGGTCTTATCTATTGGCGATTTCGTTCCAATTCACATTCCAAGTAATATTCGGCATGCTAATTACATTGCCGGTTGCCAAATTGCATTATCTCTTATAGTTTCCGAGATCGTCTTTCCCAAATCGTCTTATCTATTGGCGATTTCGTTCCAATTCACATTCCAAATTGTGAATGTGAATTGGAACGAAATCGCCAATAGATAAGACCATTTTACAATTTGGGCCCAAGTTAGAAGCAGAGCCTAAGGTGTAAATTATCGATAGTCCATATCTCGGAAACTATAAGAGATAATGCAATTTGGCAACCGGCAATTTAATTAACATGCCGAATATTACTTGGAATGTGAATTGGAACGAAATCGCCAATAGATAAGACCATTTTACAATTTGGGCCCAAGTTAGAAGCAGAGCCTAAGGTGTAAATTATCGATAGTCCATATCTCGGAAACTATAAGAGATAATGCAACTTGGCCACCGGCAATGTAATTAGCATGCCGAATATTACTTGGAATGTGAATTGGAACGAAATCGCCAATAGGTAAGACCATTTTACAATTTGGGCCCAAGTTAGAAGCAGAGCCTAAGGTGTAAATTATCGATAGTCCATATCTCGGAAACTATAGGAGATAATTCAATTTGGCAACCGGCAATGTAATTAGCATGCCGAATATTACTTGGAATGTGAATTGTAACGAAATCGCCAATAGATAAGACCATTTTACAATTTGGGCCCAAGTTAGAAGCAGAGCCTAAGGTGTAAATTATCGATAGTCCATATCTCGGAAACTATAAGAGATAATGCAATTTGGCAACCGGCAATGTAATTATCATGCCGAATATTACTTGGAATGTGAATTGGAACGAAATCGCCAATAGATAAGACGATGGACGAACCTGATAATTTACACCTTAGGCTCTGCTTCTAACTTGGGCCCAAATTGTAAAATGGTCTTATCTATTGGCGATTTCGTTCCAATTCACATTCCAAGTAATATTCGGCATGCTAATTACATTGCCGGTTGCTAAATTGCATTATCTCTTATAGTTTCCGAGATATGGACTATCGATAATTTACATCTTAGGCTCTGCTTCTAACTTGGGCCCAAATTGTAAAATGGTCTTATCTATTGCCGATTTCGTTCCAATTCACATTCCAATAATATTCGGCATGCTAATTACATTGCCGGTTGCCAAATTGCATTATCTCTTATAGTTTCCGAGATATGGACTATCGATAATTTACACCTTAGGCTCTGCTTCTAACTTGGGCCCAAATTGTAAAATGGTCTTATCTATTGGCGATTTCGTTCCAATTCACATTCCAAGGAATATTCGGCATGCTAATTACATTGCCGGTTGCGAAATTGCATTATCTCTTATAGTTTCCGAGATATGGACTATCGGTTATTTACACCTTAGGCTCTGCTTCTAACTTGTGCCCAAATTGTAAAATGGTCTTATCTATTGGCGATTTCGTTCCAATTCACATTCTAAGTAATATTCGGCATGCTAATTACATTGCCGGTTGCCAAATTGCATTATCTCTTATAGTTTCCAAGATATGGACTATCGATAATTTACACCTTAGGCTCTGCTTCTAACTTGGGCCCAAATTGTAAAATGGTCTTATCTATTGGCGATTTCGTTCCAATTCACATTCCAAGTAATATTCGGCATGTTAATTAAATTGCCGGTTGCCAAATTGCATTATCTCTTATAGTTTCCGAGATATGGACTATCGAAAATTTACACCTTAGGCTCTGCTTCTAACTTGGGCCCAAATTGTAAAATGGTCTTACCTATTGGCGATTTCGTTCCAATTCACATTCCAAGTAATATTCGGCATGTTAATTAAATTGCCGGTTGCCAAATTGCATTATCTCTTATAGTTTCCGAGATATGGACTATCGATAATTTACACCTTATTCTCTGCTTCTAACTTGGGCCCAAATTGTAAAATCGTCTTATCTATTGGCGATTTCGTTCCAATTCACATTCCAAGTAATATTCGGCATGCTAATTACATTGCCGGTTGCCAAATTGCATTATCTCTTATTGTTTCCGAGATATGGACTATCGATAATTTACACCTTAGGCTCTGCTTCTAACTTGGGCCCAAATTGTAATATGGTCTTATCTATTGGCGATTTCGTTCCAATTCACATTCCAAGTAATATTCGGCATGCTAATTACATTGCCTGTTGCCAAATTGCATTAACTCTTATAGTTTCCGAGATCGTCTTTCCCAAATCGTCTTATCTATTGGCGATTTCGTTCCAATTCACATTCCAAATTGTGAATGTGAATTGGAACGAAATCGCCAATAGATAAGACCATTTTACAATTTGGGCCCAAGTTAGAAGCAGAGCCTAAGGTGTAAATTATTGATAGTCCATATCTCGGAAACTATAAGAGATAATGCAATTTCGCAACCGGCAATGTAATTAGCATGCCGAATATTACTTGGAGTGTGAATTGGAACGAAATCGCCAATAGATAAGACCATTTTACAATTTGGGCCCAAGTTAGAAGCAGAGCCTAAGGTGTAAATTATCGATAGTCCATATCTCGGAAACTATAAGAGATAATGCAATTTGGTAACCGGCCATGTAATTAGCATGCCGAATATTACTTGGAATGTGAATTGGAACGAAATGGCCAATAGATAAGACCATTTTACAATTTGGGCCCAAGTTAGAAGCAGAGCCTAAGGTGTAAATTATCGATAGTCCATATTTCGGAAACTGTAAGAGATAATGCAATTTGGCAACCGGCAATGTAATTAGCATGCCGAATATTACTTGGAATGTGAATTGGAACGAAATCGCCAATAGATAAGACCATTTTCCATTTGGGCCCAAGTTAAAAGCAGAGCCTAAGGTGTAAATTATCGATAGTCCATATCTCGGAAACTATAAGAGATAATGCAATTTGGCAACCGGCAATGTAATTAGCATGCCGAATATTACTTGGAATGTGAATAGGAACGAAATCGCCAATAGATAAGACCATATTACAATTTGGGCCCAAGTTAGAAGCAGAGCCTAAGGTGTAAATTATCGATAGTCCATATCTCGGAAACTATAAGAGATAATGCAATTTGGCAACCGGCAATGTAATTAGCATGCCGAATATTACTTGGAATGTGAATTGGAACGAAATCGCCAATAGATAAGACCATTTTACAATTTGGGCCCAAGTTAGAAGCAGAGCCTAAGGTGTAAATTATCGATAGTCCATATCTCGGAAACTATAACAGATAATGCAATTTGGCAACCGGCAATGTAATTAGCATGCCGAATATTACTTGGAATGTGAATTGGAACGAAATCGCCAATAGGTAAGACCATTTTACAATTTGGGCCCAAGTTAGAAGCAGAGCCTAAGGTGTAAATTATCGATAGTCCATATCTCGGAAACTATAAGAGATAATTCAATTTGGCCACCGGCAATGTAATTAGCATGCCGAATATTACTTGGAATGTGAATTGGAACGAAATCGCCAATAGATAAGACCATTTTACAATTTGGGCCCAAGTTAAAAGCAGAGCCTAAGGTGTAAATTATCGATAGTCCATATCTCGGAAACTATAAGAGATAATGCAATTTGCCAACCGGCAATGTAATTAGCATGCCGAATATTACTTGGAATGTGAATTGGAACGAAATCGCCAATAGATAAGACCATTTTACAATTTGGGCCCAAGTTAGAAGCAGAGCCTAAGGTGTAAATTATCGATAGTCCATATCTCGGAAACTATAAGAGATAATGCAATTTGGCAACCGGCAATGTAATTAGCATGCCGAATAGCACTTGGAATATGAATTGGAACGAAATCGCCAATAGATAAACCATTTTACAATTTGGGCCCAAGTTAGAAGCAGAGCCTAAGGTGTAAATTATCGATAGTCCATATCTCGGAAACTATAAGAGATAATTCAATTTGGCAACCGGCAATGTAATTAGCATGCCGAATATTACTTGGAATGTGAATTGGAACGAAATCGCCAATAGATAAGACCATTTTACAATTTGGGCCCAAGTTAGAAGCAGAGCCTAAGGTGTAAATTATCGATAGTCCATATCTCGGAAACTATAAGAGATAATGCAATTTGGCAACAGGCAATGTAATTAGCATGCCGAATATTACTTGGAATGTGAATTGGAACGAAATCGCCAATAGATAAGACCATTTTACAATTTGGGCCCAAGTTAGAAGCAGAGCCTAAGGTGTAAATTAACGATAGTCCATATCTCGGAAACTATAAGAGATAATGCAATTTGGCAACCGGCAATGTAATTAGCATGCCGAATATTACATGGAATGTGAATTGGAATGAAATCGCCAATAGATAAGACCATTTTACAATTTGGGCCCAAGTTAGAAGCAGAGCCTAAGGTGTAAATTATCGATAGTCCATATCTCGGAAACTATAAGAGATAATGCAATTTGGCAACCGGCAATGTAATTAGCATGCCGAATACCACTTGGAATATGAATTGGAACGAAATCGCCAATAGATAAACCATTTTACAATTTGGGCCCAAGTTAGAAGCAGAACCTAAGGTGTAAATTATCGATAGTCCATATCTCGGAAACTATAAGAGATAATTCAATTTGGCAACCGGCAATGTAATTAGCATGCCGAATATTACTTGGAATGTGAATTGGAACGAAATCGCCAATAGATAAGACCATTTTACAATTTGGGCCCAAGTTAGAAGCAGAGCCTAAGGTGTAAATTATCGATAGTCCATATCTCGGAAACTATAAGAGATAATGCAATTTGGCAACCGGCAATGTAATTAGCATGCCGAATATTACTTGGAATGTGAATTGGAATGAAATCGCCAATAGATAAGACCATTTTACAATTTGGGCCCAAGTTAGAAGCAGAGCCTAAGGTGTAAATTATCGATAGTCCATATCTCGGAAACTATAAGAGATAATGCAATTTGGCAACCGGCAATGTAATTAGCATGCCGAATATTACTTGGAATGTGAATTGGAACGAAATCGCCAATAGATAAGACGATTTTACAATTTGGGCCCAAGTTAGAAGCAGAGCCTAAGGTGTAAATTACCGATAGTCCATATCTCGGAAACTATAAGAGATAATGCAATTTGGCAACCGACAATGTAATTAGCATGCCGAATATTACTTGGAATGTGAATTGGAACGAAATCGCCAATAGATAAGACCATTTTACAATTTGGGCCCAAGTTAGAAGCAGAGCCTAAGGTGTAAATTATCGATAGTCCATATCTCGGAAACTATAAGAGATAATGCAATTTGGCAACCGGCAATGTAATTAGCATGCCGAATAGTACTTGGAATGTGAATTGGAACGAAATCGCCAATAGATAAGCTGCTTCTAACTTGGGCCCAAATTGTAAAATGGTCTTATCTATTGGCGATTTCGTTCCAATTCACATTCCAAGTAATATTAGGCATGCTAATTACATTGCCGGTTGCTAAATTGCATTATCTCTTATAGTTTCCGAGATATGGACTATCGATAATTTACATCTTAGGCTCTGCTTCTAACTTGGGCCCAAATTGTAAAATGGTCTTATCTATTGCCGATTTCGTTCCAATTCACATTCCAATAATATTCGGCATGCTAATTACATTGCCGGTTGCCAAATTGCATTATCTCTTATAGTTTCCGAGATATGGACTATCGATAATTTACACCTTAGGCTCTGCTTCTAACTTGGGCCCAAATTGTAAAATGGTCTTATCTATTGGCGATTTCGTTCCAATTCACATTCCAAGTATTATTCGGCATGCTAATTACATTGCCGGTTGCCAAATTGCATTATCTCTTATAGTTTCCGAGATATGGACTATCGATAATTTACACCTTAGGCTCTGCTTCTAACTTGGGCCCAAATTGTAAAATGGTCTTATCTATTGGCGATTTCGTTCCAATTCACATTCCAAGTAATATTCGGCATGCTAATTACATTGCCGGTTGCCAAATTGAATTATCTCTTATAGTTTCCGAGATATGGACTATCGATAATTTACACCTTAGGCTCTGCTTCTAACTTGGGCCCAAATTGTAAAATGGTTTATCTATTGGCGATTTCGTTCCAATTCATATTCCAAGTGGTATTCGGCATGCTAATTACATTGCCGGTTGCCAAATTGCATTATCTCTTATAGTTTCCGAGATATGGACTATCGATAATTTACACCTTAGGCTCTGCTTCTAACTTGGGCCCAAATTGTAAAATGGTCTTATCTATTGGCGATTTCGTTCCAATTCACATTCCAAGTAATATTCGGCATGCTAATTACATTACCGGTTGCCAAATTGCAATATCTCTTATAGTTTCCGAGATATGGACTATCGATAATTTACACCTTAGGCTCTGCTTCTAACTTGGGCCCAAATTGTAAAATGGTCTTATCTATTGGCGATTTCGTCCCAATTCACATTCCAAGTAATATTCGGCATGCTAAATACATTGCCGGTTGCGAAACTGCATTATCTCTTATAGTTTCCGAGATATGGACTATCGATAATTTACACCTTAGGCTCTGCTTCTAACTTGGGCCCAAATTGTAAAATGGTCTTATCTATTGGCGATTTCGTTCCAATTCACATTCCAAGTAATATTCGGCATGCTAATTACATTGCCGGTTGCCAAATTGCATTATCTCTTTTAGTTTCCGAGATATGGACTATCGATAATTTACACCTTAGGCTCTGCTTCTAACTTGGGCCCAAATTGTAAAATGGTCTTATCTATTGGCGATTTCGTTCCAATTCACATTCCAAGTAATATTCGGCATGCTAATTACATTGCCGGTTGCCAAATTGCATTATCTCTTATAGTTTCCGAGATATGGACTATCGATAATTTACACCTTAGGCTCTGCTTCTAACTTGGGCCCAAATTGTAAAATGGCCTTATCTATTGGCGATTTCGTTCCAATTCACATTCCAAGTAATATTCGGCATGCTAATTACATTGCCGGTTGCCAAATTGCATTATCTCTTATAGTTTCCGAGATATGGACTATCGATAATTTACACCTTAGGCTCTGCTTCTAACTTGGGCCCAAATTGTAAAATGGTCTTATCTATTGGCGATTTCGTTCCAATTCACATTCCAAGTAATATTCGGCATGCTAATTACATTGCCGGTGGCCAAATTGAATTATCTCTTATAGTTTCCGAGATATGGACTATCGATAATTTACACCTTAGGCTCTGCTTCTAACTTGGGCCCAAATTGTAAAATGGTCTTATCTATTGGCGATTTCGTTCCAATTCACATTCCAAGTAATATTCGGCATGCTAATTACATTGCCGGTTGCTAAATTGCATTATCTCTTATAGTTTCCGAGATATGGACTATCGATAATTTACATCTTAGGCTCTGCTTCTAACTTGGGCCCAAATTGTAAAATGGTTTATCTATTGGCGATTTCGTTCCAATTCATATTCCAAGTGGTATTCGGCATGCTAATTATATTGCCGGTTGCCAAATTGCATTATCTCTTATAGTTTCCGAGATATGGACTATCGATAATTTACACCTTAGGCTCTGCTTCTAACTTGGGCCCAAATTGTAAAATGGTCTTATCTATTGGCGATTTCATTCCAATTCACATTCCAAGTAATATTCGGCATGCTAATTACATTGCCGGTTGCCAAATTGCATTATCTCTTATAGTTTCCGAGATATGAACTATCGATAATTTACACCTTAGGCTCTGCTTTTAACTTGGGCCCAAATTGTAAAATGGTCTTATCTATTGGCGATTTCGTTCCAATTCACATTCCAAGGAATATTCGGCATGCTAATTACATTGCCGGTTGCCAAATTGCATTATCTCTTATAGTTTCCGAGATATGGACTATCGGTTATTTACACTTTAGGCTCTGCTTCTAACTTGGGCCCAAATTGTAAAATGGTCTTATCTATTGGCGATTTCGTTCCAATTCACATTCCAAGTAATATTCGGCATGCTAATTACATTGCCGGTTGCCAAATTGCATTATCTCTTATAGTTTCCGAGATATGGACTATCGATAATTTACACCTTAGGCTCTGCTTCTAACTTGGGCCCAAATTGTAAAATGGTCTTATCTATTGGCGATTTCGTTCCAATTCACATTCCAAGTAATATTCGTCATGTTAATTAAATTGCCGGTTGTCAAATTGCATTATCTCTTATAGTTTCCGAGATATGGACTATCGATAATTTACACCTTAGGCTCTGCTTCTAACTTGGGCCCAAATTGTAAAATGGTCTTACCTATTGGCGATTTCGTTCCAATTCACATTCCAAGTAATATTGGGCATGTTAATTAAATTGCCGGTTGCCAAATTGCATTATCTCTTATAGTTTCCGAGATATGGACTATCGATAATTTACACCTTAGGCTCTGCTTCTAACTTGGGCCCAAATTGTAAAATCGTCTTATCTATTGGCGATTTCGTTCCAATTCACATTCCAAGTAATATTCGGCATGCTAATTACATTGCCGGTTGCCAAATTGCATTATCTCTTATTGTTTCCGAGATATGGACTATCGATAATTTACACCTTAGGCTCTGCTTCTAACTTGGGCCCAAATTGTAATATGGTCTTATCTATTGGCGATTTCGTTCCAATTCACATTCCAAGTAATATTCGGCATGCTAATTACATTGCCGGTTGCCAAATTGCATTATCTCTTATAGTTTCCGAGATCGTCTTTCCCAAATCGTCTTATCTATTGGCGATTTCGTTCCAATTCACATTCCAAATTGTGAATGTGAATTGGAACGAAATCGCCAATAGATAAGACCATTTTACAATTTGGGCCCAAGTTAGAAGCAGAGCCTAAGGTGTAAATTATTGATAGTCCATATCTCGGAATCTATAAGAGATAATGCAATTTCGCAACCGGCAATGTAATTAGCATGCCGAATATTACTTGGAGTGTGAATTGGAACGAAATCGCCAATAGATAAGACCATTTTACAATTTGGGCCCAAGTTAGAAGCAGAGCCTAAGGTGTAAATTATCGATAGTCCGTATCTCGGAAACTATAAGAGATAATGCAATTTGGCAACCGGCAATGTAATTAGCATGCCGAATATTACTTGGAATGTGAATTGGAACGAAATCGCCAATAGATAAGACCATTTTACAATTTGGGCCCAAGTTAGAAGCAGAGCCTAAGGTGTAAATTATCGATAGTCCATATCTCGGAAACTATAAGAGATAATGCAATTTGGTAACCGGCAATGTAATTAGCATGCCGAATATTACTTGGAATGTGAATTGGAACGAAATCGCCAATAGATAAGACCATTTTACAATTTGGGCCCAAGTTAGAAGCAGAGCCTAAGGTGTAAATTATCGATAGTCCATATTTCGGAAACTATAAGAGATAATGCAATTTGGCAACCGGCAATGTAATTAGCATGCCGAATATTACTTGGAATGTGAATTGGAACGAAATCGCCAATAGATAAGACCATTTTACAATTTGGGCCCAAGTTAAAAGCAGAGCCTAAGGTGTAAATTATCGATAGTCCATATCTCGGAAACTATAAGAGATAATGCAATTTGGCAACCGGCAATGTAATTAGCATGCCGAATATTACTTGGAATGTGAATTGGAACGAAATCGCCAATAGATAAGACCATTTTACAATTTGGGCCCAAGTTAGAAGCAGAGCCTAAGGTGTAAATTATCGATAGTCCATATCTCGGAAACTATAAGAGATAATGCAATTTGGCAACCGGCAATGTAATTAGCATGCCGAATACCACTTGGAATATGAATTGGAACGAAATCGCCAATAGATAAACCATTTTACAATTTGGGCCCAAGTTAGAAGCAGAGCCTAAGGTGTAAATTATCGATAGTCCATATCTCGGAAACTATAAGAGATAATTCAATTTGGCAACCGGCAATGTAATTAGCATGCCGAATATTACTTGGAATGTGAATTGGAACGAAATCGCCAATAGATAAGACCATTTTACAATTTGGGCCCAAGTTAGAAGCAGAGCCTAAGGTGTAAATTATCGATAGTCCATATCTCGGAAACTATAAGAGATAATGCAATTTGGCAACCGGCAATGTAATTAGCATGCCGAATATTACTTGGAATGTGAATTGGAATGAAATCGCCAATAGATAAGACCATTTTACAATTTGGGCCCAAGTTAGAAGCAGAGCCTAAGGTGTAAATTATCGATAGTCCATATCTCGGAAATTATAAGAGATAATGCAATTTGGCAACCGGCAATGTAATTAGCATGCCGAATATTACTTGGAATGTGAATTGGAATGAAATCGCCAATAGATAAGACGATTTTACAATTTGGGCCCAAGTTAGAAGCAGAGCCTAAGGTGTAAATTACCGATAGTCCATATCTCGGAAACTATAAGAGATAATGCAATTTGGCAACCGACAATGTAATTAGCATGCCGAATATTACTTGGAATGTGAATTGGAACGAAATCGCCAATAGATAAGACCATTTTACAATTTGGGCCCAAGTTAGAAGCAGAGCCTAAGGTGTAAATTATCGATAGTCCATATCTCGGAAACTATAAGAGATAATGCAATTTGGCAACCGGCAATATAATTAGCATGCCGAATAGTACTTGGAATGTGAATTGGAACGAAATCGCCAATAGATAAGACGATTTTACACCTTAGGCTCTGCTTCTAACTTGGGCCCAAATTGTAAAATGGTCTTATCTATTGGCGATTTCGTTCCAATTCACATTCCAAGTAATATTCGGCATGCTAATTACATTGCCGGTTGCTAAATTGCATTATCTCTTATAGTTTCCGAGATATGGACTATCGATAATTTACATCTTAGGCTCTGCTTCTAACTTGGGCCCAAATTGTAAAATGGTCTTATCTATTGCCGATTTCGTTCCAATTCACATTCCAATAATATTCGGCATGCTAATTACATTGCCGGTTGCCAAATTGCATTATCTCTTATAGTTTCCGAGATATGGACTATCGATAATTTACACCTTAGGCTCTGCTTCTAACTTGGGCCCAAATTGTAAAATGGTCTTATCTATTGGCGATTTCGTTCCAATTCACATTCCAAGTATTATTCGGCATGCTAATTACATTGCCGGTTGCCAAATTGCATTATCTCTTATAGTTTCCGAGATATGGACTATCGATAATTTACACCTTAGGCTCTGCTTCTAACTTGGGCCCAAATTGTAAAATGGTCTTATCTATTGGCGATTTCGTTCCAATTCACATTCCAAGTAATATTCGGCATGCTAATTACATTGCCGGTTGCCAAATTGAATTATCTCTTATAGTTTCCGAGATATGGACTATCGATAATTTACACCTTAGGCTCTGCTTCTAACTTGGGCCCAAATTGTAAAATGGTTTATCTATTGGCGATTTCGTTCCAATTCATATTCCAAGTGGTATTCGGCATGCTAATTACATTGCCGGTTGCCAAATTGCATTATCTCTTATAGTTTCCGAGATATGGACTATCGATAATTTACACCTTAGGCTCTGCTCCTAACTTGGGCCCAAATTGTAAAATGGTCTTATCTATTGGCGATTTCGTTCCAATTCACATTCCAAGTAATATTCGGCATGCTAATTACATTACCGGTTGCCAAATTGCAATATCTCTTATAGTTTCCGAGATATGGACTATCGATAATTTACACCTTAGGCTCTGCTTCTAACTTGGGCCCAAATTGTAAAATGGTCTTATCTATTGGCGATTTCGTCCCAATTCACATTCCAAGTAATATTCGGCATGCTAAATACATTGCCGGTTGCGAAACTGCATTATCTCTTATAGTTTCCGAGATATGGACTATCGATAATTTACACCTTAGGCTCTGCTTCTAACTTGGGCCCAAATTGTCCATCGATCGATGGACGAAATTGTCTTATCTATTGGCGATTTCGTTCCAATTCACATTCCAAGTAATATTCGGCATGCTAATTACATTGCCGGTTGCCAAATTGCATTATCTCTTTTAGTTTCCGAGATATGGACTATCGATAATTTACACCTTAGGCTCTGCTTCTAACTTGGGCCCAAATTGTAAAATGGTCTTATCTATTGGCGATTTCGTTCCAATTCACATTCCAAGTAATATTCGGCATGCTAATTACATTGCCGGTTGCCAAATTGCATTATCTCTTATAGTTTCCGAGATATGGACTATCGATAATTTACACCTTAGGCTCTGCTTCTAACTTGGGCCCAAATTGTAAAATGGCCTTATCTATTGGCGATTTCGTTCCAATTCACATTCCAAGTAATATTCGGCATGCTAATTACATTGCCGGTTGCCAAATTGCATTATCTCTTATAGTTTCCGAGATATGGACTATCGATAATTTACACCTTAGGCTCTGCTTCTAACTTGGGCCCAAATTGTAAAATGGTCTTATCTATTGGCGATTTCGTTCCAATTCACATTCCAAGTAATATTCGGCATGCTAATTACATTGCCGGTGGCCAAATTGAATTATCTCTTATAGTTTCCGAGATATGGACTATCGATAATTTACACCTTAGGCTCTGCTTCTAACTTGGGCCCAAATTGTAAAATGGTCTTATCTATTGGCGATTTCGTTCCAATTCACATTCCAAGTAATATTCGGCATGCTAATTACATTGCCGGTTGCTAAATTGCATTATCTCTTATAGTTTCCGAGATATGGACTATCGATAATTTACATCTTAGGCTCTGCTTCTAACTTGGGCCCAAATTGTAAAATGGTTTATCTATTGGCGATTTCGTTCCAATTCATATTCCAAGTGGTATTCGGCATGCTAATTACATTGCCGGTTGCCAAATTGCATTATCTCTTATAGTTTCCGAGATATGGACTATCGATAATTTACACCTTAGGCTCTGCTTCTAACTTGGGCCCAAATTGTAAAATGGTCTTATCTATTGGCGATTTCATTCCAATTCACATTCCAAGTAATATTCGGCATGCTAATTACATTGCCGGTTGCCAAATTGCATTATCTCTTATAGTTTCCGAGATATGGACTATCGATAATTTACACCTTAGGCTCTGCTTTTAACTTGGGCCCAAATTGTAAAATGGTCTTATCTATTGGCGATTTCGTTCCAATTCACATTCCAAGGAATATTCGGCATGCTAATTACATTGCCGGTTGCCAAATTGCATTATCTCTTATAGTATCCGAGATATGGACTATCGGTTATTTACACTTTAGGCTCTGCTTCTAACTTGGGCCCAAATTGTAAAATGGTCTTATCTATTGGCGATTTCGTTCCAATTCACATTCCAAGTAATATTCGGCATGCTAATTACATTGCCGGTTGCCAAATTGCATTATCTCTTATAGTTTCCGAGATATGGACTATCGATAATTTACACCTTAGGCTCTGCTTCTAACTTGGGCCCAAATTGTAAAATGGTCTTATCTATTGGCGATTTCGTTCCAATTCACATTCCAAGTAATATTCGTCATGTTAATTAAATTGCCGGTTGCCAAATTGCATTATCTCTTATAGTTTCCGATATATGGACTATCGATAATTTACACCTTAGGCTCTGCTTCTAACTTGGGCCCAAATTGTAAAATGGTCTTACCTATTGGCGATTTCGTTCCAATTCACATTCCAAGTAATATTGGGCATGTTAATTAAATTGCCGGTTGCCAAATTGCATTATCTCTTATAGTTTCCGAGATATGGACTATCGATAATTTACACCTTAGGCTCTGCTTCTAACTTGGGCCCAAATTGTAAAATCGTCTTATCTATTGGCGATTTCGTTCCAATTCACATTCCAAGTAATATTCGGCATGCTAATTACATTGCCGGTTGCCAAATTGCATTATCTCTTATTGTTTCCGAGATATGGACTATCGATAATTTACACCTTAGGCTCTGCTTCTAACTTGGGCCCAAATTGTAATATGGTCTTATCTGTTGGCGATTTCGTTCCAATTCACATTCCAAGTAATATTCGGCATGCTAATTACATTGCCGGTTGCCAAATTGCATTATCTCTTATAGTTTCCGAGATCGTCTTTCCCAAATCGTCTTATCTATTGGCGATTTCGTTCCAATTCACATTCCAAATTCTGAATGTGAATTGGAACGAAATCGCCAATAGATAAGACCATTTTACAATTTGGGCCCAAGTTAGAAGCAGAGCCTAAGGTGTAAATTATTGATAGTCCATATCTCGGAAACTATAAGAGATAATGCAATTTCGCAACCGGCAATGTAATTAGCATGCCGAATATTACTTGGAGTGTGAATTGGAACGAAATCGCCAATAGATAAGACCATTTTACAATTTGGGCCCAAGTTAGAAGCAGAGCCTAAGGTGTAAATTATCGATAGTCCGTATCTCGGAAACTATAAGAGATAATGCAATTTGGCAACCGGCAATGTAATTAGCATGCCGAATATTACTTGGAATGTGAATTGGAACGAAATCGCCAATAGATAAGACCATTTTACAATTTGGGCCCAAGTTAGAAGCAGAGCCTAAGGTGTAAATTATCGATAGTCCATATCTCGGAAACTATAAGAGATAATGCAATTTGGTAACCGGCAATGTAATTAGCATGCCGAATATTACTTGGAATGTGAATTGGAACGAAATCGCCAATAGATAAGACCATTTTACAATTTGGGCCCAAGTTAGAAGCAGAGCCTAAGGTGTAAATTATCGATAGTCCATATTTCGGAAACTATAAGAGATAATGCAATTTGGCAACCGGCAATGTAATTAGCATGCCGAATATTACTTGGAATGTGAATTGGAACGAAATCGCCAATAGATAAGACCATTTTACAATTTGGGCCCAAGTTAAAAGCAGAGCCTAAGGTGTAAATTATCGATAGTCCATATCTCGGAAACTATAAGAGATAATGCAATTTGGCAACCGGCAATGTAATTAGCATGCCGAATATTACTTGGAATGTGAATTGGAACGAAATCGCCAATAGATAAGACCATTTTACAATTTGGGCCCAAGTTAGAAGCAGAGCCTAAGGTGTAAATTATCGATAGTCCATATCTCGGAAACTATAAGAGATAATGCAATTTGGCAACCGGCAATGTAATTAGCATGCCGAATATTACTTGGAATGTGAATTGGAACGAAATCGCCAATAGGTAAGACCATTTTACAATTTGGGCCCAAGTTAGAAGCAGAGCCTAAGGTGTAAATTATCGATAGTCCATATCTCGGAAACTATAAGAGATAATTCAATTTGGCCACCGGCAATGTAATTAGCATGCCGAATATTACTTGGAATGTGAATTGGAACGAAATCGCCAATAGATAAGACCATTTTACAATTTGGGCCCAAGTTAGAAGCAGAGCCTAAGGTGTAAATTATCGATAGTCCATATCTCGGAAACTATAAGAGATAATGCAATTTGGCAACCGGCAATGTAATTAGCATGCCGAATATTACTTGGAATGTGAATTGGAACGAAATCGCCAATAGATAAGGCCATTTTACAATTTGGGCCCAAGTTAGAAGCAGAGCCTAAGGTGTAAATTATCGATAGTCCATATCTCGGAAACTATAAGAGATAATGCAATTTGGCAACCGGCAATGTAATTAGCATGCCGAATATTACTTGGAATGAGAATTGGAACGAAATCGCCAATAGATAAGACCATTTTACAATTTGGGCCCAAGTTAGAAGCAGAGCCTAAGGTGTAAATTATCGATAGTCCATATCTCGGAAACTAAAAGAGATAATGCAATTTGGCAACCGGCAATGTAATTAGCATGCCGAATATTACTTGGAATGTGAATTGGAACGAAATCGCCAATAGATAAGACCATTTTACAATTTGGGCCCAAGTTAGAAGCAGAGCCTAAGGTGTAAATTATCGATAGTCCATATCTCGGAAACTATAAGAGATAATGCAGTTTCGCAACCGGCAATGTAATTAGCATGCCGAATATTACTTGGAATGTGAATTGGGACGAAATCGCCAATAGATAAGACCATTTTACAATTTGGGCCCAAGTTAGAAGCAGAGCCTAAGGTGTAAATTATCGATAGTCCATATCTCGGAAACTATAAGAGATAATGCAATTTGGCAACCGGCAATGTAATTAGCATGCCGAATACCACTTGGAATATGAATTGGAACGAAATCGCCAATAGATAAACCATTTTACAATTTGGGCCCAAGTTAGAAGCAGAGCCTAAGGTGTAAATTATCGATAGTCCATATCTCGGAAACTATAAGAGATAATTCAATTTGGCAACCGGCAATGTAATTAGCATGCCGAATATTACTTGGAATGTGAATTGGAACGAAATCGCCAATAGATAAGACCATTTTACAATTTGGGCCCAAGTTAGAAGCAGAGCCTAAGGTGTAAATTATCGATAGTCCATATCTCGGAAACTATAAGAGATAATGCAATTTGGCAACCGGCAATGTAATTAGCATGCCGAATATTACTTGGAATGTGAATTGGAATGAAATCGCCAATAGATAAGACCATTTTACAATTTGGGCCCAAGTTAGAAGCAGAGCCTAAGGTGTAAATTATCGATAGTCCATATCTCGGAAACTATAAGAGATAATGCAATTTGGCAACCGGCAATGTAATTAGCATGCCGAATATTACTTGGAATGTGAATTGGAACGAAATCGCCAATAGATAAGACGATTTTACACCTTAGGCTCTGCTTCTAACTTGGGCCCAAATTGTAAAATGGTCTTATCTATTGGCGATTTCGTTCCAATTCACATTCCAAGTAATATTCGGCATGCTAATTACATTGCCGGTTGCTAAATTGCATTATCTCTTATAGTTTCCGAGATATGGACTATCGATAATTTACATCTTAGGCTCTGCTTCTAACTTGGGCCCAAATTGTAAAATGGTCTTATCTATTGCCGATTTCGTTCCAATTCACATTCCAATAACATTCGGCATGCTAATTACATTGCCGGTTGCCAAATTGCATTATCTCTTATAGTATCCGAGATATGGACTATCGGTTATTTACACTTTAGGCTCTGCTTCTAACTTGGGCCCAAATTGTAAAATGGTCTTATCTATTGGCGATTTCGTTCCAATTCACATTCCAAGTAATATTCGGCATGCTAATTACATTGCCGGTTGCCAAATTGCATTATCTCTTATAGTATCCGAGATATGGACTATCGGTTATTTACACTTTAGGCTCTGCTTCTAACTTGGGCCCAAATTGTAAAATGGTCTTATCTATTGGCGATTTCGTTCCAATTCACATTCCAAGTAATATTCGGCATGCTAATTACATTGCCGGTTGCCAAATTGCATTATCTCTTATAGTTTCCGAGATATGGACTATCGATAATTTACACCTTAGGCTCTGCTTCTAACTTGGGCCCAAATTGTAAAATGGTCTTATCTATTGGCGATTTCGTTCCAATTCACATTCCAAGTAATATTCGTCATGTTAATTAAATTGCCGGTTGCCAAATTGCATTATCTCTTATAGTTTCCGATATATGGACTATCGATAATTTACACCTTAGGCTCTGCTTCTAACTTGGGCCCAAATTGTAAAATGGTCTTACCTATTGGCGATTTCGTTCCAATTCACATTCCAAGTAATATTGGGCATGTTAATTAAATTGCCGGTTGCCAAATTGCATTATCTCTTATAGTTTCCGAGATATGGACTATCGATAATTTACACCTTAGGCTCTGCTTCTAACTTGGGCCCAAATTGTAAAATCGTCTTATCTATTGGCGATTTCGTTCCAATTCACATTCCAAGTAATATTCGGCATGCTAATTACATTGCCGGTTGCCAAATTGCATTATCTCTTATTGTTTCCGAGATATGGACTATCGATAATTTACACCTTAGGCTCTGCTTCTAACTTGGGCCCAAATTGTAATATGGTCTTATCTGTTGGCGATTTCGTTCCAATTCACATTCCAAGTAATATTCGGCATGCTAATTACATTGCCGGTTGCCAAATTGCATTATCTCTTATAGTTTCCGAGATCGTCTTTCCCAAATCGTCTTATCTATTGGCGATTTCGTTCCAATTCACATTCCAAATTCTGAATGTGAATTGGAACGAAATCGCCAATAGATAAGACCATTTTACAATTTGGGCCCAAGTTAGAAGCAGAGCCTAAGGTGTAAATTATTGATAGTCCATATCTCGGAAACTATAAGAGATAATGCAATTTCGCAACCGGCAATGTAATTAGCATGCCGAATATTACTTGGAGTGTGAATTGGAACGAAATCGCCAATAGATAAGACCATTTTACAATTTGGGCCCAAGTTAGAAGCAGAGCCTAAGGTGTAAATTATCGATAGTCCGTATCTCGGAAACTATAAGAGATAATGCAATTTGGCAACCGGCAATGTAATTAGCATGCCGAATATTACTTGGAATGTGAATTGGAACGAAATCGCCAATAGATAAGACCATTTTACAATTTGGGCCCAAGTTAGAAGCAGAGCCTAAGGTGTAAATTATCGATAGTCCATATCTCGGAAACTATAAGAGATAATGCAATTTGGTAACCGGCAATGTAATTAGCATGCCGAATATTACTTGGAATGTGAATTGGAACGAAATCGCCAATAGATAAGACCATTTTACAATTTGGGCCCAAGTTAGAAGCAGAGCCTAAGGTGTAAATTATCGATAGTCCATATTTCGGAAACTATAAGAGATAATGCAATTTGGCAACCGGCAATGTAATTAGCATGCCGAATATTACTTGGAATGTGAATTGGAACGAAATCGCCAATAGATAAGACCATTTTACAATTTGGGCCCAAGTTAAAAGCAGAGCCTAAGGTGTAAATTATCGATAGTCCATATCTCGGAAACTATAAGAGATAATGCAATTTGGCAACCGGCAATGTAATTAGCATGCCGAATATTACTTGGAATGTGAATTGGAACGAAATCGCCAATAGATAAGACCATATTACAATTTGGGCCCAAGTTAGAAGCAGAGCCTAAGGTGTAAATTATCGATAGTCCATATCTCGGAAACTATAAGAGATAATGCAATTTGGCAACCGGCAATGTAATTAGCATGCCGAATATTACTTGGAATGTGAATTGGAACGAAATCGCCAATAGATAAGACCATTTTACAATTTGGGCCCAAGTTAGAAGCAGAGCCTAAGGTGTAATTTATCGATAGTCCATATCTCGGAAACTATAAGAGATAATGCAATTTGGCAACCGGCAATGTAATTAGCATGCCGAATATTACTTGGAATGTGAATTGGAACGAAATCGCCAATAGGTAAGACCATTTTACAATTTGGGCCCAAGTTAGAAGCAGAGCCTAAGGTGTAAATTATCGATAGTCCATATCTCGGAAACTATAAGAGATAATTCAATTTGGCCACCGGCAATGTAATTAGCATGCCGAATATTACTTGGAATGTGAATTGGAACGAAATCGCCAATAGATAAGACCATTTTACAATTTGGGCCCAAGTTAGAAGCAGAGCCTAAGGTGTAAATTATCGATAGTCCATATCTCGGAAACTATAAGAGATAATGCAATTTGGCAACCGGCAATGTAATTAGCATGCCGAATATTACTTGGAATGTGAATTGGAACGAAATCGCCAATAGATAAGGCCATTTTACAATTTGGGCCCAAGTTAGAAGCAGAGCCTAAGGTGTAAATTATCGATAGTCCATATCTCGGAAACTATAAGAGATAATGCAATTTGGCAACCGGCAATGTAATTAGCATGCCGAATATTACTTGGAATGAGAATTGGAACGAAATCGCCAATAGATAAGACCATTTTACAATTTGGGCCCAAGTTAGAAGCAGAGCCTAAGGTGTAAATTATCGATAGTCCATATCTCGGAAACTAAAAGAGATAATGCAATTTGGCAACCGGCAATGTAATTAGCATGCCGAATATTACTTGGAATGTGAATTGGAACGAAATCGCCAATAGATAAGACCATTTTACAATTTGGGCCCAAGTTAGAAGCAGAGCCTAAGGTGTAAATTATCGATAGTCCATATCTCGGAAACTATAAGAGATAATGCAGTTTCGCAACCGGCAATGTAATTAGCATGCCGAATATTACTTGGAATGTGAATTGGGACGAAATCGCCAATAGATAAGACCATTTTACAATTTGGGCCCAAGTTAGAAGCAGAGCCTAAGGTGTAAATTATCGATAGTCCATATCTCGGAAACTATAAGAGATAATGCAATTTGGCAACCGGCAATGTAATTAGCATGCCGAATACCACTTGGAATATGAATTGGAACGAAATCGCCAATAGATAAACCATTTTACAATTTGGGCCCAAGTTAGAAGCAGAGCCTAAGGTGTAAATTATCGATAGTCCATATCTCGGAAACTATAAGAGATAATTCAATTTGGCAACCGGCAATGTAATTAGCATGCCGAATATTACTTGGAATGTGAATTGGAACGAAATCGCCAATAGATAAGACCATTTTACAATTTGGGCCCAAGTTAGAAGCAGAGCCTAAGGTGTAAATTATCGATAGTCCATATCTCGGAAACTATAAGAGATAATGCAATTTGGCAACCGGCAATGTAATTAGCATGCCGAATATTACTTGGAATGTGAATTGGAATGAAATCGCCAATAGATAAGACCATTTTACAATTTGGGCCCAAGTTAGAAGCAGAGCCTAAGGTGTAAATTATCGATAGTCCATATCTCGGAAACTATAAGAGATAATGCAATTTGGCAACCGGCAATGTAATTAGCATGCCGAATATTACTTGGAATGTGAATTGGAACGAAATCGCCAATAGATAAGACGATTTTACACCTTAGGCTCTGCTTCTAACTTGGGCCCAAATTGTAAAATGGTCTTATCTATTGGCGATTTCGTTCCAATTCACATTCCAAGTAATATTCGGCATGCTAATTACATTGCCGGTTGCTAAATTGCATTATCTCTTATAGTTTCCGAGATATGGACTATCGATAATTTACATCTTAGGCTCTGCTTCTAACTTGGGCCCAAATTGTAAAATGGTCTTATCTATTGCCGATTTCGTTCCAATTCACATTCCAATAACATTCGGCATGCTAATTACATTGCCGGTTGCCAAATTGCATTATCTCTTATAGTTTCCGAGATATGGACTATCGATAATTTACACCTTAGGCTCTGCTTCTAACTTGGTCCCAAATAATAAAATGGTCTTATCTATTGGCGATTTCATTCCAATTCACATTCCAAGTAATATTCGGCATGCTAATTACATTGCCGGTTGCCAAATTGCATTATCTCTTATAGTTTCCGAGATATGGACTATCGATAATTTACACCTTAGGCTCTGCTTCTAACTTGGCCCCAAATTGTAAAATGGTCTTATCTATTGGCGATTTCGTTCCAATTCACATTCCAAGGAATATTCGGCATGCTAATTACATTGCCGGTTGCCAAATTGCATTATCTCTTATAGTTTCCGAGATATGGACTATCGGTTATTTACACTTTAGGCTCTGCTTCTAACTTGGGCCCAAATTGTAAAATGGTCTTATCTATTGGCGATTTCGTTCCAATTCACATTCCAAGTAATATTCGGCATGCTAATTACATTGCCGGTTGCCAAATTGCATTATCTCTTATAGTTTCCGAGATATGGACTATCGATAATTTACACCTTAGGCTCTGCTTCTAACTTGGGCCCAAATTGTAAAATGGTCTTATCTATTGGCGATTTCGTTCCAATTCACATTCCAAGTAATATTCGTCATGTTAATTAAATTGCCGGTTGCCAAATTGCATTATCTCTTATAGTTTCCGAGATATGGACTATCGATAATTTACACCTTAGGCTCTGCTTCTAACTTGGGCCCAAATTGTAAAATGGTCTTACCTATTGGCGATTTCGTTCCAATTCACATTCCAAGTAATATTGGGCATGTTAATTAAATTGCCGGTTGCCAAATTGCATTATCTCTTATAGTTTCCGAGATATGGACTATCGATAATTTACACCTTAGGCTCTGCTTCTAACTTGGGCCCAAATTGTAAAATCGTCTTATCTATTGGCGATTTCGTTCCAATTCACATTCCAAGTAATATTCGGCATGCTAATTACATTGCCGGTTGCCAAATTGCATTATCTCTTATTGTTTCCGAGATATGGACTATCGATAATTTACACCTTAGGCTCTGCTTCTAACTTGGGCCCAAATTGTAATATGGTCTTATCTATTGGCGATTTCGTTCCAATTCACATTCCAAGTAATATTCGGCATGCTAATTACATTGCCGGTTGCCAAATTGCATTATCTCTTATAGTTTCCGAGATCGTCTTTCCCAAATCGTCTTATCTAATGGCGATTTCGTTCCAATTCACATTCCAAATTGTGAATGTGATTTGGAACGAAATCGCCAATAGATAAGACCATTTTACAATTTGGGCCCAAGTTAGAAGCAGAGCCTAAGGTGTAAATTATTGATAGTCCATATCTCGGAAACTATAAGAGATAATGCAATTTCGCAACCGGCAATGTAATTAGCATGTCGAATATTACTTGGAGTGTGAATTGGAACGAAATCGCCAATAGATAAGACCATTTTACAATTTGGGCCCAAGTTAGAAGCAGAGCCTAAGGTGTAAATTATCGATAGTCCGTATCTCGGAAACTATAAGAGATAATGCAATTTGGCAACCGGCAATGTAATTAGCATGCCGAATATTACTTGGAATGTGAATTGGAACGAAATCGCCAATAGATAAGACCATTTTACAATTTGGGCCCAAGTTAGAAACAGAGCCTAAGGTGTAAATTATCGATAGTCCATATCTCGGAAACTATAAGAGATAATGCAATTTGGTAACCGGCAATGTAATTAGCATGCCGAATATTAATTGGAATGTGAATTGGAACGAAATCGCCAATAGATAAGACCATTTTACAATTTGGGCCCAAGTTAGAAGCAGAGCCTAAGGTGTAAATTATCGATAGTCCATATTTCGGAAACTATAAGAGATAATGCAATTTGGCAACCGGCAATGTAATTAGCATGCCGAATATTACTTGGAATGTGAATTGGAACGAAATCGCCAATAGATAAGACCATTTTACAATTTGGGCCCAAGTTAAAAGCAGAGCCTAAGGTGTAAATTATCGATAGTCCATATCTCGGAAACTATAAGAGATAATGCAATTTGGCAACCGGCAATGTAATTAGCATGCCGAATATTACTTGGAATGTGAATTGGAACGAAATCGCCAATAGATAAGACCATATTACAATTTGGGCCCAAGTTAGAAGCAGAGCCTAAGGTGTAAATTATCGATAGTCCATATCTCGGAAACTATAAGAGATAATGCAATTTGGCAACCGGCAATGTAATTAGCATGCCGAATATTACTTGGAATGTGAATTGGAACGAAATCGCCAATAGATAAGACCATTTTACAATTTGGGCCCAAGTTAGAAGCAGAGCCTAAGGTGTAAATTATCGATAGTCCATATCTCGGAAACTATAAGAGATAATGCAATTTGGCAACCGGCAATGTAATTAGCATGCCGAATATTACTTGGAATGTGAATTGGAACGAAATCGCCAATAGGTAAGACCATTTTACAATTTGGGCCCAAGTTAGAAGCAGAGCCTAAGGTGTAAATTATCGATAGTCCATATCTCGGAAACTATAAGAGATAATTCAATTTGGCCACCGGCAATGTAATTAGCATGCCGAATATTACTTGGAATGTGAATTGGAACGAAATCGCCAATAGATAAGACCATTTTACAATTTGGGCCCAAGTTAGAAGCAGAGCCTAAGGTGTAAATTATCGATAGTCCATATCTCGGAAACTATAAGAGATAATGCAATTTGGCAACCGGCAATGTAATTAGCATGCCGAATATTACTTGGAATGTGAATTGGAACGAAATTGCCAATAGATAAGACAATTTTACAATTTGGGCCCAAGTTAGAAGCAGAGCCTAAGGTGTAAATTATCGATAGTCCATATCTCGGAAACTAAAAGAGATAATGCAATTTGGCAACCGGCAATGTAATTAGCATGCCGAATATTACTTGGAATGTGAATTGGAACGAAATCGCCAATAGATAAGACCATTTTACAATTTGGGCCCAAGTTAGAAGCAGAGCCTAAGGTGTAAATT
Organism: Rhynchophorus ferrugineus; assembly: GCF_030347505.1. Classification (NCBI taxonomy): domain Eukaryota; kingdom Metazoa; phylum Arthropoda; class Insecta; order Coleoptera; family Curculionidae; genus Rhynchophorus; species Rhynchophorus ferrugineus. The sequence goes on from NW_027472687.1 coordinate 46,279, forward strand.
ATCGATAGTCCATATCTCGGAAACTATAAGAGATAATGCAGTTTCGCAACCGGCAATGTAATTAGCATGCCGAATATTACTTGGAATGTGAATTGGGACGAAATCGCCAATAGATAAGACCATTTTACAATTTGGGCCCAAGTTAGAAGCAGAGCCTAAGGTGTAAATTATCGATAGTCCATATCTCGGAAACTATAAGAGATAATGCAATTTGGCAACCGGCAATGTAATTAGCATGCCGAATATTACTTGGAATGTGAATTGGAACGAAATCGCCAATAGATAAGACCATTTTACAAATTGGGCCCAAGTTAGAAGCAGAGCCTAAGGTGTAAATTATCGATAGTCCATATCTCGGAAACTGTAAGAGATAATGCAATTTGGCAACCGGCAATGTAATTAGCATGCCGAATACCACTTGGAATATGAATTGGAACGAAATCGCCAATAGATAAGACCATTTTACAATTTGGGCCCAAGTTAGAAGCAGAGCCTAAGGTGTAAATTATCGATAGTCCATATCTCGGAAACTATAAGAGATAATTCAATTTGGCAACCGGCAATGTAATTAGCATGCCGAATATTACTTGGAATGTGAATTGGAACGAAATCGCCAATAGATAAGACCATTTTACAATTTGGGCCCAAGTTAGAAGCAGAGCCTAAGGTGTAAATTATCGATAGTCCATATCTCGGAAACTATAAGAGATAATGCAATTTGGCAACCGGCAATGTAATTAGCATGCCGAATATTACTTGGAATGTGAATTGGAATGAAATCGCCAATAGATAAGACCATTTTACAATTTGGGCCCAAGTTAGAAGCAGAGCCTAAGGTGTAAATTATCGATAGTCCATATCTCGGAAACTATAAGAGATAATGCAATTTGGCAACCGGCAATGTAATTAGCATGCCGAATATTACTTGGAATGTGAATTGGAACGAAATCGCCAATAGATAAGACGATTTTACAATTTGGGCCCAAGTTAGAAGCAGAGCCTAAGGTGTAAATTACCGATAGTCCATATCTCGGAAACTATAAGAGATAATGCAATTTGGCAACCGGCAATGTAATTAGCATGCCGAATATTACTTGGAATGTGAATTGGAACGAAATCGCCAATAGATAAGACCATTTTACAATTTGGGCCCAAGTTAGAAGCAGAGCCTAAGGTGTAAATTATCGATAGTCCATATCTCGGAAACTATAAGAGATAATGCAATTTGGCAACTGGCAATGTAATTAGCATGCCGAATATTACTTGGAATGTGAATTGGGACGAAATCGCCAATAGATAAGACCATTTTACAATTTGGGCCCAAGTTAGAAGCAGAGCCTAAGGTGTAAATTATCCATAGTCCATATCTCGAAAACTATAAGAGATAATGCAATTTGGCAACTGGCAATGTAATTAGCATGCCGAATATTACTTGGAATGTGAATTGGGACGAAATCGCCAATAGATAAGACCATTTTACAATTTGGGCCCAAGTTAGAAGCAGAGCCTAAGGTGTAAATTATTGATAGTCCATATCTCGGAAACTATAAGAGATAATGCAATTTGGCAACCGGCAATTTAATTAGCATGCCGAATACTACTTGGAATGTGAATTGGAACGAAATCGCCAATAGATAAGACCATTTTACAGTTTGGGCCCAAGTTAGAAGCAGAGCCTAAGGTTAAAAATAATCGATAGTCCATATCTCGGAAACTATAAGAGATAATGCAATTTGGGAACCGGCAATGTAATTAGCATGCCGAATATAACTTGGAATGTGAATTGGAACGAAATCGCCAATAGATAAGACCATTTTACAATTTGGGCCCAAGTTAGAAGCAGAGCCTAAGGTGTAAATTATCGATAGTCCATATCTCGGAAACTATAAGAGATAATGCAATTTGGCCACCGGCAATGTAATTAGCATGCCGAATATTACTTGGAATGTGAATTGGAACGAAATCGCCAATAGGTAAGACCATTTTACAATTTGGGCCCAAGTTAGAAGCAGAGCCTAAGGTGTAAATTATCGATAGTCCATATCTCGGAAACTATAGGAGATAATTCAATTTGGCAACCGGCAATGTAATTAGCATGCCGAATATTACTTGGAATGTGAATTGGAACGAAATCGCCAATAGATAAGACCATTATACAATTTGGGCCCAAGTTAGAGGCAGAGCCTAAGGTGTAAATTATCGATAGTCCATATCTCGGAAACTATAAGAGATAATGCAATTTGGCAACCGGCAATGTAATTAGCATGCCGAATATTACTTGGAATGTGAATTGGAACGAAGTCGCCAATAGATAAGACCATTTTACAATTTGGGCCCAAGTTAGAAGCAGAGCCTAAGGTGTAAATTATCGATAGTCAGGTTCGTCCATCGATCGATGGACGAACCTATCTCGGAAACTATAAGAGATAATGCAACTTGGCCACCGGCAATGTAATTAGCATGCCGAATATTACTTGGAATGTGAATTGGAACGAAATCGCCAATAGGTAAGACCATTTTACAATTTGGGCCCAAGTTAGAAGCAGAGCCTAAGGTGTAAATTATCGATAGTCCATATCTCGGAAGCTATAGGAGATAATTCAATTTGGCAACCGGCAATGTAATTAGCATGCCGAATATTACTTGGAATGTGAATTGGAACGAAATCGCCAATAGATAAGACCATTTTACAATTTGGGCCCAAGTTAGAAGCAGATCCTAAGGTGTAAATTATCGATAGTCCATATCTCGGAAACTATAAGAGATAATGCAATTTGGCAACCGGCAATGTAATTAGCATGCCGAATATTACTTGGAATGTGAATTGGAACGAAATAGCCAATAGATAAGACCATTTTACAATTTGGGCCCAAGTTAGAAGCAGAGCCTAAGGTGTAAATTATCGATAGTCCATATCTCTGAAACTATAAGAGATAATGCAATTTGGCAACCGGCAATGTAATCAGCATGCCGAGTATTACTTGGAATGTGAATTGGAACGAAATCGCCAATAGATAAGGCCATTTTACAATTTGGGCCCAAGTTAGAAGCAGAGCCTAAGGTGTAAATTATCGATAGTCCATATCTCGGAAACTATAAAAGATAATGCAATTTGGCAACCGGCAATGTAATTAGCATGCCGAATATTACTTGGAATGTGAATTGGAACGAAATCGCCAATAGATAAGACCATTTTACAATTTGGGCCCAAGTTAGAAGCAGAGCCTAAGGTGTAAATTATCCATAGTCCATATCTCGGAAACTATAAGAGATAATGCAATTTGGCAACTGGCAATGTAATTAGCATGCCGAATATTACTTGGAATGTGAATTGGAACGAAATCGCCAATAGATAAGACGATTTTACAATTTGGGCCCAAGTTAGAAGCCGAGCCTAAGGTGTAAATTACCGATAGTCCATATTTCGGAAACTATAAGAGATAATGCAATTTGGCAACCGGCAATGTAATTAGCATGCCGAATATTACATGGAATGTGAATTGGAACGAAATCGCCAATAGATAAGACCATTTTACAATTTGGGCCCAAGTTAGAAGCAGAGCCTAAGGTGTAAATTATCGATAGTCCATATCTCGGAAACTATAAGAGATAATGCAATTTGGCAACCGGCAATGTAATTAGCATGCCGAATATTACTTGGAATGTGAATTGGAATGAAATCGCCAATAGATAAGACCATTTTACAATTTGGGCCCAAGTTAGAAGCAGAGCCTAAGGTGTAAATTATCCATAGTCCATATCTCGGAAACTATAAGAGATAATGCAATTTGGCAACTGGCAATGTAATTAGCATACCGAATATTACTTGGAATGTGAATTGGGACGAAATCGCCAATAGATAAGACCATTTTACAATTTGGGCCCAAGTTAGAAGCAGAGCCTAAGGTGTAAATTATCGATAGTCCATATCTCGGAAACTATAAGAGATAATGCAATTTGGCAACCGGCAATGTAATTAGCATGCCGAATACTACTTGGAATGTGAAATGGAACGAAATCGCCAATAGATAAGACCATTTTACAGTTTGGGCCCAAGTTAGAAGCAGAGCCTAAGGTTAAAAATAATCGATAGTCCATATCTCGGAAACTATAAGAGATAATGCAATTTGGGAACCCGCAATGTAATTAGCATGCCGAATATTACTTGGAATGTGAATTGGAACGAAATCGCCAATAGAGAAGACCATTTTACAATTTGGGCCCAAGTTAGAAGCAGAGCCTAAGGTGTAAATTATCGATAGTCCATATCTCGGAAACTATAAGAGATAATGCAATTTGGCAACCGGCAATGTAATTAGCATGCCGAATATCACTTGGAATGTGAATTGGAACGAAATCGCCAATAGATAAGACCATTTTACAATTTGGGCCCAAGTTAGAAGCAGAGCCTAAGGTGTAAATTATCCATAGTCCATATCTCGGAAACTATAAGATATAATGCAATTTGGCAACCGGCAATGTAATTAGCATGCCGAATATTACTTGGAATGTGAATTGGAAAGAAATCGCCAATAGATAAGACCATTTTCAATTTGGGCCCAAGTTAGAAGCAGAGCCTAAGGTGTAAATTAATAATAGTCCATATCTCGGAAACTATAAGAGATAATGCAATTTCGCAACCGGCAATGTAATTAACATGCCGAATATTACTTGGAGTGTGAATTGGAACGAAATCGCCAATAGATAAGACCATTTTACAATTTGGGCCCAAGTTAGAAGCAGAGCCTAAGGTGTAAATTATCGATAGTCCGTATCTCGGAAACTATAAGAGATAATGCAATTTGGCAACCGGCAATGTAATTAGCATGCCGAATATTACTTGGAATGTGAATTGGAACGAAATCGCCAATAGATAAGACCATTTTACAATTTGGGCCCAAGTTAGAAGCAGAGCCTAAGGTGTAAATTATCGATAGTCCATATCTCGAAAACTATAAGAGATAATGCAATTTGGCAACCGGCAATGTAATTAGCGTGCCGAATATTACTTGGAATGTGAATTGGAACGAAATCGCCAATAGATAAGACCATTTTACAATTTGGGCCCAAGTTAGAAGCAGAGCCTAAGGTGTAAATTATCGATAGTCCATATCTCGGAAACTATAAGATATAATGCAATTTGGCAACCGGCAATGTAATTAGCATGCCGAATATTACTTGGAATGTGAATTGGAACGAAATCGCCAATAGATAAGACCATTTTACAATTTGGGCCCAAGTTAGAAGCAGAGCCTAAGGTGTAAATTATCGATAGTCCATAATTAGCATGCCGAATATTACTTGGAATGTGAATTGGAACGAAATCGCCAATAGATAAGACCATTTTACAATTTGGGCCCAAGTTAGAAGCAGAGCCTAAGGTGTAAATTATTGATAGTCCATATCTCGGAAACTATAAGAGATAATGCAATTTCGCAACCGGCAATGTAATTAACATGCCGAATATTACTTGGAGTGTGAATTGGAACGAAATCGCCAATAGATAAGACCATTTTACAATTTGGGCCCAAGTTAGAAGCAGAGCCTAAGGTGTAAATTATCGATAGTCCGTATCTCGGAAACTATAAGAGATAATGCAATTTGGCAACCGGCAATGTAATTAGCATGCCGAATATTACTTGGAATGTGAATTGGAACGAAATCGCCAATAGATAAGACCATTTTACAATTTGGGCCCAAGTTAGAAGCAGAGCCTAAGGTGTAAATTATCGATAGTCCATATCTCGGAAACTATAAGATATAATGCAATTTGGCAACCGGCAATGTAATTAGCATGCCGAATATTACTTCGAATGTGAATTGGAACGAAATCGCCAATAGGTAAGACCATTTTACAATTTGGGCCCAAGTTAGAAGCAGAGCCTAAGGTGTAAATTATTGATAGTCCATATCTCGGAAACTATAAGAGATAATTCAATTTGGAAACCGGCAATGTAATTAGCATGCCGAATATTACTTGGAATGTGAATTGGAACGAAATCGCCATTAGATAAGACCATTTTACAATTTGTGCCCAAGTTAGAAGCAGAGCCTAAGGTGTAAATTATCCATAGTCCATATCTCGGAAACTATAAGATATAATGCAATTTGGCAACCGGCAATGTAATTAGCATGCCGAATATTACTTGGAATGTGAATTGGAACGAAATCGCCAATAGATAAGACCATTTTACAATTTGGGCCCAAGTTAGAAGCAGAGCCTAAGGTGTAAATTATTGATAGTCCATATCTCGGAAACTATAAGAGATAATGCAATTTCGCAACCGGCAATGTAATTAGCATGCCGAATATTACTTGGAGTGTGAATTGGAACGAAATCGCCAATAGATAAGACCATTTTACAATTTGGGCCCAAGTTAGAAGCAGAGCCTAAGGTGTAAATTATCGATAGTCCGTATCTCGGAAACTATAAGAGATAATGCAATTTGGCAACCGGCAATGTAATTAGCATGCCGAATATTACTTGGAATGTGAATTGGAACGAAATCGCCAATAGATAAGACCATTTTACAATTTGGGCCCAAGTTAGAAGCAGAGCCTAAGGTGTAAATTATCGATAGTCCATATCTCGGAAACTATAAGAGATAATGCAATTTGGCAACCGGCCATGTAATTAGCATGCCGAATATCACTTGGAATGTGAATTGGAACGAAATCGCCAATAGATAAGACCATTTTACAATTTGGGCCCAAGTTAGAAGCAGAGCCTAAGGTGTAAATTATCCATAGTCCATATCTCGGAAACTATAAGATATAATGCAATTTGGCAACCGGCAATGTAATTAGCATGCCGAATATTACTTGGAATGTGAATTGGAACGAAATCGCCAATAGATAAGACCATTTTCAATTTGGGCCCAAGTTAGAAGCAGAGCCTAAGGTGTAAATTAATAATAGTCCATATCTCGGAAACTATAAGAGATAATGCAATTTCGCAACCGGCAATGTAATTAACATGCCGAATATTACTTGGAGTGTGAATTGGAACGAAATCGCCAATAGATAAGACCATTTTACAATTTGGGCCCAAGTTAGAAGCAGAGCCTAAGGTGTAAATTATCGATAGTCCGTATCTCGGAAACTATAAGAGATAATGCAATTTGGCAACCGGCAATGTAATTAGCATGCCGAATATTACTTGGAATGTGAATTGGAACGAAATCGCCAATAGATAAGACCATTTTACAATTTGGGCCCAAGTTAGAAGCAGAGCCTAAGGTGTAAATTATCGATAGTCCATATCTCGAAAACTATAAGAGATAATGCAATTTGGCAACCGGCAATGTAATTAGCGTGCCGAATATTACTTGGAATGTGAATTGGAACGAAATCGCCAATAGATAAGACCATTTTACAATTTGGGCCCAAGTTAGAAGCAGAGCCTAAGGTGTAAATTATCGATAGTCCATATCTCGGAAACTATAAGATATAATGCAATTTGGCAACCGGCAATGTAATTAGCATGCCGAATATTACTTCGAATGTGAATTGGAACGAAATCGCCAATAGGTAAGACCATTTTACAATTTGGGCCCAAGTTAGAAGCAGAGCCTAAGGTGTAAATTATTGATAGTCCATATCTCGGAAACTATAAGAGATAATTCAATTTGGAAACCGGCAATGTAATTAGCATGCCGAATATTACTTGGAATGTGAATTGGAACGAAATCGCCAATAGATAAGACCATTTTACAATTTGGGCCCAAGTTAGAAGCAGAGCCTAAGGTGTAAATTATTGATAGTCCATATCTCGGAAACTATAAGAGATAATGCAATTTCGCAACCGGCAATGTAATTAACATGCCGAATATTACTTGGAGTGTGAATTGGAACGAAATCGCCAATAGATAAGACCATTTTACAATTTGGGCCCAAGTTAGAAGCAGAGCCTAAGGTGTAAATTATCGATAGTCCGTATCTCGGAAACTATAAGAGATAATGCAATTTGGCAACCGGCAATGTAATTAGCATGCCGAATATTACTTGGAATGTGAATTGGAACGAAATCGCCAATAGATAAGACCATTTTACAATTTGGGCCCAAGTTAGAAGCAGAGCCTAAGGTGTAAATTATCGATAGTCCATATCTCGGAAACTATAAGATATAATGCAATTTGGCAACCGGCAATGTAATTAGCATGCCGAATATTACTTCGAATGTGAATTGGAACGAAATCGCCAATAGGTAAGACCATTTTACAATTTGGGCCCAAGTTAGAAGCAGAGCCTAAGGTGTAAATTATTGATAGTCCATATCTCGGAAACTATAAGAGATAATTCAATTTGGAAACCGGCAATGTAATTAGCATGCCGAATATTACTTGGAATGTGAATTGGAACGAAATCGCCATTAGATAAGACCATTTTACAATTTGTGCCCAAGTTAGAAGCAGAGCCTAAGGTGTAAATTATCCATAGTCCATATCTCGGAAACTATAAGATATAATGCAATTTGGCAACCGGCAATGTAATTAGCATGCCGAATATTACTTGGAATGTGAATTGGAACGAAATCGCCAATAGATAAGACCATTTTACAATTTGGGCCCAAGTTAGAAGCAGAGCCTAAGGTGTAAATTATTGATAGTCCATATCTCGGAAACTATAAGAGATAATGCAATTTCGCAACCGGCAATGTAATTAGCATGCCGAATATTACTTGGAGTGTGAATTGGAACGAAATCGCCAATAGATAAGACCATTTTACAATTTGGGCCCAAGTTAGAAGCAGAGCCTAAGGTGTAAATTATCGATAGTCCGTATCTCGGAAACTATAAGAGATAATGCAATTTGGCAACCGGCAATGTAATTAGCATGCCGAATATTACTTGGAATGTGAATTGGAACGAAATCGCCAATAGATAAGACCATTTTACAATTTGGGCCCAAGTTAGAAGCAGAGCCTAAGGTGTAAATTATCGATAGTCCATATCTCGGAAACTATAAGAGATAATGCAATTTGGCAACCGGCCATGTAATTAGCATGCCGAATATTACTTGGAATGTGAATTGGAACGAAATCGCCAATAGATAAGACCATTTTACAACTTGGGCCCAAGTTAGAAGCAGAGCCTAAGGTGTAAATTATCGATAGTCCATATCTCGGAAACTATAAGAGATAATGCAATTTGGCAACCGGCAATGTAATTAGCATGCCGAATATTACTTGGAATGTGAATTGGAACGAAATCGCCAATAGATAAGACCATTTTACAATTTGGGCCCAAGTTAGAAGCAGAGCCTAAGGTGTAAATTGTCGATAGTCCATATCTCGGAAACTATAAGAGATAATGCAATTTGGCAACCGTCAATGTAATTAGCATGCCGAATATTACTTGGAAAGTGAATTGGAACGAAATCGATAATAGATAAGACCATATTACAATTTGGGCCCAAGTTAGAAGCAGAGCCTAAGGTGTAAATTATCGATAGTCCATATCTCGAAAACTATAAGAGATAATGCAATTTGGCAACCGGCAATGTAATTAGCATGCCGAATATTACTTGGAATGTGAATTGGAACGAAATCGCCAATAGATAAGACCATTTTACAATTTGGGCCCAAGTTAGAAGCAGAGCCTAAGGTGTAAATTATCGATAGTCCATATCTCGGAAACTATAAGATATAATGCAATTTGGCAAACGGCAATGTAATTAGCATGCCGAATATTACTTGGAATGTGAATTGGAACGAAATCGCCTATAGGTAAGACCATTTTACAATTTGGGCCCAAGTTAGAAGCAGAGCCTAAGGTGTAAATTATCGATAGTCCATATCTCGGAAACTATAAGAGATAATTCAATTTGGAAACCGGCAATGTAATTAGCATGCCGAATATTACTTGGAATGTGAATTGGAACGAAATCGCCAATAGATAAGACCATTTTACAATTTGGGCCCAAGTTAGAAGCAGAGCCTAAGGTGTAAATTATCGATAGTCCATATCTCGGAAACTATAAGAGATAATGCAATTTGGCAACCGGCAATGTAATTAGCATGCCGAATACCACTTGGAATGTGAATTGGAACGAAATCGCCAATAGATAAGACCATTTTACAATTTGGGCCCAAGTTAGAAGCAGAGCCTAAGGTGTAAATTATCGATAGTCCATATCTCGGAAACTATAAGAGATAATTCAATTTGGCAACCGGCAATGTAATTAGCATGCCGAATATTACTTGGAATGTGAATTGGAACGAAATCGCCAATAGATAAGACCATTTTACAATTTGGGCCCAAGTTAGAAGCAGAGCCTAAGGTGTAAATTATCGATAGTCCATATCTCGGAAACTAAAAGATATAATGCAATTTGGCAACCGGCAATGTAATTAGCATGCCGAATATTACTTGGAATGTGAATTGGAACGAAATCGCCAATAGATAAGACCATTTTACAATTTGGGCCCAAGTTAGAAGCAGAGCCTAAGGTGTAAATTATCGATAGTCCATATCTCGGAAACTATAAGAGATAATGCAGTTTCGCAACCGGCAATGTAATTAGCATGCCGAATATTACTTGGAATGTGAATTGGGACGAAATCGCCAATAGATAAGACCATTTTACAATTTGGGCCCAAGTTAGAAGCAGAGCCTAAGGTGTAAATTATCGATAGTCCATATCTCGGAAACTATAAGAGATAATGCAATTTGGCAACCGGCAATGTAATTAGCATGCCGAATATTACTTGGAATGTGAATTGTAACGAAATCGCCAATAGATAAGACCATTTTACAATTTGGGCCCAAGTTAGAAGCAGAGCCTAAGGTGTAAATTATCGATAGTCCATATCTCGGAAACTATAAGAGATAATGCAATTTGGCAACCGGCAATGTAATTAGCATGCCGAATATTACTTGGAATGTGAATTGGAACGAAATCGCCAATAGATAAGACCATTTTACAATTTGGGCCCAAGTTAGAAGCAGAGCCTAAGATGTAAATTGTCGATAGTCCATATCTCGGAAACTATAAGAGATAATGCAATTTGGCAACCGTCAATGTAATTAGCATGCCGAATATTACTTGGAAAGTGAATTGGAACGAAATCGATAATAGATAAGACCATATTACAATTTGGGCCCAAGTTAGAAGCAGAGCCTAAGGTGTAAATTATCGATAGTCCATATCTCGAAAACTATAAGAGATAATGCAATTTGGCAACCGGCAATGTAATTAGCATGCCGAATATTACTTGGAATGTGAATTGGAACGAAATCGCCAATAGATAAGACCATTTTACAATTTGGGCCCAAGTTAGAAGCAGAGCCTAAGGTGTAAATTATCGATAGTCCATATCTCGGAAACTATAAGATATAATGCAATTTAGCAACCGGCAATGTAATTAGCATGCCGAATATTACTTGGAATGTGAATTGGAACGAAATCGCCAATAGGTAAGACCATTTTACAATTTGGGCCCAAGTTAGAAGCAGAGCCTAAGGTGTAAATTATCGATAGTCCATATCTCGGAAACTATAAGAGATAATTCAATTTGGAAACCGGCAATGTAATTAGCATGCCGAATATTACTTGGAATGTGAATTGGAACGAAATCGCCAATAGATAAGACCATTTTACAATTTGGGCCCAAGTTAGAAGCAGAGCCTAAGGTGTAAATTATCGATAGTCCATATCTCGGAAACTATAAGAGATAATGCAATTTGGCAACCGGCAATGTAATTAGCATGCCGAATACCACTTGGAATGTGAATTGGAACGAAATCGCCAATAGATGAGACCATTTTACAATTTGGGCCCAAGTTAGAAGCAGAGCCTAAGGTGTAAATTATCGATAGTCCATATCTCGGAAACTATAAGAGATAATTCAATTTGGCAACCGGCAATGTAATTAGCATGCCGAATATTACTTGGAATGTGAATTGGAACGAAATCGCCAATAGATAAGACCATTTTACAATTTGGGCCCAAGTTAGAAGCAGAGCCTAAGGTGTAAATTATCGATAGTCCATATCTCGGAAACTAAAAGATATAATGCAATTTGGCAACCGGCAATGTAATTAGCATGCCGAATATTACTTGGAATGTGAATTGGAACGAAATCGCCAATAGATAAGACCATTTTACAATTTGGGCCCAAGTTAGAAGCAGAGCCTAAGGTGTAAATTATCGATAGTCCATATCTCGGAAACTATAAGAGATAATGCAGTTTCGCAACCGGCAATGTAATTAGCATGCCGAATATTACTTGGAATGTGAATTGGGACGAAATCGCCAATAGATAAGACCATTTTACAATTTGGGCCCAAGTTAGAAGCAGAGCCTAAGGTGTAAATTATCGATAGTCCATATCTCGGAAACTATAAGAGATAATGCAATTTGGCAACCGGCAATGTAATTAGCTTGCCGAATATTACTTGGAATGTGAATTGGAACGAAATCGCCAATAGATAAGACCATTTTACAATTTGGGCCCAAGTTAGAAGCAGAGCCTAAGGTGTAAATTATCGATAGTCCATATCTCGGAAACTATAAGAGATAATGCAATTTGGCAACCGGCAATGTAATTAGCATGCCGAATACCACTTGGAATGTGAATTGGAACGAAATCGCCAATAGATAAGACCATTTTACAATTTGGGCCCAAGTTAGAAGCAGAGCCTAAGGTGTAAATTATCGATAGTCCATATCTCGGAAACTATAAGAGATAATTCAATTTGGCAACCGGCAATGTAATTAGCATGCCGAATATTACTTGGAATGTGAATTGGAACGAAATCGCCAATAGATAAGACCATTTTACAATTTGGGCTCAAGTTAGAAGCAGAGCCTAAGGTGTAAATTATCGATAGTCCATATTTCGGAAACTAAAAGAGATAATGCAATTTGGCAACCGGCAATGTAATTAGCATGCCGAATACCACTTGGAATGTGAATTGGAACGAAATCGCCAATAGATAAGACCATTTTACAATTTGGGCCCAAGTTAGAAGCAGAGCCTAAGGTGTAAATTATCGATAGTCCATATCTCGGAAACTATAAGAGATAATGCAATTTGGCAACCGGCAATGTAATTAGCATGCCGAATATTACTTGGAATGTGAATTGGAACGAAATCGCCAATAGATAAGACCATTTTACAATTTGGGCCCAAGTTAGAAGCAGAGCCTAAGGTGTAAATTATCGATAGTCCATATCTCGGAAACTATAAGAGATAATGCAATTTGGCAACCGGCAATGTAATTAGCATGCCGAATACCACTTGGAATGTGAATTGGAACGAAATCGCCAATAGATAAGACCATTTTACAATTTGGGCCCAAGTTAGAAGCAGAGCCTAAGGTGTAAATTATCGATAGTCCATATCTCGGAAACTATAAGAGATAATTCAATTTGGCAACCGGCAATGTAATTAGCATGCCGAATATTACTTGGAATGTGAATTGGAACGAAATCGCCAATAGATAAAACCATTTTACAATTTGGGCCCAAGTTAGAAGCAGAGCCTAAGGTGTAAATTATCGATAGTCCATATCTCGGAAACTATAAGAGATAATGCAATTTGGCAACCGGCAATGTAATTAGCATGCCGAATATTACTTGGAATGTGAATTGGAACGAAATCGCCAATAGATAAGACGATTTTACAATTTGGGCCCAAGTTAGAAGCAGAGCCTAAGGTGTAAATTACCGATAGTCCATATCTCGGAAACTATAAGAGATAATGCAATTTGGCAACCGGCAATGTAATTAGCATGCCGAATATTACTTGGAATGTGAATTGGAACGAAATCGCCAATAGATAAGACCATTTTACAATTTGGGCCCAAGTTAGAAGCAGAGCCTAAGGTGTAAATTATCGATAGTCCATATCTCGGAAACTATAAGAGATAATGCAATTTGGCAACCGGCAATGTAATTAGCATGCCGAATATTACTTGGAATGTGAATTGGAATGAAATCGCCAATAGATAAGACCATTTTACATTTTGGGCCCAAGTTAGAAGCAGAGCCTAAGGTGTAAATTATCGATAGTCCATATCTCGGAAACTATCAGAGATAATGCAATTTGGCAACCGGCAATGTAATTAGCATGCCGAATATTACTTGGAATGTGAATTGGAACGAAATCGCCAATAGATAAGACGATTTTACAATTTGGGCCCAAGTTAGAAGCAGAGCCTAAGGTGTAAATTACCGATAGTCCATATCTCGGAAACTATAAGTGATAATGCAATTTGGCAACCGGCAATGTAATTAGCATGCCGAATATTACTTGGAATGTGAATTGGAACGAAATCGCCAATAGATAAGACCATTTTACAATTTGGGCCCAAGTTAGAAGCAGAGCCTAAGGTGTAAATTATCGATAGTCCATATCTCGGAAACTATAAGAGATAATGCAACTTGGCCACCGGCAATGTAATTAGCATGCCGAATATTACTTGGAATGTGAATTGGAATGAAATCGCCAATAGATAAGAAAATTTTACAATTTGGGCCCAAGTTAGAAGCAGAGCCTAAGGTGTAAATTATCCATAGTCCATATCTCGGAAACTATAAGAGATAATGCAATTTGGCAACTGGCAATGTAATTAGCATGCCGAATATTACTTGGAATGTGAATTGGGACGAAATCGCCAATAGATAAGACCATTTTACAATTTGGGCCCAAGTTAGAAGCAGAGCCTAAGGTGTAAATTATCGATAGTCCATATCTCGGAAACTATAAGAGATAATGCAACTTGGCCACCGGCAATGTAATTAGCATGTCGAATATTACTTGGAATGTGAATTGGAACGAAATCGCCAATAGATAAGACCATTTTACAATTTGGGCCCAAGTTAGAAGCAGAGCCTAAGGTGTAAATTATCGATAGTCCATATCTCGGAAACTATAAGAGATAATGCAATTTGGCAACCGGCAATGTAATTAGCATGCCGAATATTACTTGGAATGTGAATTGGAACGAAATCGCCAATAGATAAGACCATTTTACAATTTGGGACCAAGTTAGAAGCAGAGCCTAAGGTGTAAATTATGGATAGTCCATATCTCGGAAACTATAAGAGATAATGCAATTTCGCAACCGGCAATGTAATTAGCATGCCGAATATTACTTGGAGTGTGAATTGGAACGAAATCGCCAATAGATAAGACCATTTTACAATTTGGGCCCAAGTTAGAAGCAGAGCCTAAGGTGTAAATTATCGATAGTCCGTATCTCGGAAACTATAAGAGATAATGCAATTTCGCAACCGGAAATGTAATTATCATGCCGAATATTACTTGGAATGTGAATTGGAACGAAATCGCCAATAGATAAGACCATTTTACAATTTGGGCCCAAGTTAGAAGCAGAGCCTAAGGTGTAAATTATCGATAGTCCATATCTCGGAAACAATATGAGATAATGCAGTTTCGCAACCGGCAAAGTAATTAGCATTCCGAATATTACTTGGAATGTGAATTGGGACGAAATCGCCAATAGATAAGACCATTTTACAATTTGGGCCCAAGTTAGAAGCAGAGTCTAAGGTGTAAATTATCGATAGTCCATATCTCGGAAACTATAAGAGATAATGCAATTTGGCAACCGGCAATGTAATTAGCATGCCGAATATTACTTGGAATGTGAATTGGAACGAAATCGCCAATAGATAAGACCATTTTACAATTTGGGCCCAAGTTAGAAGCAGAGCCTAAGGTGTAAATTATCGATAGTCCATATCTCGGAAACTATAAGAGATAATTCAATTTGGCAACCGGCAATGTAATTAGCATGCCGAATATTACTTGGAATGTGAATTGGAACGAAATCGCCAATAGATAAGACCATTTTACAATTTGGGCGCAAGTTAGAAGCAGAGCCTAAGGTGTAAATTATCGATAGTCCATATCTCGGAAACTATAAGAGATAATGCAATTTGGCAACCGGCAATGTAATCAGCATGCCGAATATTACTTGGAATGTGAATTGGAACGAAATCGCCAATAGATAAGACGATTTTACAATTTGGGCCCAAGTTAGAAGCAGAGCCTAAGGTGTAAATTACCGATAGTCCATATCTCGGAAACTATAAGAGATAATGCAATTTGGCAACCGGCAATGTAATTAGCATGCCGAATATTACTTGGAATGTGAATTGGAACGAAATCGCCAATAGATAAGACGATTTTACAATTTGGGCCCAAGTTAGAAGCAGAGCCTAAGGTGTAAATTACCGATAGTCCATATCTCGGAAACTATAAGAGATAATGCAATTTGGCAACCGGCAATGTAATTAGCATGCCGAATATTACTTGGAATGTGAATTGGAACGAAATCGCCAATAGATAAGACCATTTTACAATTTGGGCCCAAGTTAGAAGCAGAGCCTAAGGTGTAAATTATCGATAGTCCATATCTCGGAAACTAAAAGAGATAATGCAATTTGGCAAACGGCAATGTAATTAGCATGCCGAATATTACTTGGAATGTGAATTGGAATGAAATCGCCAATAGATAAGACCATTTTACAATTTGGGCCCAAGTTAGAAGCAGAGCCTAAGGTGTAAATTATCCATAGTCCATATCTCGAAAACTATAAGAGATAATGCAATTTGGCAACTGGCAATGTAATTAGCATGCCGAATATTACTTGGAATGTGAATTGGGACGAAATCGCCAATAGATAAGACCATTTTACAATTTGGGCCCAAGTTAGATGCAGAGCCTAAGGTGTAAATCATCGATAGTCCATATCTCGGAAACTATAAGAGATAATGCAATTTGGCAACCGGCAATGTAACTAGCATTCCGAATACTACTTGGAATGTGAATTGGAACGAAATCGCCAATAGATAAGACCATTTTACAGTTTGGGCCCAAGTTAGAAGCAGAGCCTAAGGTTAAAAATAATCGATAGTCCATATCTCGGAAACTATAAGAGATAATGCAATTTGGGAACCGGCAATGTAATTAGCATGCCGAATATTACTTGGAATGTGAATTGGAACGAAATCGCCAATAGATAAGACCATTTTACAATTTGGGCCCAAGTTAGAAGCAGAGCCTAAGGTGTAAATTATCGATAGTCCATATCTCGGAAACTATAAGAGATAATGCAACTTGGCCACCGGCAATGTAATTAGCATGCCGAATATTACTTGGAATGTGAATTGGAACGAAATCGCCAATAGGTAAGACCATTTAACAATTTGGGCCCAAGTTAGAAGCAGAGCCTAAGGTGTAAATTATCGATAGTCCATATCTCGGAAACTATAGGAGATAATTCAATTTGGCAACCGGCAATGTAATTAGCATGCCGAATATTACTTGGAATGTGAATTGTAACGAAATCGCCAATAGATAAGACCATTTTACAATTTGGGCCCAAGTTAGAAGCAGAGCATAAGGTGTAAATTATCGATAGTCCATATCTCGGAAACTATAAGAGATAATGCAATTTGGCAACCGGCAATGTAATTAGCATGCCGAATATTACTTAGAATGTGAATAGGAACGAAATCGCCAATAGATAAGACGATTTTACAATTTGGGCCCAAGTTAGAAGCAGAGCCTAAGGTGTAAATTACCGATAGTCCATATCTCGGAAACTATAAGAGATAATGCAATTTGGCAACCGGCAATGTAATTAGCATGCCGAATATTCCTTGGAATGTGAATTGGAACAAAATCGCCAATAGATAAGACCATTTTACAATTTGGGCCCAAGTTAGAAGCAGAGCCTAAGGTGTAAATTATCGATAGTCCATATCTCGGAAACTATAAGAGATAATGCAATTTGGCAACCGGCAATGTAATTGGCATGCCGAATATTACTTGGAATGTGAATTGGAATGAAATCGCCAATAGATAAGACCATTTTACAATTTGGGCCCAAGTTAGAAGCAGAGCCTAAGGTGTAAATTATCCATAGTCCATATCTCGGAAACTATAAGAGATAATGCAATTTGGCAACTGGCAATGTAATTAGCATGCCGAATATTACTTGGAATGTGAATTGGGACGAAATCGCCAATAGATAAGACCATTTTACAATTTGGGCCCAAGTTAGAAGCAGAGCCTAAGGTGTAAATTATCGATAGTCCATATCTCGGAAACTATAAGAGATAATGCAATTTGGCAACCGGCAATGTAATTAGCATGCCGAATACTACTTGGAATGTGAATTGGAACGAAATCGCCAATAGATAAGACCATTTTACAGTTTGGGCCCAAGTTAGAAGCAGAGACTAAGGTTAAAAATAATCGATAGTCCATATCTCGGAAACTATAAGAGATAATGCAATTTGGGAACCGGCAATGTAATTAGCATGCCGAATATTACTTGGAATGTGAATTGGAACGAAATCGCCAATAGAGAAGACCATTTTACAATTTGGGCCCAAGTTAGAAGCAGAGCCTAAGGTGTAAATTATCGATAGTCCATATCTCGGAAACTATAAGAGATAATGCAATTTGGCAACCGGCAATGTAATTAGCATGCCGAATATTACTTGGAATGTGAATTGGAACGAAATCGCCAATAGATAAGACCATTTTACAATTTGGGCCCAAGTTAGAAGCAGAGCCTAAGGTGTAAATTATCGATAGTCCATATCTCGGAAACTATAAGAGATAATGCAATTTGGCAACCGGCAATGTAATTAGCATGCCGAATATTACTAGGAATGTGAATTGGAACGAAATCGCCAATAGATAAGACCATTTTACAATTTGGGCCCAAGTTAGAAGCAGAGCCTAAGGTGTAAATTATCCATAGTCCATATCTCGGAAACTATAAGAGATAATGCAATTTGGTAACCGGCAATGTAATTAGCATGCCGAATATTACTTGGAATGTGAATTGGACCGAAATCGCCAATAGATAAGACCATTTTACAATTTGGGCCCAAGTTAGAAGCAGAGCCTAAGGTGTAAATTATTGATAGTCCATATCTCGGAAACTATAAGAGATAATGCAATATCGCAACCGGCAATGTAATTAGCATGCCGAATATTACTTGGAGTGTGAATTGGAACGAAATCGCCAATAGATAAGACCATTTTACAATTTGGGCCCAAGTTAGAAGCAGAGCCTAAGGTGTAAATTATCGATAGTCCGTATCTCGGAAACTATAAGAGATAATGCAATTTGGCAACCGGCAATGTAATTAGCATGCCGAATATTACTTGGAATGTGAATTGGAACGAAATCGCCAATAGATAAGACCATTTTACAATTTGGGCCCAAGTTAGAAGCAGAGCCTAAGGTGTAAATTATCGATAGTCCATATCTCGGAAACTATAAGAGATAATGCAATTTGGCAACCGGCAATGTAATTAGCATGCCGAATATTACTTGGAATGTGAATTGGAACGAAATCGCCAATAGATAAGACCATTTTACAATTTGGGACCAAGTTAGAAGCAGAGCCTAAGGTGTAAATTATCTATAGTCCATATCTCGGAAACTATAAGAGATAATGCAATTTGGCAACCGGCAATGTAATTAGCATGCCGAATATTACTTGGAATGTGAATTGGAACGAAATCGCCAATAGATAAGACCATTTTACAATTTGGGCCCAAGTTAGAAGCAGAGCCTAAGGTGTAAATTATCGATAGTCCATATCTCGGAAACTATAAGAGATAATGCAATTTGGCAACCGGCAATGTAATTAGCATGCCGAATATTACTTGGAATGTGAATTGGAACGAAATCGCCAATAGATAAGACCATATTACAATTTGGGCCCAAGTTAGAAGCAGAGCCTAAGGTGTAAATTATCGATAGTCCATATCTCGGAAACTATAAGAGATAATGCAATTTGGCAACCGGCAATGTAATTAACATGCCGAATATTACTTGGAATGTGAATTGGAACGAAATCGCCAATAGATAAGACCATTTTACAATTTGGGCCCAAGTTAGAAGCAGAGCCTAAGGTGTAAATTATCGATAGTCCATATCTCGGAAACTAAAAGAGATAATGCAATTTGGCAACCGGCAATGTAATTAGCATGCCGAATATTACTTGGAATGTGAATTGGAACGAAATCGCCAATAGATTAGACCATTTTACAATTTGGGCCCAAGTTAGAAGCAGAGCCTAAGGTGTAAATTATCGATAGTCCATATCTCGGAAACTATAAGAGATAATGCAATTTGGCAACCGGCAATGTAATTAGCATGCCGAATATTACTTGGAATGTGAATTGGAATGAAATCGCCAATAGATAAGACTATTTTACAATTTGTGCCCAAGTTAGAAGCAGAGCCTAAGGTGTAAATTATCGATAGTCCATATCTCGGAAACTATAAGAGATAATGCAATTTGGCAACCGGCAATGTAATTAGCATGCCGAATATTACTTGGAATGTGAATTGGAACGAAATCGCCAATAGATAAGACCATTTTACAATTTGGGCCCAAGTTAGAAGCAGAGCCTAAGGTGTAAATTATCGATAGTCCATATCTCGGAAACTATAAGAGATAATGCAATTTGGCAACCGGCAATGTAATTTGCATGCCGAATACCACTTGGAATGTGAATTGGAACGAAATCGCCAATAGATAAGACCATTTTACAATTTGGGCCCAAGTTAGAAGCAGAGCCTAAGGTGTAAATTATCGATAGTCCATATCTCGGAAACTATAAGAGATAATTCAATTTGGCAACCGGCAATGTAATTAGCATGCCGAATATTACTTGGAATGTGAATTGGAACGAAATCGCCAATAAATAAGACCATTTTACAATTTGGGCCCAAGTTAGAAGCAGAGCCTAAGGTGTAAATTATCGATAGTCCATATCTCGGAAACTATAAGAGATAATGCAATTTGGCAACCGGCAATGTAATTAGCATGCCGAATATTACTTGGAATGTGAATTGGAACGAAATCGCCAATAGATAAGACGATTTTACAATTTGGGCCCAAGTTAGAAGCAGAGCCTAAGGTGTAAATTATCGATAGTCCATATCTCGGAAACTAAAAGAGATAATTCAATTTGGCAACCGGCAATGTAATTAGCATGCCGAATATTACTTGGAATGTGAATTGGAACGAAATCGCCAATAGATAAGACCATATTACAATTTGGGCCCAAGTTAGAAGCAGAGCCTAAGGTGTAAATTATCGATAGTCCATATCTCGGAAACTATAAGAGATAATGCAACTTGGCCACCGGCAATGTAATTAGCATGCCGAATATTACTTGGAATGTGAATTGGAACGAAATCGCCAATAGGTAAGACCATTTTACAATTTGGGCCCAAGTTAGAAGCAGAGCCTAAGGTGTAAATTATCGATAGTCCATATCTCGGAAACTATAGGAGATAATTCAATTTGGTAACCGGCAATGTAATTAGCATGCCGAATACTACTTGGAATGTGAATTGGAATGAAATCGCCAATAGATAAGACCATTTTACAATTTGGGCCCAAGTTAGAAGCAGAGCCTAAGGTGTAAATTATCCATAGTCCATATCTCGGAAACTATAAGAGATAATGCAATTTGGCAACCGGCAATGTAATTAGCATGCCGAATACTACTTGGAATGTGAATTGGAACGAAATCGCCAATAGATAAGACCATTTTACAGTTTGGGCCCAAGTTAGAAGCAGAGACTAAGGTTAAAAATAATCGATAGTCCATATCTCGGAAACTATAAGAGATAATGCAATTTGGGAACCGGCAATGTAATTAGCATGCCGAATATTACTTGGAATGTGAATTGGAACGAAATCGCCAATAGAGAAGACCATTTTACAATTTGGGCCCAAGTTAGAAGCAGAGCCTAAGGTGTAAATTATCGATAGTCCATATCTCGGAAACTATAAGAGATAATGCAATTTGGCAACCGGCAATGTAATTGGCATGCCGAATATTACTTGGAATGTGAATTGGAATGAAATCGCCAATAGATAAGACCATTTTACAATTTGGGCCCAAGTTAGAAGCAGAGCCTAAGGTGTAAATTATCCATAGTCCATATCTCGGAAACTATAAGAGATAATGCAATTTGGCAACTGGCAATGTAATTAGCATGCCGAATATTACTTGGAATGTGAATTGGGACGAAATCGCCAATAGATAAGACCATTTTACAATTTGGGCCCAAGTTAGAAGCAGAGCCTAAGGTGTAAATTATCGATAGTCCATATCTCGGAAACTATAAGAGATAATGCAATTTGGCAACCGGCAATGTAATTAGCATGCCGAATACTACTTGGAATGTGAATTGGAACGAAATCGCCAATAGATAAGACCATTTTACAGTTTGGGCCCAAGTTAGAAGCAGAGACTAAGGTTAAAAATAATCGATAGTCCATATCTCGGAAACTATAAGAGATAATGCAATTTGGGAACCGGCAATGTAATTAGCATGCCGAATATTACTTGGAATGTGAATTGGAACGAAATCGCCAATAGAGAAGACCATTTTACAATTTGGGCCCAAGTTAGAAGCAGAGCCTAAGGTGTAAATTATCGATAGTCCATATCTCGGAAACTATAAGAGATAATGCAATTTGGCAACCGGCAATGTAATTAGCATGCCGAATATTACTTGGAATGTGAATTGGAACGAAATCGCCAATAGATAAGACCATTTTACAATTTGGGCCCAAGTTAGAAGCAGAGCCTAAGGTGTAAATTATCGATAGTCCATATCTCGGAAACTATAAGAGATAATGCAATTTGGCAACCGGCAATGTAATTAGCATGCCGAATATTACTAGGAATGTGAATTGGAACGAAATCGCCAATAGATAAGACCATTTTACAATTTGGGCCCAAGTTAGAAGCAGAGCCTAAGGTGTAAATTATCCATAGTCCATATCTCGGAAACTATAAGAGATAATGCAATTTGGTAACCGGCAATGTAATTAGCATGCCGAATATTACTTGGAATGTGAATTGGACCGAAATCGCCAATAGATAAGACCATTTTACAATTTGGGCCCAAGTTAGAAGCAGAGCCTAAGGTGTAAATTATTGATAGTCCATATCTCGGAAACTATAAGAGATAATGCAATATCGCAACCGGCAATGTAATTAGCATGCCGAATATTACTTGGAGTGTGAATTGGAACGAAATCGCCAATAGATAAGACCATTTTACAATTTGGGCCCAAGTTAGAAGCAGAGCCTAAGGTGTAAATTATCGATAGTCCGTATCTCGGAAACTATAAGAGATAATGCAATTTGGCAACCGGCAATGTAATTAGCATGCCGAATATTACTTGGAATGTGAATTGGAACGAAATCGCCAATAGATAAGACCATTTTACAATTTGGGCCCAAGTTAGAAGCAGAGCCTAAGGTGTAAATTATCGATAGTCCATATCTCGGAAACTATAAGAGATAATGCAATTTGGCAACCGGCAATGTAATTAGCATGCCGAATATTACTTGGAATGTGAATTGGAACGAAATCGCCAATAGATAAGACCATTTTACAATTTGGGACCAAGTTAGAAGCAGAGCCTAAGGTGTAAATTATCTATAGTCCATATCTCGGAAACTATAAGAGATAATGCAATTTGGCAACCGGCAATGTAATTAGCATGCCGAATATTACTTGGAATGTGAATTGGAACGAAATCGCCAATAGATAAGACCATTTTACAATTTGGGCCCAAGTTAGAAGCAGAGCCTAAGGTGTAAATTATCGATAGTCCATATCTCGGAAACTATAAGAGATAATGCAATTTGGCAACCGGCAATGTAATTAGCATGCCGAATATTACTTGGAATGTGAATTGGAACGAAATCGCCAATAGATAAGACCATATTACAATTTGGGCCCAAGTTAGAAGCAGAGCCTAAGGTGTAAATTATCGATAGTCCATATCTCGGAAACTATAAGAGATAATGCAATTTGGCAACCGGCAATGTAATTAACATGCCGAATATTACTTGGAATGTGAATTGGAACGAAATCGCCAATAGATAAGACCATTTTACAATTTGGGCCCAAGTTAGAAGCAGAGCCTAAGGTGTAAATTATCGATAGTCCATATCTCGGAAACTAAAAGAGATAATGCAATTTGGCAACCGGCAATGTAATTAGCATGCCGAATATTATTTGGAATGTGAATTGGAACGAAATCGCCAATAGATTAGACCATTTTACAATTTGGGCCCAAGTTAGAAGCAGAGCCTAAGGTGTAAATTATCGATAGTCCATATCTCGGAAACTATAAGAGATAATGCAATTTGGCAACCGGCAATGTAATTAGCATGCCGAATATTACTTGGAATGTGAATTGGAATGAAATCGCCAATAGATAAGACTATTTTACAATTTGTGCCCAAGTTAGAAGCAGAGCCTAAGGTGTAAATTATCGATAGTCCATATCTCGGAAACTATAAGAGATAATGCAATTTGGCAACCGGCAATGTAATTAGCATGCCGAATATTACTTGGAATGTGAATTGGAACGAAATCGCCAATAGATAAGACCATTTTACAATTTGGGCCCAAGTTAGAAGCAGAGCCTAAGGTGTAAATTATCGATAGTCCATATCTCGGAAACTATAAGAGATAATGCAATTTGGCAACCGGCAATGTAATTTGCATGCCGAATACCACTTGGAATGTGAATTGGAACGAAATCGCCAATAGATAAGACCATTTTACAATTTGGGCCCAAGTTAGAAGCAGAGCCTAAGGTGTAAATTATCGATAGTCCATATCTCGGAAACTATAAGAGATAATTCAATTTGGCAACCGGCAATGTAATTAGCATGCCGAATATTACTTGGAATGTGAATTGGAACGAAATCGCCAATAAATAAGACCATTTTACAATTTGGGCCCAAGTTAGAAGCAGAGCCTAAGGTGTAAATTATCGATAGTCCATATCTCGGAAACTATAAGAGATAATGCAATTTGGCAACCGGCAATGTAATTAGCATGCCGAATATTACTTGGAATGTGAATTGGAACGAAATCGCCAATAGATAAGACGATTTTACAATTTGGGCCCAAGTTAGAAGCAGAGCCTAAGGTGTAAATTATCGATAGTCCATATCTCGGAAACTAAAAGAGATAATTCAATTTGGCAACCGGCAATGTAATTAGCATGCCGAATATTACTTGGAATGTGAATTGGAACGAAATCGCCAATAGATAAGACCATATTACAATTTGGGCCCAAGTTAGAAGCAGAGCCTAAGGTGTAAATTATCGATAGTCCATATCTCGGAAACTATAAGAGATAATGCAACTTGGCCACCGGCAATGTAATTAGCATGCCGAATATTACTTGGAATGTGAATTGGAACGAAATCGCCAATAGGTAAGACCATTTTACAATTTGGGCCCAAGTTAGAAGCAGAGCCTAAGGTGTAAATTATCGATAGTCCATATCTCGGAAACTATAGGAGATAATTCAATTTGGTAACCGGCAATGTAATTAGCATGCCGAATACTACTTGGAATGTGAATTGGAACGAAATCGCCAATAGATAAGACCATTTTACAGTTTGGGCCCAAGTTAGAAGCAGAGCCTAAGGTTAAAAATAATCGATAGTCCATATCTCGGAAACTATAAGAGATAATGCAATTTGGGAACCGGCAATGTAATTAGCATGCCGAATATTACTTGGAATGTGAATTGGAACGAAATCGCCAATAGATAAGACCATTTTACAATTTGGGCCCAAGTTAGAAGCAGAGCCTAAGGTGTAAATTATCGATAGTCCATATCTCGGAAACTATAAGAGATAATGCAACTTGGCCACCGGCAATGTAATTAGCATGCCGAATATTACTTGGAATGTGAATTGGAACGAAATCGCCAATAGATAAGACCATTTTACAATTTGGGCCCAAGTTAGAAGCCGAGCCTAAGGTGTAAATTATCGATAGTCCATATTTCGGAAACTATAAGAGATAATGCAATTTGGCAACCGGCAATGTAATTAGCATGCCGAATATTACTTGGAATGTAAATTGGAACGAAATCGCCAATAGATAAGACCATTTTACAATTTGGGCCCAAGTTAGAAGCAGAGCCTAAGGTGTAAATTATACATAGTCCATATCTCGGAAACTATAAGAGATAATGCAATTTGGCAACCGGCAATGTAATTAGCATGCCGAATATTACTTGGAATGTGAATTGGAACGAAATCGCCAATAGATAAGACCATTTTACAATTTGGGCCCAAGTTAGAAGCAGAGCCTAAGGTGTAAATTATTGATAGTCCATATCTCGGAAACTATAAGAGATAATGCAATTTCGCAACCGGCAATGTAATTAGCATGCCGAATATTACTTGGAGTGTGAATTGGAACGAAATCGCCAATAGATGAGACCATTTTACAATTTGGGCCCAAGTTAGAAGCAGAGCCTAAGGTGTAAATTATCGATAGTCCGTATCTCGGAAACTATAAGAGATAATGCAATTTGGCAACCGGCAATGTAATTAGCATGCCGAATATTACTTGGAATGTGAATTGGAACGAAATCGCCAATAGATAAGACCATTTTACAATTTGGGCCCAAGTTAGAAGCAGAGCCTAAGGTGTAAATTATCGATAGTCCATATCTCGGAAACTATAAGAGATAATGCAATTTGGCAACCGGCAATGTAATTAGCATGCCGAATATTACTTGGAATGTGAATTGGAACGAAATCGCCAATAGATAAGACCATTTTACAATTTGGGCCCAAGTTAGAAGCAGAGCCTAAGGTGTAAATTATCGATAGTCCATATCTCGGAAACTATAAGAGATAATGCAATTTGGCAACCGGCAATGTAATTAGCATGCCAAATATTACTTGGAATGTGAATTGGAACGAAATCGCCAATAGATAACACCATTTTACAATTTGGGCCCAAGTTAGAAGCAGAGCCTAAGGTGTAAATTATCGATAGTCCATATCTCGGAAACTATAAGAGATAATGCAATTTGGCAACCGGCAATGTAATTAGCATGCCGAATATTACTTGGAATGTGAATTGGAACGAAATCGCCAATAGATAAGACCATATTACAATTTGGGCCCAAGTTAGAAGCAGAGCCTAAGGTGTAAATTATCGATAGTCCATATCTCGGAAACTATAAGAGATAATGCAATTTGGCAACCGGCAATGTAATTAGCATGCCGAATATTACTTGGAATGTGAATTGGAACGAAATCACCAATAGATAAGACCATTTTACAATTTGGGCCCAAGTTAGAAGCAGAGCCTAAGGTGTAAATTATCGATAGTCCATATCTCGGAAACTATAAGAGATAATGCAATTTGGCAACCGGCAATGTAATTAGCATGCCGAATATTACTTGGAATGTGAATTGGAACGAAATCGCCAATAGGCAAGACCATTTTACAATTTGGGCCCAAGTTAGAAGCAGAGCCTAAGGTGTAAATTATCGATAGTCCATATCTCGGAAACTATAAGAGATAATTCAATTTGGCCACCGGCAATGTAATTAGCATGCCGAATATTACTTGGAATGTGAATTGGAACGAAATCGCCAATAGGTAAGACCATTTTACAATTTGGGCCCAAGTTAGAAGCAGAGCCTAAGGTGTAAATTATCGATAGTCCATATCTCGGAAACAATAGGAGATAATTCAATTTGGTAACCGGCAATGTAATTAGCATGCCGAATACTACTTGGAATGTGAATTGGAACGAAATCGCCAATAGATAAGACCATTTTACAGTTTGGGCCCAAGTTAGAAGCAGAGCCTAAGGTGTAAATTATCGATAGTCCATATCTCGGAAACTATAAGAGATAATGCAATTTGGCAACCGGCAATGTAATTAGCATGCCGAATATTACTTGGAATGTGAATTGGAACGAAATCGCCAATAGATAAGACAATTTTACAATTTGGGCCCAAGTTAGAAGCAGAGCCTAAGGTGTAAATTATCGAAAGTCCATATCTCGGAAACTATAAGAGATAATGCAATTTGGCAACCGGCAATGTAATTAGCATGCCGAATATTACTTGGAATGTGAATTGGAACGAAATCGCCAATAGATAACACCATTTTACAATTTGGGCCCAAGTTAGAAGCAGAGCCTAAGGTGTAAATTATCGATAGTCCATATCTCGGAAACTATAAGAGATAATGCAATTTGGCAACCGGCAATGTAATTAGCATGCCGAATATTACTTGGAATGTGAATTGGAACGAAATCGCCAATAGATAAGACCATATTACAAATTGGGCCCAAGTTAGAAGCAGAGCCTAAGGTGTAAATTATCGATAGTCCATATCTCGGAAACTATAAGAGATAATGCAATTTGGCAACCGGCAATGTAATTAGCATGCCGAATATTACTTGGAATGTGAATTGGAACGAAATCGCCAATAGATAAGACCATTTTACAATTTGGGCTCAAGTTAGAAGCAGAGCCTAAGGTGTAAATTATCGATAGTCCATATTTCGGAAACTAAAAGAGATAATGCAATTTGGCAACCGGCAATGTAATTAGCATGCCGAATACCACTTGGAATGTGAATTGGAACGAAATCGCCAATAGATAAGACCATTTTACAATTTGGGCCCAAGTTAGAAGCAGAGCCTAAGGTGTAAATTATCGATAGTCCATATCTCGGAAACTATAAGAGATAATGCAATTTGGCAACCGGCAATGTAATTAGCATGCCGAATATTACTTGGAATGTGAATTGTAACGAAATCGCCAATAGATAAGACCATTTTACAATTTGGGCCCAAGTTAGAAGCAGAGCCTAAGGTGTAAATTATCGATAGTCCATATCTCGGAAACTATAAGAGATAATGCAATTTGGCAACCGGCAATGTAATTAGCATGCCGAATACCACTTGGAATGTGAATTGGAACGAAATCGCCAATAGATAAGACCATTTTACAATTTGGGCCCAAGTTAGAAGCAGAGCCTAAGGTGTAAATTATCGATAGTCCATATCTCGGAAACTATAAGAGATAATTCAATTTGGCAACCGGCAATGTAATTAGCATGCCGAATATTACTTGGAATGTGAATTGGAACGAAATCGCCAATAGATAAAACCATTTTACAATTTGGGCCCAAGTTAGAAGCAGAGCCTAAGGTGTAAATTATCGATAGTCCATATCTCGGAAACTATAAGAGATAATGCAATTTGGCAACCGGCAATGTAATTAGCATGCCGAATATTACTTGGAATGTGAATTGGAACGAAATCGCCAATAGATAAGACGATTTTACAATTTGGGCCCAAGTTAGAAGCAGAGCCTAAGGTGTAAATTACCGATAGTCCATATCTCGGAAACTATAAGAGATAATGCAATTTGGCAACCGGCAATGTAATTAGCATGCCGAATATTACTTGGAATGTGAATTGGAACGAAATCGCCAATAGATAAGACCATTTTACAATTTGGGCCCAAGTTAGAAGCAGAGCCTAAGGTGTAAATTATCGATAGTCCATATCTCGGAAACTATAAGAGATAATGCAATTTGGCAACCGGCAATGTAATTAGCATGCCGAATATTACTTGGAATGTGAATTGGAATGAAATCGCCAATAGATAAGACCATTTTACATTTTGGGCCCAAGTTAGAAGCAGAGCCTAAGGTGTAAATTATCGATAGTCCTTATCTCGGAAACTATCAGAGATAATGCAATTTGGCAACCGGCAATGTAATTAGCATGCCGAATATTACTTGGAATGTGAATTGGAACGAAATCGCCAATAGATAAGACGATTTTACAATTTGGGCCCAAGTTAGAAGCAGAGCCTAAGGTGTAAATTACCGATAGTCCATATCTCGGAAACTATAAGTGATAATGCAATTTGGCAACCGGCAATGTAATTAGCATGCCGAATATTACTTGGAATGTGAATTGGAACGAAATCGCCAATAGATAAGACCATTTTACAATTTGGGCCCAAGTTAGAAGCAGAGCCTAAGGTGTAAATTATCGATAGTCCATATCTCGGAAACTATAAGAGATAATGCAACTTGGCCACCGGCAATGTAATTAGCATGCCGAATATTACTTGGAATGTGAATTGGAATGAAATCGCCAATAGATAAGAAAATTTTACAATTTGGGCCCAAGTTAGAAGCAGAGCCTAAGGTGTAAATTATCCATAGTCCATATCTCGGAAACTATAAGAGATAATGCAATTTGGCAACTGGCAATGTAATTAGCATGCCGAATATTACTTGGAATGTGAATTGGGACGAAATCGCCAATAGATAAGACCATTTTACAATTTGGGCCCAAGTTAGAAGCAGAGCCTAAGGTGTAAATTATCGATAGTCCATATCTCGGAAACTATAAGAGATAATGCAACTTGGCCACCGGCAATGTAATTAGCATGTCGAATATTACTTGGAATGTGAATTGGAACGAAATCGCCAATAGATAAGACCATTTTACAATTTGGGCCCAAGTTAGAAGCAGAGCCTAAGGTGTAAATTATCGATAGTCCATATCTCGGAAACTATAAGAGATAATGCAATTTGGCAACCGGCAATGTAATTAGCATGCCGAATATTACTTGGAATGTGAATTGGAACGAAATCGCCAATAGATAAGACCATTTTACAATTTGGGACCAAGTTAGAAGCAGAGCCTAAGGTGTAAATTATGGATAGTCCATATCTCGGAAACTATAAGAGATAATGCAATTTCGCAACCGGCAATGTAATTAGCATGCCGAATATTACTTGGAGTGTGAATTGGAACGAAATCGCCAATAGATAAGACCATTTTACAATTTGGGCCCAAGTTAGAAGCAGAGCCTAAGGTGTAAATTATCGATAGTCCGTATCTCGGAAACTATAAGAGATAATGCAATTTCGCAACCGGAAATGTAATTAGCATGCCGAATATTACTTGGAATGTGAATTGGAACGAAATCGCCAATAGATAAGACCATTTTACAATTTGGGCCCAAGTTAGAAGCAGAGCCTAAGGTGTAAATTATCGATAGTCCATATCTCGGAAACAATATGAGATAATGCAGTTTCGCAACCGGCAAAGTAATTAGCATGCCGAATATTACTTGGAATGTGAATTGGGACGAAATCGCCAATAGATAAGACCATTTTACAATTTGGGCCCAAGTTAGAAGCAGAGCCTAAGGTGTAAATTATCGATAGTCCATATCTCGGAAACTATAAGAGATAATGCAATTTGGCAACCGGCAATGTAATTAGCATGCCGAATATTACTTGGAATGTGAATTGGAACGAAATCGCCAATAGATAAGACCATTTTACAATTTGGGCCCAAGTTAGAAGCAGAGCCTAAGGTGTAAATTATCGATAGTCCATATCTCGGAAACTATAAGAGATAATGCAATTTGGCAACCGGCAATGTAATTAGCATGCCGAATACCACTTGGAATGTGAATTGGAACGAAATCGCCAATAGATAAGACCATTTTACAATTTGGGCCCAAGTTAGAAGCAGAGCCTAAGGTGTAAATTATCGATAGTCCATATCTCGGAAACTATAAGAGATAATTCAATTTGGCAACCGGCAATGTAATTAGCATGCCGAATATTACTTGGAATGTGAATTGGAACGAAATCGCCAATAGATAAGACCATTTTACAATTTGGGCGCAAGTTAGAAGCAGAGCCTAAGGTGTAAATTATCGATAGTCCATATCTCGGAAACTATAAGAGATAATGCAATTTGGCAACCGGCAATGTAATCAGCATGCCGAATATTACTTGGAATGTGAATTGGAACGAAATCGCCAATAGATAAGACGATTTTACAATTTGGGCCCAAGTTAGAAGCAGAGCCTAAGGTGTAAATTACCGATAGTCCATATCTCGGAAACTATAAGAGATAATGCAATTTGGCAACCGGCAATGTAATTAGCATGCCGAATATTACTTGGAATGTGAATTGGAACGAAATCGCCAATAGATAAGACGATTTTACAATTTGGGCCCAAGTTAGAAGCAGAGCCTAAGGTGTAAATTACCGATAGTCCATATCTCGGAAACTATAAGAGATAATGCAATTTGGCAACCGGCAATGTAATTAGCATGCCGAATATTACTTGGAATGTGAATTGGAACGAAATCGCCAATAGATAAGACCATTTTACAATTTGGGCCCAAGTTAGAAGCAGAGCCTAAGGTGTAAATTATCGATAGTCCATATCTCGGAAACTATAAGAGATAATGCAATTTGGCAAACGGCAATGTAATTAGCATGCCGAATATTACTTGGAATGTGAATTGGAATGAAATCGCCAATAGATAAGACCATTTTACAATTTGGGCCCAAGTTAGAAGCAGAGCCTAAGGTGTAAATTATCCATAGTCCATATCTCGAAAACTATAAGAGATAATGCAATTTGGCAACTGGCAATGTAATTAGCATGCCGAATATTACTTGGAATGTGAATTGGGACGAAATCGCCAATAGATAAGACCATTTTACAATTTGGGCCCAAGTTAGATGCAGAGCCTAAGGTGTAAATCATCGATAGTCCATATCTCGGAAACTATAAGAGATAATGCAATTTGGCAACCGGCAATGTAACTAGCATTCCGAATACTACTTGGAATGTGAATTGGAACGAAATCGCCAATAGATAAGACCATTTTACAGTTTGGGCCCAAGTTAGAAGCAGAGCCTAAGGTTAAAAATAATCGATAGTCCATATCTCGGAAACTATAAGAGATAATGCAATTTGGGAACCGGCAATGTAATTAGCATGCCGAATATTACTTGGAATGTGAATTGGAACGAAATCGCCAATAGATAAGACCATTTTACAATTTGGGCCCAAGTTAGAAGCAGAGCCTAAGGTGTAAATTATCGATAGTCCATATCTCGGAAACTATAAGAGATAATGCAACTTGGCCACCGGCAATGTAATTAGCATGCCGAATATTACTTGGATTGTGAATTGGAACGAAATCGCCAATAGGTAAGACCATTTTACAATTTGGGCCCAAGTTAGAAGCAGAGCCTAAGGTGTAAATTATCGATAGTCCATATCTCGGAAACTATAGGAGATAATTCAATTTGGCAACCGGCAATGTAATTAGCATGCCGAATATTACTTGGAATGTGAATTGTAACGAAATCGCCAATAGATAAGACCATTTTACAATTTGGGCCCAAGTTAGAAGCAGAGCATAAGGTGTAAATTATCGATAGTCCATATCTCGGAAACTATAAGAGATAATGCAATTTGGCAACCGGCAATGTAATTAGCATGCCGAATATTACTTAGAATGTGAATTGGAACGAAATCGCCAATAGATAAGACGATTTTACAATTTGGGCCCAAGTTAGAAGCAGAGCCTAAGGTGTAAATTACCGATAGTCCATATCTCGGAAACTATAAGAGATAATGCAATTTGGCAACCGGCAATGTAATTAGCATGCCGAATATTCCTTGGAATGTGAATTGGAACAAAATCGCCAATAGATAAGACCATTTTACAATTTGGGCCCAAGTTAGAAGCAGAGCCTAAGGTGTAAATTATCGATAGTCCATATCTCGGAAACTATAAGAGATAATGCAATTTGGCAACCGGCAATGTAATTAGCATGCCGAATATTACTTGGAATGTGAATTGGAATGAAATCGCCAATAGATAAGACCATTTTACAATTTGGGCCCAAGTTAGAAGCAGAGCCTAAGGTGTAAATTATCCATAGTCCATATCTCGGAAACTATAAGAGATAATGCAATTTGGCAACTGGCAATATAATTAGCATGCCGAATATTACTTGGAATGTGAATTGGGACGAAATCGCCAATAGATAAGACCATTTTACAATTTGGGCCCAAGTTAGAAGCAGAGCCTAAGGTGTAAATTATCGATAGTCCATATCTCGGAAACTATAAGAGATAATGCAATTTGGCAACCGCCAATGTAATTAGCATGCCGAATACTACTTGGAATGTGAATTGGAACGAAATCGCCAATAGATAAGACCATTTTACAGTTTGGGCCCAAGTTAGAAGCAGAGCCTAAGGTTAAAAATAATCGATAGTCCATATCTCGGAAACTATAAGAGATAATGCAATTTGGGAACCGGCAATGTAATTAGCATGCCGAATATTACTTGGAATGTGAATTGGAACGAAATCGCCAATAGAGAAGACCATTTTACAATTTGGGCCCAAGTTAGAAGCAGAGCCTAAGGTGTAAATTATCGATAGTCCATATCTCGGAAACTATAAGAGAAAATGCAATTTGGCAACCGGCAATGTAATTAGCATGCCGAATATTACTTGGAATGTGAATTGGAACGAAATCGCCAATAGATAAGACCATTTTACAATTTGGGCCCAAGTTAGAAGCAGAGCCTAAGGTGTAAATTATCGATAGTCCATATCTCGGAAACTATAAGAGATAATGCAATTTGGCAACCGGCAATGTAATTAGCATGCCGAATATTACTAGGAATGTGAATTGGAACGAAATCGCCAATAGATAAGACCATTTTACAATTTGGGCCCAAGTTAGAAGCAGAGCCTAAGGTGTAAATTATCCATAGTCCATATCTCGGAAACTATAAGAGATAATGCAATTTGGTAACCGGCAATGTAATTAGCATGCCGAATATTACTTGGAATGTGAATTGGACCGAAATCGCCAATAGATAAGACCATTTTACAATTTGGGCCCAAGTTAGAAGCAGAGCCTAAGGTGTAAATTATTGATAGTCCATATCTCGGAAACTATAAGAGATAATGCAATATCGCAACCGGCAATGTAATTAGCATGCCGAATATTACTTGGAGTGTGAATTGGAACGAAATCGCCAATAGATAAGACCATTTTACAATTTGGGCCCAAGTTAGAAGCAGAGCCTAAGGTGTAAATTATCGATAGTCCGTATCTCGGAAACTATAAGAGATAATGCAATTTGGCAACCGGCAATGTAATTAGCATGCCGAATATTACTTGGAATGTGAATTGGAACGAAATCGCCAATAGATAAGACCATTTTACAATTTGGGCCCAAGTTAGAAGCAGAGCCTAAGGTGTAAATTATCGATAGTCCATATCTCGGAAACTATAAGAGATAATGCAATTTGGCAACCGGCAATGTAATTAGCATGCCGAATATTACTTGGAAAGTGAATTGGAACGAAATCGCCAATAGATAAGACCATTTTACAATTTGGGACCAAGTTAGAAGCAGAGCCTAAGGTGTAAATTATCTATAGTCCATATCTCGGAAACTATAAGAGATAATGCAATTTGGCAACCGGCAATGTAATTAGCATGCCGAATATTACTTGGAATGTGAATTGGAACGAAATCGCCAATAGATAAGACCATTTTACAATTTGGGCCCAAGTTAGAAGCAGAGCATAAGGTGTAAATTATCGATAGTCCATATCTCGGAAACTATAAGAGATAATGCAATTTGGCAACCGGCAATGTAATTAGCATGCCGAATTTTACTTGGAATGTGAATTGGAACGAAATCGCCAATAGATAAGACCATATTACAATTTGGGCCCAAGTTAGAAGCAGAGCCTAAGGTGTAAATTATCGATAGTCCATATCTCGGAAACTATAAGAGATAATGCAATTTGGCAACCGGCAATGTAATTAACATGCCGAATATTACTTGGAATGTGAATTGGAACGAAATCGCCAATAGATAAGACCATTTTACAATTTGGGCCCAAGTTAGAAGCAGAGCCTAAGGTGTAAATTATCGATAGTCCATATCTCGGAAACTAAAAGAGATAATGCAATTTGGCAACCGGCAATGTAATTAGCATGCCGAATATTACTTGGAATGTGAATTGGAACGAAATCGCCAATAGATTAGACCATTTTACAATTTGGGCCCAAGTTAGAAGCAGAGCCTAAGGTGTAAATTATCGATAGTCCATATCTCGGAAACTATAAGAGATAATGCAATTTGGCAACCGGCAATGTAATTAGCATGCCGAATATTACTTGGAATGTGAATTGGAATGAAATCGCCAATAGATAAGACTATTTTACAATTTGTGCCCAAGTTAGAAGCAGAGCCTAAGGTGTAAATTATCCATAGTCCATATCTCGGGAACTATAAGAGATAATGCAATTTGGCAACTGGCAATGTAATTAGCATGCCGAATATTACTTGGAATGTGAATTGGAACGAAATCGCCAATAGATAAGACCATTTTACAATTTGGGCCCAAGTTAGAAGCAGAGCCTAAGGTGTAAATTATCGATAGTCCATATCTCGGAAACTATAAGAGATAATGCAATTTGGCAACCGGCAATGTAATTAGCATGCCGAATATTACTTGGAATGTGAATTGGAACGAAATCGCCAATAGATAAGACCATTTTACAATTTGGGCCCAAGTTAGAAGCAGAGCCTAAGGTGTAAATTATCGATAGTCCATATCTCGGAAACTATAAGAGATAATGCAATTTGGCAACCGGCAATGTAATTTGCATGCCGAATACCACTTGGAATGTGAATTGGAACGAAATCGCCAATAGATAAGACCATTTTACAATTTGGGCCCAAGTTAGAAGCAGAGCCTAAGGTGTAAATTATCGATAGTCCATATCTCGGAAACTATAAGAGATAATTCAATTTGGCAACCGGCAATGTAATTAGCATGCCGAATATTACTTGGAATGTGAATTGGAACGAAATCGCCAATAAATAAGACCATTTTACAATTTGGGCCCAAGTTAGAAGCAGAGCCTAAGGTGTAAATTATCGATAGTCCATATCTCGGAAACTATAAGAGATAATGCAATTTGGCAACCGGCAATGTAATTAGCATGCCGAATATTACTTGGAATGTGAATTGGAACGAAATCGCCAATAGATAAGACGATTTTACAATTTGGGCCCAAGTTAGAAGCAGAGCCTAAGGTGTAAATTATCGATAGTCCATATCTCGGAAACTAAAAGAGATAATTCAATTTGGCAACCGGCAATGTAATTAGCATGCCGAATATTACTTGGAATGTGAATTGGAACGAAATCGCCAATAGATAAGACCATATTACAATTTGGGCCCAAGTTAGAAGCAGAGCCTAAGGTGTAAATTATCGATAGTCCATATCTCGGAAACTATAAGAGATAATGCAACTTGGCCACCGGCAATGTAATTAGCATGCCGAATATTACTTGGAATGTGAATTGGAACGAAATCGCCAATAGGTAAGACCATTTTACAATTTGGGCCCAAGTTAGAAGCAGAGCCTAAGGTGTAAATTATCGATAGTCCATATCTCGGAAACTATAGGAGATAATTCAATTTGGTAACCGGCAATGTAATTAGCATGCCGAATACTACTTGGAATGTGAATTGGAACGAAATCGCCAATAGATAAGACCATTTTACAGTTTGGGCCCAAGTTAGAAGCATAGCCTAAGGTTAAAAATAATCGATAGTCCATATCTCGGAAACTATAAGAGATAATGCAATTTGGGAACCGGCAATGTAATTAGCATGCCGAATATTACTTGGAATGTGAATTGGAACGAAATCGCCAATAGATAAGACCATTTTACAATTTGGGCCCAAGTTAGAAGCAGAGCCTAAGGTGTAAATTATCGATAGTCCATATCTCGGAAACTATAAGAGATAATGCAACTTGGCCACCGGCAATGTAATTAGCATGCCGAATATTACTTGGAATGTGAATTGGAACGAAATCGCCAATAGATAAGACCATTTTACAATTTGGGCCCAAGTTAGAAGCCGAGCCTAAGGTGTAAATTATCGATAGTCCATATTTCGGAAACTATAAGAGATAATGCAATTTGGCAACCGGCAATGTAATTAGCATGCCGAATATTACTTGGAATGTAAATTGGAACGAAATCGCCAATAGATAAGACCATTTTACAATTTGGGCCCAAGTTAGAAGCAGAGCCTAAGGTGTAAATTATACATAGTCCATATCTCGGAAACTATAAGAGATAATGCAATTTGGCAACCGGCAATGTAATTAGCATGCCGAATATTACTTGGAATGTGAATTGGAACGAAATCGCCAATAGATAAGACCATTTTACAATTTGGGCCCAAGTTAGAAGCAGAGCCTAAGGTGTAAATTATTGATAGTCCATATCTCGGAAACTATAAGAGATAATGCAATTTCGCAACCGGCAATGTAATTAGCATGCCGAATATTACTTGGAGTGTGAATTGGAACGAAATCGCCAATAGATGAGACCATTTTACAATTTGGGCCCAAGTTAGAAGCAGAGCCTAAGGTGTAAATTATCGATAGTCCGTATCTCGGAAACTATAAGAGATAATGCAATTTGGCAACCGGCAATGTAATTAGCATGCCGAATATTACTTGGAATGTGAATTGGAACGAAATCGCCAATAGATAAGACCATTTTACAATTTGGGCCCAAGTTAGAAGCAGAGCCTAAGGTGTAAATTATCGATAGTCCATATCTCGGAAACTATAAGAGATAATGCAATTTGGCAACCGGCAATGTAATTAGCATGCCGAATATTACTTGGAATGTGAATTGGAACGAAATCGCCAATAGATAAGACCATTTTACAATTTGGGCCCAAGTTAGAAGCAGAGCCTAAGGTGTAAATTATCGATAGTCCATATCTCGGAAACTATAAGAGATAATGCAATTTGGCAACCGGCAATGTAATTAGCATGCCAAATATTACTTGGAATGTGAATTGGAACGAAATCGCCAATAGATAACACCATTTTACAATTTGGGCCCAAGTTAGAAGCAGAGCCTAAGGTGTAAATTATCGATAGTCCATATCTCGGAAACTATAAGAGATAATGCAATTTGGCAACCGGCAATGTAATTAGCATGCCGAATATTACTTGGAATGTGAATTGGAACGAAATCGCCAATAGATAAGACCATATTACAATTTGGGCCCAAGTTAGAAGCAGAGCCTAAGGTGTAAATTATCGATAGTCCATATCTCGGAAACTATAAGAGATAATGCAATTTGGCAACCGGCAATGTAATTAGCATGCCGAATATTACTTGGAATGTGAATTGGAACGAAATCACCAATAGATAAGACCATTTTACAATTTGGGCCCAAGTTAGAAGCAGAGCCTAAGGTGTAAATTATCGATAGTCCATATCTCGGAAACTATAAGAGATAATGCAATTTGGCAACCGGCAATGTAATTAGCATGCCGAATATTACTTGGAATGTGAATTGGAACGAAATCGCCAATAGGCAAGACCATTTTACAATTTGGGCCCAAGTTAGAAGCAGAGCCTAAGGTGTAAATTATCGATAGTCCATATCTCGGAAACTATAAGAGATAATTCAATTTGGCCACCGGCAATGTAATTAGCATGCCGAATATTACTTGGAATGTGAATTGGAACGAAATCGCCAATAGGTAAGACCATTTTACAATTTGGGCCCAAGTTAGAAGCAGAGCCTAAGGTGTAAATTATCGATAGTCCATATCTCGGAAACTATAGGAGATAATTCAATTTGGTAACCGGCAATGTAATTAGCATGCCGAATACTACTTGGAATGTGAATTGGAACGAAATCGCTAATAGATAAGACCATTTTACAGTTTGGGCCCAAGTTAGAAGCAGAGCCTAAGGTGTAAATTATCGATAGTCCATATCTCGGAAACTATAAGAGATAATGCAATTTGGCAACCGGCAATGTAATTAGCATGCCGAATATTACTTGGAATGTGAATTGGAACGAAATCGCCAATAGATAAGACAATTTTACAATTTGGGCCCAAGTTAGAAGCAGAGCCTAAGGTGTAAATTATCGAAAGTCCATATCTCGGAAACTATAAGAGATAATGCAATTTGGCAACCGGCAATGTAATTAGCATG
Organism: Rhynchophorus ferrugineus; assembly: GCF_030347505.1. Taxonomy (NCBI): domain Eukaryota; kingdom Metazoa; phylum Arthropoda; class Insecta; order Coleoptera; family Curculionidae; genus Rhynchophorus; species Rhynchophorus ferrugineus. The sequence continues at coordinate 86,052 of NW_027472687.1, forward strand.
CCGAATATTACTTGGAATGTGAATTGGAACGAAATCGCCAATAGATAACACCATTTTACAATTTGGGCCCAAGTTAGAAGCAGAGCCTAAGGTGTAAATTATCGATAGTCCATATCTCGGAAACTATAAGAGATAATGCAATTTGGCAACCGGCAATGTAATTAGCATGCCGAATATTACTTGGAATGTGAATTGGAACGAAATCGCCAATAGATAAGACCATATTACAAATTGGGCCCAAGTTAGAAGCAGAGCCTAAGGTGTAAATTATCGATAGTCCATATCTCGGAAACTATAAGAGATAATGCAATTTGGCAACCGGCAATGTAATTAGCATGCCGAATATTACTTGGAATGTGAATTGGAACGAAATCGCCAATAGATAAGACCATATTACAATTTGGGCCCAAGTTAGAAGCAGAGCCTAAGGTGTAAATTATCGATAGTCCATATCTCGGAAACTATAAGAGATAATGCAATTTGGCAACCGGCAATGTAACTAGCATGCCGAATATTACTTGGAATGTGAATTGGAACGAAATCGCCAATAGATAAGACCATTTTACAATTTGGGCCCAAGTTAGAAGCAGAGCCTAAGGTGTAAATTATCGATAGTCCATATCTCGGAAACTATAAGAGATAATGCAACTTGGCCACCGGCAATGTAATAGGCATGCCGAATATTACTTGGAATGTGAATTGGAACGAAATCGCCAATAGGTAAGACCATTTTACAATTTGGGCCCAAGTTAGAAGCAGAGCCTAAGGTGTAAATTATCGATAGTCCATATCTCGGAAACTATAGGAGATAATTCAATTTGGCAACCGGCAATGTAATTAGCATGCCGAATATTACTTGGAATGTGAATTGTAACGAAATCGCCAATAGATAAGACCATTTTACAATTTGGGCCCAAGTTAGAAGCAGAGCATAAGGTGTAAATTATCGATAGTCCATATCTCGGAAACTATAAGAGATAATGCAATTTGGCAACCGGCAATGTAATTAGCATGCCGAATATTACTTGGAATGTGAATTGGAACGAAATCGCCAATAGATAAGACGATTTTACAATTTGGGCCCAAGTTAGAAGCAGAGCCTAAGGTGTAAATTACCGATAGTCCATATCTCGGAAACTATAAGAGATAATGCAATTTGGCAACCGGCAATGTAATTAGCATGCCGAATATTCCTTGGAATGTGAATTGGAACGAAATCGCCAATAGATAAGACCATTTTACAATTTGGGCCCAAGTTAGAAGCAGAGCCTAAGGTGTAAATTATCGATAGTCCATATCTCGGAAACTATAAGAGATAATGCAATTTGGCAACCGGCAATGTAATTAGCATGCCGAATATTACTTGGAATGTGAATTGGAATGAAATCGCCAATAGATAAGACCATTTTACAATTTGGGCCCAAGTTAGAAGCAGAGCCTAAGGTGTAAATTATCCATAGTCCATATCTCGGAAACTATAAGAGATAATGCAATTTGGCAACCGGCAATGTAATTAGCATGCCGAATATTACTTGGAATGTGAATTGGGACGAAATCGCCAATAGATAAGACCATTTTACAATTTGGGCCCAAGTTAAAAGCAGAGCCTAAGGTGTAAATTATCGATAGTCCATATCTCGGAAACTATAAGAGATAATGCAATTTGGCAACCGGCAATGTAATTAGCATGCCGAATACTAATTGGAATGTGAATTGGAACGAAATCGCCAATAGATAAGACCATTTTACAGTTTGGGCACAAGTTAGAAGCAGAGCATAAGGTTAAAAATAATCGATAGTCCATATCTCGGAAACTATAAGAGATAATGCAATTTGGGAACCGGCAATGTAATTAGCTTGCCGAATATTACTTGGAATGTGAATTGGAACGAAATCGCCAATAGAGAAGACCATTTTACAATTTGGGCCCAAGTTAGAAGCAGAGCCTAAGGTGTAAATTATCGATAGTCCATATCTCGGAAACTATAAGAGATAATGCAATTTGGCAACCGGCAATGTAATTAGCATGCCGAATATTACTTGGAATGTGAATTGGAACGAAATCGCCAATAGATAAGACCATTTTACAATTTGGGCCCAAGTTAGAAGCAGAGCCTAAGGTGTAAATTATCGATAGTCCATATCTCGGAACCTATAAGAGATAATGCAATTTGGCAACCGGCAATGTAATTAGCATGCCGAATATTACTAGGAATGTGAATTGGAACGAAATCGCCAATAGATAAGACCATTTTACAATTTGGGCCCAAGTTAGAAGCAGAGCCTAAGGTGTAAATTATCGATAGTCCATATCTCGGAAACTATAAGAGATAATGCAATTTGGCAACCGGCAATGTAATTAGCATGCCGAATACCACTTGGAATGTGAATTGGAACGAAATCGCCAATAGATAAGACCATTTTACAATTTGGGCCCAAGTTAGAAGCAGAGCCTAAGGTGTAAATTATCGATAGTCCATATCTCGGAAACTATAAGAGATAATTCAATTTGGCAACCGGCAATGTAATTAGCATGCCGAATATTACTTGGAATGTGAATTGGAACGAAATCGCCAATAGATAAAACCATTTTACAATTTGGGCCCAAGTTAGAAGCAGAGCCTAAGGTGTAAATTATCGATAGTCCATATCTCGGAAACTATAAGAGATAATGCAATTTGGCAACCGGCAATGTAATTAGCATGCCGAATATTACTTGGAATGTGAATTGGAACGAAATCGCCAATAGATAAGACGATTTTACAATTTGGGCCCAAGTTAGAAGCAGAGCCTAAGGTGTAAATTACCGATAGTCCATATCTCGGAAACTATAAGAGATAATGCAATTTGGCAACCGGCAATGTAATTAGCATGCCGAATATTACTTGGAATGTGAATTGGAACGAAATCGCCAATAGATAAGACCATTTTACAATTTGGGCCCAAGTTAGAAGCAGAGCCTAAGGTGTAAATTATCGATAGTCCATATCTCGGAAACTATAAGAGATAATGCAATTTGGCAACCGGCAATGTAATTAGCATGCCGAATATTACTTGGAATGTGAATTGGAATGAAATCGCCAATAGATAAGACCATTTTACATTTTGGGCCCAAGTTAGAAGCAGAGCCTAAGGTGTAAATTATCGATAGTCCTTATCTCGGAAACTATCAGAGATAATGCAATTTGGCAACCGGCAATGTAATTAGCATGCCGAATATTACTTGGAATGTGAATTGGAACGAAATCGCCAATAGATAAGACGATTTTACAATTTGGGCCCAAGTTAGAAGCAGAGCCTAAGGTGTAAATTACCGATAGTCCATATCTCGGAAACTATAAGTGATAATGCAATTTGGCAACCGGCAATGTAATTAGCATGCCGAATATTACTTGGAATGTGAATTGGAACGAAATCGCCAATAGATAAGACCATTTTACAATTTGGGCCCAAGTTAGAAGCAGAGCCTAAGGTGTAAATTATCGATAGTCCATATCTCGGAAACTATAAGAGATAATGCAACTTGGCCACCGGCAATGTAATTAGCATGCCGAATATTACTTGGAATGTGAATTGGAATGAAATCGCCAATAGATAAGAAAATTTTACAATTTGGGCCCAAGTTAGAAGCAGAGCCTAAGGTGTAAATTATCCATAGTCCATATCTCGGAAACTATAAGAGATAATGCAACTTGGCAACTGGCAATGTAATTAGCATGCCGAATATTACTTGGAATGTGAATTGGGACGAAATCGCCAATAGATAAGACCATTTTACAATTTGGGCCCAAGTTAGAAGCAGAGCCTAAGGTGTAAATTATCGATAGTCCATATCTCGGAAACTATAAGAGATAATGCAACTTGGCCACCGGCAATGTAATTAGCATGTCGAATATTACTTGGAATGTGAATTGGAACGAAATCGCCAATAGATAAGACCATTTTACAATTTGGGCCCAAGTTAGAAGCAGAGCCTAAGGTGTAAATTATCGATAGTCCATATCTCGGAAACTATAAGAGATAATGCAATTTGGCAACCGGCAATGTAATTAGCATGCCGAATATTACTTGGAATGTGAATTGGAACGAAATCGCCAATAGATAAGACCATTTTACAATTTGGGACCAAGTTAGAAGCAGAGCCTAAGGTGTAAATTATGGATAGTCCATATCTCGGAAACTATAAGAGATAATGCAATTTCGCAACCGGCAATGTAATTAGCATGCCGAATATTACTTGGAGTGTGAATTGGAACGAAATCGCCAATAGATAAGACCATTTTACAATTTGGGCCCAAGTTAGAAGCAGAGCCTAAGGTGTAAATTATCGATAGTCCGTATCTCGGAAACTATAAGAGATAATGCAATTTCGCAACCGGAAATGTAATTAGCATGCCGAATATTACTTGGAATGTGAATTGGAACGAAATCGCCAATAGATAAGACCATTTTACAATTTGGGCCCAAGTTAGAAGCAGAGCCTAAGGTGTAAATTATCGATAGTCCATATCTCGGAAACAATATGAGATAATGCAGTTTCGCAACCGGCAAAGTAATTAGCATGCCGAATATTACTTGGAATGTGAATTGGGACGAAATCGCCAATAGATAAGACCATTTTACAATTTGGGCCCAAGTTAGAAGCAGAGCCTAAGGTGTAAATTATCGATAGTCCATATCTCGGAAACTATAAGAGATAATGCAATTTGGCAACCGGCAATGTAATTAGCATGCCGAATATTACTTGGAATGTGAATTGGAACGAAATCGCCAATAGATAAGACCATTTTACAATTTGGGCCCAAGTTAGAAGCAGAGCCTAAGGTGTAAATTATCGATAGTCCATATCTCGGAAACTATAAGAGATAATGCAATTTGGCAACCGGCAATGTAATTAGCATGCCGAATACCACTTGGAATGTGAATTGGAACGAAATCGCCAATAGATAAGACCATTTTACAATTTGGGCCCAAGTTAGAAGCAGAGCCTAAGGTGTAAATTATCGATAGTCCATATCTCGGAAACTATAAGAGATAATTCAATTTGGCAACCGGCAATGTAATTAGCATGCCGAATATTACTTGGAATGTGAATTGGAACGAAATCGCCAATAGATAAGACCATTTTACAATTTGGGCGCAAGTTAGAAGCAGAGCCTAAGGTGTAAATTATCGATAGTCCATATCTCGGAAACTATAAGAGATAATGCAATTTGGCAACCGGCAATGTAATCAGCATGCCGAATATTACTTGGAATGTGAATTGGAACGAAATCGCCAATAGATAAGACGATTTTACAATTTGGGCCCAAGTTAGAAGCAGAGCCTAAGGTGTAAATTACCGATAGTCCATATCTCGGAAACTATAAGAGATAATGCAATTTGGCAACCGGCAATGTAATTAGCATGCCGAATATTACTTGGAATGTGAATTGGAACGAAATCGCCAATAGATAAGACGATTTTACAATTTGGGCCCAAGTTAGAAGCAGAGCCTAAGGTGTAAATTACCGATAGTCCATATCTCGGAAACTATAAGAGATAATGCAATTTGGCAACCGGCAATGTAATTAGCATGCCGAATATTACTTGGAATGTGAATTGGAACGAAATCGCCAATAGATAAGACCATTTTACAATTTGGGCCCAAGTTAGAAGCAGAGCCTAAGGTGTAAATTATCGATAGTCCATATCTCGGAAACTATAAGAGATAATGCAATTTGGCAAACGGCAATGTAATTAGCATGCCGAATATTACTTGGAATGTGAATTGGAATGAAATCGCCAATAGATAAGACCATTTTACAATTTGGGCCCAAGTTAGAAGCAGAGCCTAAGGTGTAAATTATCCATAGTCCATATCTCGAAAACTATAAGAGATAATGCAATTTGGCAACTGGCAATGTAATTAGCATGCCGAATATTACTTGGAATGTGAATTGGGACGAAATCGCCAATAGATAAGACCATTTTACAATTTGGGCCCAAGTTAGATGCAGAGCCTAAGGTGTAAATCATCGATAGTCCATATCTCGGAAACTATAAGAGATAATGCAATTTGGCAACCGGCAATGTAACTAGCATTCCGAATACTACTTGGAATGTGAATTGGAACGAAATCGCCAATAGATAAGACCATTTTACAGTTTGGGCCCAAGTTAGAAGCAGAGCCTAAGGTTAAAAATAATCGATAGTCCATATCTCGGAAACTATAAGAGATAATGCAATTTGGGAACCGGCAATGTAATTAGCATGCCGAATATTACTTGGAATGTGAATTGGAACGAAATCGCCAATAGATAAGACCATTTTACAATTTGGGCCCAAGTTAGAAGCAGAGCCTAAGGTGTAAATTATCGATAGTCCATATCTCGGAAACTATAAGAGATAATGCAACTTGGCCACCGGCAATGTAATTAGCATGCCGAATATTACTTGGAATGTGAATTGGAACGAAATCGCCAATAGGTAAGACCATTTTACAATTTGGGCCCAAGTTAGAAGCAGAGCCTAAGGTGTAAATTATCGATAGTCCATATCTCGGAAACTATAGGAGATAATTCAATTTGGCAACCGGCAATGTAATTAGCATGCCGAATATTACTTGGAATGTGAATTGTAACGAAATCGCCAATAGATAAGACCATTTTACAATTTGGGCCCAAGTTAGAAGCAGAGCATAAGGTGTAAATTATCGATAGTCCATATCTCGGAAACTATAAGAGATAATGCAATTTGGCAACCGGCAATGTAATTAGCATGCCGAATATTACTTAGAATGTGAATTGGAACGAAATCGCCAATAGATAAGACGATTTTACAATTTGGGCCCAAGTTAGAAGCAGAGCCTAAGGTGTAAATTACCGATAGTCCATATCTCGGAAACTATAAGAGATAATGCAATTTGGCAACCGGCAATGTAATTAGCATGCCGAATATTCCTTGGAATGTGAATTGGAACAAAATCGCCAATAGATAAGACCATTTTACAATTTGGGCCCAAGTTAGAAGCAGAGCCTAAGGTGTAAATTATCGATAGTCCATATCTCGGAAACTATAAGAGATAATGCAATTTGGCAACCGGCAATGTAATTAGCATGCCGAATATTACTTGGAATGTGAATTGGAATGAAATCGCCAATAGATAAGACCATTTTACAATTTGGGCCCAAGTTAGAAGCAGAGCCTAAGGTGTAAATTATCCATAGTCCATATCTCGGAAACTATAAGAGATAATGCAATTTGGCAACTGGCAATATAATTAGCATGCCGAATATTACTTGGAATGTGAATTGGGACGAAATCGCCAATAGATAAGACCATTTTACAATTTGGGCCCAAGTTAGAAGCAGAGCCTAAGGTGTAAATTATCGATAGTCCATATCTCGGAAACTATAAGAGATAATGCAATTTGGCAACCGCCAATGTAATTAGCATGCCGAATACTACTTGGAATGTGAATTGGAACGAAATCGCCAATAGATAAGACCATTTTACAGTTTGGGCCCAGGTTAGAAGCAGAGCCTAAGGTTAAAAATAATCGATAGTCCATATCTCGGAAACTATAAGAGATAATGCAATTTGGGAACCGGCAATGTAATTAGCATGCCGAATATTACTTGGAATGTGAATTGGAACGAAATCGCCAATAGAGAAGACCATTTTACAATTTGGGCCCAAGTTAGAAGCAGAGCCTAAGGTGTAAATTATCGATAGTCCATATCTCGGAAACTATAAGAGATAATGCAATTTGGCAACCGGCAATGTAATTAGCATGCCGAATATTACTTGGAATGTGAATTGGAACGAAATCGCCAATAGATAAGACCATTTTACAATTTGGGCCCAAGTTAGAAGCAGAGCCTAAGGTGTAAATTATCGATAGTCCATATCTCGGAAACTATAAGAGATAATGCAATTTGGCAACCGGCAATGTAATTAGCATGCCGAATATTACTAGGAATGTGAATTGGAACGAAATCGCCAATAGATAAGACCATTTTACAATTTGGGCCCAAGTTAGAAGCAGAGCCTAAGGTGTAAATTATCCATAGTCCATATCTCGGAAACTATAAGAGATAATGCAATTTGGTAACCGGCAATGTAATTAGCATGCCGAATATTACTTGGAATGTGAATTGGACCGAAATCGCCAATAGATAAGACCATTTTACAATTTGGGCCCAAGTTAGAAGCAGAGCCTAAGGTGTAAATTATTGATAGTCCATATCTCGGAAACTATAAGAGATAATGCAATATCGCAACCGGCAATGTAATTAGCATGCCGAATATTACTTGGAGTGTGAATTGGAACGAAATCGCCAATAGATAAGACCATTTTACAATTTGGGCCCAAGTTAGAAGCAGAGCCTAAGGTGTAAATTATCGATAGTCCGTATCTCGGAAACTATAAGAGATAATGCAATTTGGCAACCGGCAATGTAATTAGCATGCCGAATATTACTTGGAATGTGAATTGGAACGAAATCGCCAATAGATAAGACCATTTTACAATTTGGGCCCAAGTTAGAAGCAGAGCCTAAGGTGTAAATTATCGATAGTCCATATCTCGGAAACTATAAGAGATAATGCAATTTGGCAACCGGCAATGTAATTAGCATGCCGAATATTACTTGGAATGTGAATTGGAACGAAATCGCCAATAGATAAGACCATTTTACAATTTGGGACCAAGTTAGAAGCAGAGCCTAAGGTGTAAATTATCTATAGTCCATATCTCGGAAACTATAAGAGATAATGCAATTTGGCAACCGGCAATGTAATTAGCATGCCGAATATTACTTGGAATGTGAATTGGAACGAAATCGCCAATAGATAAGACCATTTTACAATTTGGGCCCAAGTTAGAAGCAGAGCATAAGGTGTAAATTATCGATAGTCCATATCTCGGAAACTATAAGAGATAATGCAATTTGGCAACCGGCAATGTAATTAGCATGCCGAATATTACTTGGAATGTGAATTGGAACGAAATCGCCAATAGATAAGACCATATTACAATTTGGGCCCAAGTTAGAAGCAGAGCCTAAGGTGTAAATTATCGATAGTCCATATCTCGGAAACTATAAGAGATAATGCAATTTGGCAACCGGCAATGTAATTAACATGCCGAATATTACTTGGAATGTGAATTGGAACGAAATCGCCAATAGATAAGACCATTTTACAATTTGGGCCCAAGTTAGAAGCAGAGCCTAAGGTGTAAATTATCGATAGTCCATATCTCGGAAACTAAAAGAGATAATGCAATTTGGCAACCGGCAATGTAATTAGCATGCCGAATATTACTTGGAATGTGAATTGGAACGAAATCGCCAATAGATTAGACCATTTTACAATTTGGGCCCAAGTTAGAAGCAGAGCCTAAGGTGTAAATTATCGATAGTCCATATCTCGGAAACTATAAGAGATAATGCAATTTGGCAACCGGCAATGTAATTAGCATGCCGAATATTACTTGGAATGTGAATTGGAATGAAATCGCCAATAGATAAGACTATTTTACAATTTGTGCCCAAGTTAGAAGCAGAGCCTAAGGTGTAAATTATCCATAGTCCATATCTCGGGAACTATAAGAGATAATGCAATTTGGCAACTGGCAATGTAATTAGCATGCCGAATATTACTTGGAATGTGAATTGGAACGAAATCGCCAATAGATAAGACCATTTTACAATTTGGGCCCAAGTTAGAAGCAGAGCCTAAGGTGTAAATTATCGATAGTCCATATCTCGGAAACTATAAGAGATAATGCAATTTGGCAACCGGCAATGTAATTAGCATGCCGAATATTACTTGGAATGTGAATTGGAACGAAATCGCCAATAGATAAGACCATTTTACAATTTGGGCCCAAGTTAGAAGCAGAGCCTAAGGTGTAAATTATCGATAGTCCATATCTCGGAAACTATAAGAGATAATGCAATTTGGCAACCGGCAATGTAATTTGCATGCCGAATACCACTTGGAATGTGAATTGGAACGAAATCGCCAATAGATAAGACCATTTTACAATTTGGGCCCAAGTTAGAAGCAGAGCCTAAGGTGTAAATTATCGATAGTCCATATCTCGGAAACTATAAGAGATAATTCAATTTGGCAACCGGCAATGTAATTAGCATGCCGAATATTACTTGGAATGTGAATTGGAACGAAATCGCCAATAAATAAGACCATTTTACAATTTGGGCCCAAGTTAGAAGCAGAGCCTAAGGTGTAAATTATCGATAGTCCATATCTCGGAAACTATAAGAGATAATGCAATTTGGCAACCGGCAATGTAATTAGCATGCCGAATATTACTTGGAATGTGAATTGGAACGAAATCGCCAATAGATAAGACGATTTTACAATTTGGGCCCAAGTTAGAAGCAGAGCCTAAGGTGTAAATTATCGATAGTCCATATCTCGGAAACTAAAAGAGATAATTCAATTTGGCAACCGGCAATGTAATTAGCATGCCGAATATTACTTGGAATGTGAATTGGAACGAAATCGCCAATAGATAAGACCATATTACAATTTGGGCCCAAGTTAGAAGCAGAGCCTAAGGTGTAAATTATCGATAGTCCATATCTCGGAAACTATAAGAGATAATGCAACTTGGCCACCGGCAATGTAATTAGCATGCCGAATATTACTTGGAATGTGAATTGGAACGAAATCGCCAATAGGTAAGACCATTTTACAATTTGGGCCCAAGTTAGAAGCAGAGCCTAAGGTGTAAATTATCGATAGTCCATATCTCGGAAACTATAGGAGATAATTCAATTTGGTAACCGGCAATGTAATTAGCATGCCGAATACTACTTGGAATGTGAATTGGAACGAAATCGCCAATAGATAAGACCATTTTACAGTTTGGGCCCAAGTTAGAAGCAGAGCCTAAGGTTAAAAATAATCGATAGTCCATATCTCGGAAACTATAAGAGATAATGCAATTTGGGAACCGGCAATGTAATTAGCATGCCGAATATTACTTGGAATGTGAATTGGAACGAAATCGCCAATAGATAAGACCATTTTACAATTTGGGCCCAAGTTAGAAGCAGAGCCTAAGGTGTAAATTATCGATAGTCCATATCTCGGAAACTATAAGAGATAATGCAACTTGGCCACCGGCAATGTAATTAGCATGCCGAATATTACTTGGAATGTGAATTGGAACGAAATCGCCAATAGATAAGACCATTTTACAATTTGGGCCCAAGTTAGAAGCCGAGCCTAAGGTGTAAATTATCGATAGTCCATATTTCGGAAACTATAAGAGATAATGCAATTTGGCAACCGGCAATGTAATTAGCATGCCGAATATTACTTGGAATGTAAATTGGAACGAAATCGCCAATAGATAAGACCATTTTACAATTTGGGCCCAAGTTAGAAGCAGAGCCTAAGGTGTAAATTATACATAGTCCATATCTCGGAAACTATAAGAGATAATGCAATTTGGCAACCGGCAATGTAATTAGCATGCCGAATATTACTTGGAATGTGAATTGGAACGAAATCGCCAATAGATAAGACCATTTTACAATTTGGGCCCAAGTTAGAAGCAGAGCCTAAGGTGTAAATTATTGATAGTCCATATCTCGGAAACTATAAGAGATAATGCAATTTCGCAACCGGCAATGTAATTAGCATGCCGAATATTACTTGGAGTGTGAATTGGAACGAAATCGCCAATAGATGAGACCATTTTACAATTTGGGCCCAAGTTAGAAGCAGAGCCTAAGGTGTAAATTATCGATAGTCCGTATCTCGGAAACTATAAGAGATAATGCAATTTGGCAACCGGCAATGTAATTAGCATGCCGAATATTACTTGGAATGTGAATTGGAACGAAATCGCCAATAGATAAGACCATTTTACAATTTGGGCCCAAGTTAGAAGCAGAGCCTAAGGTGTAAATTATCGATAGTCCATATCTCGGAAACTATAAGAGATAATGCAATTTGGCAACCGGCAATGTAATTAGCATGCCGAATATTACTTGGAATGTGAATTGGAACGAAATCGCCAATAGATAAGACCATTTTACAATTTGGGCCCAAGTTAGAAGCAGAGCCTAAGGTGTAAATTATCGATAGTCCATATCTCGGAAACTATAAGAGATAATGCAATTTGGCAACCGGCAATGTAATTAGCATGCCAAATATTACTTGGAATGTGAATTGGAACGAAATCGCCAATAGATAACACCATTTTACAATTTGGGCCCAAGTTAGAAGCAGAGCCTAAGGTGTAAATTATCGATAGTCCATATCTCGGAAACTATAAGAGATAATGCAATTTGGCAACCGGCAATGTAATTAGCATGCCGAATATTACTTGGAATGTGAATTGGAACGAAATCGCCAATAGATAAGACCATATTACAATTTGGGCCCAAGTTAGAAGCAGAGCCTAAGGTGTAAATTATCGATAGTCCATATCTCGGAAACTATAAGAGATAATGCAATTTGGCAACCGGCAATGTAATTAGCATGCCGAATATTACTTGGAATGTGAATTGGAACGAAATCACCAATAGATAAGACCATTTTACAATTTGGGCCCAAGTTAGAAGCAGAGCCTAAGGTGTAAATTATCGATAGTCCATATCTCGGAAACTATAAGAGATAATGCAATTTGGCAACCGGCAATGTAATTAGCATGCCGAATATTACTTGGAATGTGAATTGGAACGAAATCGCCAATAGGCAAGACCATTTTACAATTTGGGCCCAAGTTAGAAGCAGAGCCTAAGGTGTAAATTATCGATAGTCCATATCTCGGAAACTATAAGAGATAATTCAATTTGGCCACCGGCAATGTAATTAGCATGCCGAATATTACTTGGAATGTGAATTGGAACGAAATCGCCAATAGGTAAGACCATTTTACAATTTGGGCCCAAGTTAGAAGCAGAGCCTAAGGTGTAAATTATCGATAGTCCATATCTCGGAAACTATAGGAGATAATTCAATTTGGTAACCGGCAATGTAATTAGCATGCCGAATACTACTTGGAATGTGAATTGGAACGAAATCGCCAATAGATAAGACCATTTTACAGTTTGGGCCCAAGTTAGAAGCAGAGCCTAAGGTGTAAATTATCGATAGTCCATATCTCGGAAACTATAAGAGATAATGCAATTTGGCAACCGGCAATGTAATTAGCATGCCGAATATTACTTGGAATGTGAATTGGAACGAAATCGCCAATAGATAAGACAATTTTACAATTTGGGCCCAAGTTAGAAGCAGAGCCTAAGGTGTAAATTATCGAAAGTCCATATCTCGGAAACTATAAGAGATAATGCAATTTGGCAACCGGCAATGTAATTAGCATGCCGAATATTACTTGGAATGTGAATTGGAACGAAATCGCCAATAGATAACACCATTTTACAATTTGGGCCCAAGTTAGAAGCAGAGCCTAAGGTGTAAATTATCGATAGTCCATATCTCGGAAACTATAAGAGATAATGCAATTTGGCAACCGGCAATGTAATTAGCATGCCGAATATTACTTGGAATGTGAATTGGAACGAAATCGCCAATAGATAAGACCATATTACAAATTGGGCCCAAGTTAGAAGCAGAGCCTAAGGTGTAAATTATCGATAGTCCATATCTCGGAAACTAAAAGAGATAATTCAATTTGGCAACCGGCAATGTAATTAGCATGCCGAATATTACTTGGAATGTGAATTGGAACGAAATCGCCAATAGATAAGACCATATTACAATTTGGGCCCAAGTTAGAAGCAGAGCCTAAGGTGTAAATTATCGATAGTCCATATCTCGGAAACTATAAGAGATAATGCAACTTGGCCACCGGCAATGTAATTAGCATGCCGAATATTACTTGGAATGTGAATTGGAACGAAATCGCCAATAGGTAAGACCATTTTACAATTTGGGCCCAAGTTAGAAGCAGAGCCTAAGGTGTAAATTATCGATAGTCCATATCTCGGAAACTATAGGAGATAATTCAATTTGGTAACCGGCAATGTAATTAGCATGCCGAATACTACTTGGAATGTGAATTGGAACGAAATCGCCAATAGATAAGACCATTTTACAGTTTGGGCCCAAGTTAGAAGCAGAGCCTAAGGTTAAAAATAATCGATAGTCCATATCTCGGAAACTATAAGAGATAATGCAATTTGGGAACCGGCAATGTAATTAGCATGCCGAATATTACTTGGAATGTGAATTGGAACGAAATCGCCAATAGATAAGACCATTTTACAATTTGGGCCCAAGTTAGAAGCAGAGCCTAAGGTGTAAATTATCGATAGTCCATATCTCGGAAACTATAAGAGATAATGCAACTTGGCCACCGGCAATGTAATTAGCATGCCGAATATTACTTGGAATGTGAATTGGAACGAAATCGCCAATAGATAAGACCATTTTACAATTTGGGCCCAAGTTAGAAGCCGAGCCTAAGGTGTAAATTATCGATAGTCCATATTTCGGAAACTATAAGAGATAATGCAATTTGGCAACCGGCAATGTAATTAGCATGCCGAATATTACTTGGAATGTAAATTGGAACGAAATCGCCAATAGATAAGACCATTTTACAATTTGGGCCCAAGTTAGAAGCAGAGCCTAAGGTGTAAATTATACATAGTCCATATCTCGGAAACTATAAGAGATAATGCAATTTGGCAACCGGCAATGTAATTAGCATGCCGAATATTACTTGGAATGTGAATTGGAACGAAATCGCCAATAGATAAGACCATTTTACAATTTGGGCCCAAGTTAGAAGCAGAGCCTAAGGTGTAAATTATTGATAGTCCATATCTCGGAAACTATAAGAGATAATGCAATTTCGCAACCGGCAATGTAATTAGCATGCCGAATATTACTTGGAGTGTGAATTGGAACGAAATCGCCAATAGATGAGACCATTTTACAATTTGGGCCCAAGTTAGAAGCAGAGCCTAAGGTGTAAATTATCGATAGTCCGTATCTCGGAAACTATAAGAGATAATGCAATTTGGCAACCGGCAATGTAATTAGCATGCCGAATATTACTTGGAATGTGAATTGGAACGAAATCGCCAATAGATAAGACCATTTTACAATTTGGGCCCAAGTTAGAAGCAGAGCCTAAGGTGTAAATTATCGATAGTCCATATCTCGGAAACTATAAGAGATAATGCAATTTGGCAACCGGCAATGTAATTAGCATGCCGAATATTACTTGGAATGTGAATTGGAACGAAATCGCCAATAGATAAGACCATTTTACAATTTGGGCCCAAGTTAGAAGCAGAGCCTAAGGTGTAAATTATCGATAGTCCATATCTCGGAAACTATAAGAGATAATGCAATTTGGCAACCGGCAATGTAATTAGCATGCCAAATATTACTTGGAATGTGAATTGGAACGAAATCGCCAATAGATAACACCATTTTACAATTTGGGCCCAAGTTAGAAGCAGAGCCTAAGGTGTAAATTATCGATAGTCCATATCTCGGAAACTATAAGAGATAATGCAATTTGGCAACCGGCAATGTAATTAGCATGCCGAATATTACTTGGAATGTGAATTGGAACGAAATCGCCAATAGATAAGACCATATTACAATTTGGGCCCAAGTTAGAAGCAGAGCCTAAGGTGTAAATTATCGATAGTCCATATCTCGGAAACTATAAGAGATAATGCAATTTGGCAACCGGCAATGTAATTAGCATGCCGAATATTACTTGGAATGTGAATTGGAACGAAATCACCAATAGATAAGACCATTTTACAATTTGGGCCCAAGTTAGAAGCAGAGCCTAAGGTGTAAATTATCGATAGTCCATATCTCGGAAACTATAAGAGATAATGCAATTTGGCAACCGGCAATGTAATTAGCATGCCGAATATTACTTGGAATGTGAATTGGAACGAAATCGCCAATAGGCAAGACCATTTTACAATTTGGGCCCAAGTTAGAAGCAGAGCCTAAGGTGTAAATTATCGATAGTCCATATCTCGGAAACTATAAGAGATAATTCAATTTGGCCACCGGCAATGTAATTAGCATGCCGAATATTACTTGGAATGTGAATTGGAACGAAATCGCCAATAGGTAAGACCATTTTACAATTTGGGCCCAAGTTAGAAGCAGAGCCTAAGGTGTAAATTATCGATAGTCCATATCTCGGAAACTATAGGAGATAATTCAATTTGGTAACCGGCAATGTAATTAGCATGCCGAATACTACTTGGAATGTGAATTGGAACGAAATCGCCAATAGATAAGACCATTTTACAGTTTGGGCCCAAGTTAGAAGCAGAGCCTAAGGTGTAAATTATCGATAGTCCATATCTCGGAAACTATAAGAGATAATGCAATTTGGCAACCGGCAATGTAATTAGCATGCCGAATATTACTTGGAATGTGAATTGGAACGAAATCGCCAATAGATAAGACAATTTTACAATTTGGGCCCAAGTTAGAAGCAGAGCCTAAGGTGTAAATTATCGAAAGTCCATATCTCGGAAACTATAAGAGATAATGCAATTTGGCAACCGGCAATGTAATTAGCATGCCGAATATTACTTGGAATGTGAATTGGAACGAAATCGCCAATAGATAACACCATTTTACAATTTGGGCCCAAGTTAGAAGCAGAGCCTAAGGTGTAAATTATCGATAGTCCATATCTCGGAAACTATAAGAGATAATGCAATTTGGCAACCGGCAATGTAATTAGCATGCCGAATATTACTTGGAATGTGAATTGGAACGAAATCGCCAATAGATAAGACCATATTACAAATTGGGCCCAAGTTAGAAGCAGAGCCTAAGGTGTAAATTATCGATAGTCCATATCTCGGAAACTATAAGAGATAATGCAATTTGGCAACCGGCAATGTAATTAGCATGCCGAATATTACTTGGAATGTGAATTGGAACGAAATCGCCAATAGATAAGACCATATTACAATTTGGGCCCAAGTTAGAAGCAGAGCCTAAGGTGTAAATTATCGATAGTCCATATCTCGGAAACTATAAGAGATAATGCAATTTGGCAACCGGCAATGTAACTAGCATGCCGAATATTACTTGGAATGTGAATTGGAACGAAATCGCCAATAGATAAGACCATTTTACAATTTGGGCCCAAGTTAGAAGCAGAGCCTAAGGTGTAAATTATCGATAGTCCATATCTCGGAAACTATAAGAGATAATGCAACTTGGCCACCGGCAATGTAATAGGCATGCCGAATATTACTTGGAATGTGAATTGGAACGAAATCGCCAATAGGTAAGACCATTTTACAATTTGGGCCCAAGTTAGAAGCAGAGCCTAAGGTGTAAATTATCGATAGTCCATATCTCGGAAACTATAGGAGATAATTCAATTTGGCAACCGGCAATGTAATTAGCATGCCGAATATTACTTGGAATGTGAATTGTAACGAAATCGCCAATAGATAAGACCATTTTACAATTTGGGCCCAAGTTAGAAGCAGAGCATAAGGTGTAAATTATCGATAGTCCATATCTCGGAAACTATAAGAGATAATGCAATTTGGCAACCGGCAATGTAATTAGCATGCCGAATATTACTTGGAATGTGAATTGGAACGAAATCGCCAATAGATAAGACGATTTTACAATTTGGGCCCAAGTTAGAAGCAGAGCCTAAGGTGTAAATTACCGATAGTCCATATCTCGGAAACTATAAGAGATAATGCAATTTGGCAACCGGCAATGTAATTAGCATGCCGAATATTCCTTGGAATGTGAATTGGAACGAAATCGCCAATAGATAAGACCATTTTATAATTTGGGCCCAAGTTAGAAGCAGAGCCTAAGGTGTAAATTATCGATAGTCCATATCTCGGAAACTATAAGAGATAATGCAATTTGGCAACCGGCAATGTAATTAGCATGCCGAATATTACTTGGAATGTGAATTGGAATGAAATCGCCAATAGATAAGACCATTTTACAATTTGGGCCCAAGTTAGAAGCAGAGCCTAAGGTGTAAATTATCCATAGTCCATATCTCGGAAACTATAAGAGATAATGCAATTTGGCAACTGGCAATGTAATTAGCATGCCGAATATTACTTGGAATGTGAATTGGGACGAAATCGCCAATAGATAAGACCATTTTACAATTTGGGCCCAAGTTAAAAGCAGAGCCTAAGGTGTAAATTATCGATAGTCCATATCTCGGAAACTATAAGAGATAATGCAATTTGGCAACCGGCAATGTAATTAGCATGCCGAATACTAATTGGAATGTGAATTGGAACGAAATCGCCAATAGATAAGACCATTTTACAGTTTGGGCACAAGTTAGAAGCAGAGCATAAGGTTAAAAATAATCGATAGTCCATATCTCGGAAACTATAAGAGATAATGCAATTTGGGAACCGGCAATGTAATTAGCTTGCCGAATATTACTTGGAATGTGAATTGGAACGAAATCGCCAATAGAGAAGACCATTTTACAATTTGGGCCCAAGTTAGAAGCAGAGCCTAAGGTGTAAATTATCGATAGTCCATATCTCGGAAACTATAAGAGATAATGCAATTTGGCAACCGGCAATGTAATTAGCATGCCGAATATTACTTGGAATGTGAATTGGAACGAAATCGCCAATAGATAAGACCATTTTACAATTTGGGCCCAAGTTAGAAGCAGAGCCTAAGGTGTAAATTATCGATAGTCCATATCTCGGAACCTATAAGAGATAATGCAATTTGGCAACCGGCAATGTAATTAGCATGCCGAATATTACTAGGAATGTGAATTGGAACGAAATCGCCAATAGATAAGACCATTTTACAATTTGGGCCCAAGTTAGAAGCAGAGCCTAAGGTGTAAATTATCCATAGTCCATATCTCGGAAACTATAAGAGATAATGCAATTTGGTAACCGGCAATGTAATTAGCATGCCGAATATTACTTGGAATGTGAATTGGACCGAAATCGCCAATAGATAAGACCATTTTACAATTTGGGCCCAAGTTAGAAGCAGAGCCTAAGGTGTAAATTATTGATAGTCCATATCTCGGAAACTATAAGAGATAATGCAATATCGCAACCGGCAATGTAATTAGCATGCCGAATATTACTTGGAGTGTGAATTGGAACGAAATCACCAATAGATAAGACCATTTTACAATTTGGGCCCAAGTTAGAAGCAGAGCCTAAGGTGTAAATTATCGATAGTCCGTATCTCGGAAACTATAAGAGATAATGCAATTTGGCAACCGGCAATGTAATTAGCATGCCGAATATTACTTGGAATGTGAATTGGAACGAAATCGCCAATAGATAAGACCATTTTACAATTTGGGCCCAAGTTAGAAGCAGAGCCTAAGGTGTAAATTATCGATAGTCCATATCTCGGAAACTATAAGAGATAATGCAATTTGGCAACCGGCAATGTAATTAGCATGCCGAATATTACTTGGAATGTGAATTGGAACGAAATCGCCAATAGATAAGACCATTTTACAATTTGGGACCAAGTTAGAAGCAGAGCCTAAGGTGTAAATTATCTATAGTCCATATCTCGGAAACTATAAGAGATAATGCAATTTGGCAACCGGCAATGTAATTAGCATGCCGAATATTACTTGGAATGTGAATTGGAACGAAATCGCCAATAGATAAGACCATTTTACAATTTGGGTCCAAGTTAGAAGCAGAGCCTAAGGTGTAAATTATCGATAGTCCATATCTCGGAAACTATAAGAGATAATGCAATTTGGCAACCGGCAATGTAATTAGCATGCCGAATATTACTTGGAATGTGAATTGGAACGAAATCGCCAATAGATAAGACCATATTACAATTTGGGCCCAAGTTAGAAGCAGAGCCTAAGGTGTAAATTATCGATAGTCCATATCTCGGAAACTATAAGAGATAATGCAATTTGGCAACCGGCAATGTAATTAGCATGCCGAATATTACTTGGAATGTGAATTGGAACGAAATCACCAATAGATAAGGCCATTTTACAATTTGGGCCCAAGTTAGAAGCAGAGCCTAAGGTGTAAATTATCGATAGTCCATATCTCGGAAACTATAAGAGATAATGCAATTTGGCAACCGGCAATGTAATTAGCATGCCGAATATTACTTGGAATGTGAATTGGAACGAAATCGCCAATAGATTAGACCATTTTACAATTTGGGCCCAAGTTAGAAGCAGAGCCTAAGGTGTAAATTATCGATAGTCCATATCTCGGAAACTATAAGAGATAATGCAATTTGGCAACCGGCAATGTAATTAGCATGCCGAATATTACTTGGAATGTGAATTGGAATGAAATCGCCAATAGATAAGACTATTTTACAATTTGTGCCCAAGTTAGAAGCAGAGCCTAAGGTGTAAATTATCCATAGTCCATATCTCGGGAACTATAAGAGATAATGCAATTTGGCAACTGGCAATGTAATTAGCATGCCGAATATTACTTGGAATGTGAATTGGGACGAAATCGCCAATAGATAAGACCATTTTACAATTTGGGCCCAAGTTAGAAGCAGAGCCTAAGGTGTAAATTATCGATAGTCCATATCTCGGAAACTATAAGAGATAATGCAATTTGGCAACCGGCAATGTAATTAGCATGCCGAATATTACTTGGAATGTGAATTGGAACGAAATCGCCAATAGATAAGACCATTTTACAATTTGGGCCCAAGTTAGAAGCAGAGCCTAAGGTGTAAATTATCGATAGTCCATATCTCGGAAACTATAAGAGATAATGCAATTTGGCAACCGGCAATGTAATTAGCATGCCGAATACCACTTGGAATGTGAATTGGAACGAAATCTCCAATAGATAAGACCATTTTACAATTTGGGCCCAAGTTAGAAGCAGAGCCTAAGGTGTAAATTATCGATAGTCCATATCTCGGAAACTATAAGAGATAATTCAATTTGGCAACCGGCAGTGTAATTAGCATGCCGAATATTACTTGGAATGTGAATTGGAACGAAATCGCCAATAGATAAGACCATTTTACAATTTGGGCCCAAGTTAGAAGCAGAGCCTAAGGTGTAAATTATCGATAGTCCATATCTCGGAAACTATAAGAGATAATGCAATTTGGCAACCGGCAATGTAATTAGCATGCCGAATATTACTTGGAATGTGAATTGGAACGAAATCGCCAATAGATAAGACGATTTTACAATTTGGGCCCAAGTTAGAAGCAGAGCCTAAGGTGTAAATTATCGATAGTCCATATCTCGGAAACTAAAAGAGATAATGCAATTTGGCAACCGGCAATTTAATTAGCATGCCGAATATTACTTGGAATGTGAATTGGAACGAAATCGCCAATAGATAAGACCATATTACAATTTGGGCCCAAGTTAGAAGCAGAGCCTAAGGTGTAAATTATACATAGTCCATATCTCGGAAACTATAAGAGATAATGCAATTTGGCAACCGGCAATGTAATTAGCATGCCGAATATTACTTGGAATGTGAATTGGAACGAAATCGCCAATAGATAAGACCATTTTACAATTTGGGCCCAAGTTAGAAGCAGAGCCTAAGGTGTAAATTATTGATAGTCCATATCTCGGAAACTATAAGAGATAATGCAATTTCGCAACCGGCAATGTAATTAGCATGCCGAATATTACTTGGAGTGTGAATTGGAACGAAATCGCCAATAGGTAAGACCATTTTACAATTTTTGCCCAAGTTAGAAGCAGAGCCTAAGGTGTAAATTATCGATAGTCCATATCTCGGAAACTATAGGAGATAATTCAATTTGGTAACCGGCAATGTAATTAGCATGCCGAATACTACTTGGAATGTGAATTGGAACGAAATCGCCAATAGATAAGACCATTTTACAGTTTGGGCCCAAGTTAGAAGCAGAGCCTAAGGTTAAAAATAATCGATAGTCCATATCTCGGAAACTATAAGAGATAATGCAATTTGGGAACCGGCAATGTAATTAGCATGCCGAATATTACTTGGAATGTGAATTGGAACGAAATCGCCAATAGATAAGACCATTTTACAATTTGGGCCCAAGTTAGAAGCAGAGCCTAAGGTGTAAATTATCGATAGTCCATATCTCGGAAACTATAAGGGATAATGCAACTTGGCCACCGGCAATGTAATTAGCATGCCGAATATTACTTGGAATGTGAATTGGAACGAAATCGCCAATAGATAAGACCATTTTACAATTTGGGCCCAAGTTAGAAGCCGAGCCTAAGGTGTAAATTATCGATAGTCCATATCTCGGAAACTATAAGAGATAATGCAATTTGGCAACCGGCAATGTAATTAGCATGCCGAATATTACTTGGAATGTAAATTGGAACGAAATCGCCAATAGATAAGACCATTTTACAATTTGGGCCCAAGTTAGAAGCAGAGCCTAAGGTGTAAATTATACATAGTCCATATCTCGGAAACTATAAGAGATAATGCAATTTGGCAACCGGCAATGTAATTAGCATGCCGAATATTACTTGGAATGTGAATTGGAACGAAATCGCCAATAGATAAGACCATTTTACAATTTGGGCCCAAGTTAGAAGCAGAGCCTAAGGTGTAAATTATTGATAGTCCATATCTCGGAAACTATAAGAGAAAATGCAATTTCGCAACCGGCAATGTAATTAGCATGCCGAATATTACTTGGAGTGTGAATTGGAACGAAATCGCCAATAGATGAGACCATTTTACAATTTGGGCCCAAGTTAGAAGCAGAGCCTAAGGTGTAAATTATCGATAGTCCGTATCTCGGAAACTATAAGAGATAATGCAATTTGGCAACCGGCAATGTAATTAGCATGCCGAATATTACTTGGAATGTGAATTGGAACGAAATCGCCAATAGATAAGACCATTTTACAATTTGGGCCCAAGTTAGAAGCAGAGCCTGAGGTGTAAATTATCGATAGTCCATATCTCGGAAACTATAAGAGATAATGCAATTTGGCAACCGGCAATGTAATTAGCATGCCGAATATTACTTGGAATGTGAATTGGAACGAAATCGCCAATAGATAAGACCATTTTACAATTTGGGCCCAAGTTAGAAGCAGAGCCTAAGGTGTAAATTATCGATAGTCCATATCTCGGAAACTATAAGAGATAATGCAATTTGGCAACCGGCAATGTAATTAGCATGCCGAATATTACTTGGAATGCGAATTGGAACGAAATCGCCAGGTTCGTCCATCGATAGATAACACCATTTTACAATTTGGGCCCAAGTTAGAAGCAGAGCCTAAGGTGTAAATTATCGATAGTCCATATCTCGGAAACTATAAGAGATAATGCAATTTGGCAACCGGCAATGTAATTAGCATGCCGAATATTACTTGGAATGTGAATTGGAACGAAATCGCCAATAGATAAGGCCATATTACAATTTGGGCCCAAGTTAGAAGCAGAGCCTAAGGTGTAAATTATCGATAGTCCATATCTCGGAAACTATAAGAGATAATGCAATTTGGCAACCGGCAATGTAATTAGCATGCCGAATATTACTTGGAATGTGAATTGGAACGAAATCACCAATAGATAAGACCATTTTACAATTTGGGCCCAAGTTAGAAGCAGAGCCTAAGGTGTAAATTATCGATAGTCCATATCTCGGAAACTATAAGAGATAATGCAATTTGGCAACCGGCAATGTAATTAGCATGCCGAATATTACTTGGAATGTGAATTGGAACGAAATCGCCAATAGGTAAGACCATTTTACAATTTGGGCCCAAGTTAGAAGCAGAGCCTAAGGTGTAAATTATCGATAGTCCATATCTCGGAAACTATAAGAGATAATTCAATTTGGCCACCGGCAATGTAATTAGCATGCCGAATATTACTTGGAATGTGAATTGGAACGAAATCGCCAATAGGTAAGACCATTTTACAATTTGGGCCCAAGTTAGAAGCAGAGCCTAAGGTGTAAATTATCGATAGTCCATATCTCGGAAACTATAGGAGATAATTCAATTTGGTAACCGGCAATGTAATTAGCATGCCGAATACTACTTGGAATGTGAATTGGAACGAAATCGCCAATAGATAAGACCATTTTACAGTTTGGGCCCAAGTTAGAAGCAGAGCCTAAGGTTAAAAATAATCGATAGTCCATATCTCGGAAACTATAAGAGATAATGCAATTTGGGAACCGGCAATGTAATTAGCATGCCGAATATTACTTGGAATGTGAATTGGAACGAAATCGCCAATAGATAAGACCATTTTACAATTTGGGCCCAAGTTAGAAGCAGAGCCTAAGGTGTAAATTATCGATAGTCCATATCTCGGAAACTATAAGAGATAATGCAACTTGGCCACCGGCAATGTAATTAGCATGCCGAATATTACTTGGAATGTGAATTGGAACGAAATCGCCAATAGATAAGACCATTTTACAATTTGGGCCCAAGTTAGAAGCAGAGCCTAAGGTGTAAATTATCGATAGTCCATATCTCGGAAACTATAAGAGATAATGCAATTTCGCAACCGGCAATGTAATTAGCATGCCGAATATTACTTGGAGTGTGAATTGGAACGAAATCGCCAATAGATGAGACCATTTTACAATTTGGGCCCAAGTTAGAAGCAGAGCCTAAGGTGTAAATTATCGATAGTCCGTATCTCGGAAACTATAAGAGATAATGCAATTTGGCAACCGGCAATGTAATTAGCATGCCGAATATTACTTGGAATGTGAATTGGAACGAAATCGCCAATAGATAAGACCATTTTACAATTTGGGCCCAAGTTAGAAGCAGAGCCTAAGGTGTAAATTATCGATAGTCCATATCTCTGAAACTATAAGAGATAATGCAATTTGGCAACCGGCAATGTAATTAGCATGCCGAATATTACTTGGAATGTGAATTGGAACGAAATCGCCAATAGATAAGACAATTTTACAATTTGGGCCCAAGTTAGAAGCAGAGCCTAAGGTGTAAATTATCGAAAGTCCATATCTCGGAAACTATAAGAGATAATGCAATTTGGCAACCGGCAATGTAATTAGCATGCCGAATATTACTTGGAATGTGAATTGGAACGAAATCGCCAATAGATAAGACCATATTACAATTTGGGCCCAAGTTAGAAGCAGAGCCTAAGGTGTAAATTATCGATAGTCCATATCTCGGAAACTATAAGAGATAATGCAATTTGGCAACCGGCAATGTAACTAGCATGCCGAATATTACTTGGAATGTGAATTGGAACGAAATCACCAATAGATAAGACCATTTTACAATTTGGGCCCAAGTTAGAAGCAGAGCCTAAGGTGTAAATTATCGATAGTCCATATCTCGGAAACTATAAGAGATAATGCAATTTGGCAACCGGCAATGTAATTAGCATGCCGAATATTACTTTGAATATGAATTGGAACGAAATCGCCAATAGGTAAGACCATTTTACAATTTGGGCCCAAGTTAGAAGCAGAGCCTAAGGTGTAAATTATCGATAGTCCATATCTCGGAAACTATAAGAGATAATTCAATTTGGCCACCGGCAATGTAATTAGCATGCCGAATATTACTTGGAATGTGAATTGGAACGAAATCGCCAATAGATAAGACCATTTTACAATTTGGGCCCAAGTTAGAAGCAGAGCCTAAGGTGTAAATTATCGATAGTCCATATCTCGGAAACTATAAGAGATAATGCAATTTGGCAACCGGCAATGTAATTAGCATGCCGAATATTAGTTGGAATGTGAATTGGAACGAAATCGCCAATAGATAAGACCATTTTACAATTTGGGCCCAAGTTAGAAGCAGAGCCTAAGGTGTAAATTATCGATAGTCCATATCTCGGAAACTATAAGAGATAATGCAATTTGGCAACCGGCAATGTAATTAGCATGCCGAATATTACTTGGAATGTGAATTGGAATTGAAATCGCCAATAGATAAGACCATTTTACAATTTGGGCCCAAGTTAGAAGCAGAGCCTAAGGTGTAAATTATCGATAGTCCATATCTCGGAAACTATAAGAGATAATGCAGTTTCGCAACCGGCAATGTAATTAGCATGCCGAATATTACTTGGAATGTGAATTGGGACGAAATCGCCAATAGATAAGACCATTTTACAATTTGGGCCCAAGTTAGAAGCAGAGCCTAAGGTGTAAATTATCGATAGTCCATATCTCGGAAACTATAAGAGATAATGCAATTTGGCAACCGGCAATGTAATTAGCATGCCGAATATTACTTGGAATGTGAATTGGAACGAAATCGCCAATAGATAAGACCATTTTACAATTTGGGCCCAAGTTGGAAGCAGAGCCTAAGGTGTAAATTATCGATAGTCCATATCTCGGAAACTATAAGAGATAATGCAATTTGGCAACCGGTAATGTAATTAGCATGCCGAATACCACTTGGAATGTGAATTGGAACGAAATCGCCAATAGATAAGACCATTTTACAATTTGGGCCCAAGTTAGAAGCAGAGCCTAAGGTGTAAATTATCGATAGTCCATATCTCGGAAACTATAAGAGATAATGCAATTTGGCAACCGGCAATGTAATTAGCATGCCGAATATTACTTGGAATGTGAATTGGAACGACATCGCCAATAGATAAGACGATTTTACAATTTGGGCCCAAGTTAGACGCAGAGCCTAAGGTGTAAATTATCGATAGTCCATATCTCGGAAACTAAAAGAGATAATTCAATTTGGCAACCGGCAATGTAATTAGCATGCCGAATATTACTTGGAATGTGAATTGGAACGAAATCGCCAATAGATAAGACCATATTACAATTTGGGCCCAAGTTAGAAGCAGAGCCTAAGGTGTAAATTATCGATAGTCCATATCTCGGAAACTATAAGAGATAATGCAACTTGGCCACCGGCAATGTAATTAGCATGCCGAATATTACTTGGAATGTGAATTGGAACGAAATCGCCAATAGGTAAGACCATTTTACAATTTGGGCCCAAGTTAGAAGCAGAGCCTAAGGTGTAAATTATCGATAGTCCATATCTCGGAAACTATAGGAGATAATTCAATTTGGTAACCGGCAATGTAATTAGCATGCCGAATACTACTTGGAATGTGAATTGGAACGAAATCGCCAATAGATAAGACAATTTTACAATTTGGGCCCAAGTTAGAAGCAGAGCCTAAGGTGTAAATTATCGAAAGTCCATATCTCGGAAACTATAAGAGATAATGCAATTTGGCAACCGGCAATGTAATTAGCATGCCGAATATTACTTGGAATGTGAATTGGAACGAAATCGCCAATAGATAACACCATTTTACAATTTGGGCCCAAGTTAGAAGCAGAGCCTAAGGTGTAAATTATCGATAGTCCATATCTCGGAAACTATAAGAGATAATGCAATTTGGCAACCGGCAATGTAATTAGCATGCCGAATATTACTTGGAATGTGAATTGGAACGAAATCGCCAATAGATAAGACCATATTACAAATTGGGCCCAAGTTAGAAGCAGAGCCTAAGGTGTAAATTATCGATAGTCCATATCTCGGAAACTATAAGAGATAATGCAATTTGGCAACCGGCAATGTAATTAGCATGCCGAATATTACTTGGAATGTGAATTGGAACGAAATCGCCAATAGATAAGACCATTTTACAATTTGGGCTCAAGTTAGAAGCAGAGCCTAAGGTGTAAATTATCGATAGTCCATATTTCGGAAACTAAAAGAGATAATGCAATTTGGCAACCGGCAATGTAATTAGCATGCCGAATACCACTTGGAATGTGAATTGGAACGAAATCGCCAATAGATAAGACCATTTTACAATTTGGGCCCAAGTTAGAAGCAGAGCCTAAGGTGTAAATTATCGATAGTCCATATCTCGGAAACTATAAGAGATAATGCAATTTGGCAACCGGCAATGTAATTAGCATGCCGAATATTACTTGGAATGTGAATTGGAACGAAATCGCCAATAGATAAGACCATTTTACAATTTGGGCCCAAGTTAGAAGCAGAGCCTAAGGTGTAAATTATCGATAGTCCATATCTCGGAAACTATAAGAGATAATGCAATTTGGCAACCGGCAATGTAATTAGCATGCCGAATACCACTTGGAATGTGAATTGGAACGAAATCGCCAATAGATAAGACCATTTTACAATTTGGGCCCAAGTTAGAAGCAGAGCCTAAGGTGTAAATTATCCATAGTCCATATCTCGGAAACTATAAGAGATAATGCAATTTGGCAACTGGCAATGTAATTAGCATGCCGAATATTACTTGGAATGTGAATTGGGACGAAATCGCCAATAGATAAGACCATTTTACAATTTGGGCCCAAGTTAGAAGCAGAGCCTAAGGTGTAAATTATCGATAGTCCATATCTCGGAAACTATAAGAGATAATGCAACTTGGCCACCGGCAATGTAATTAGCATGTCGAATATTACTTGGAATGTGAATTGGAACGAAATCGCCAATAGATAAGACCATTTTACAATTTGGGCCCAAGTTAGAAGCAGAGCCTAAGGTGTAAATTATCGATAGTCCATATCTCGGAAACTATAAGAGATAATGCAATTTGGCAACCGGCAATGTAATTAGCATGCCGAATATTACTTGGAATGTGAATTGGAACGAAATCGCCAATAGATAAGACCATTTTACAATTTGGGACCAAGTTAGAAGCAGAGCCTAAGGTGTAAATTATGGATAGTCCATATCTCGGAAACTATAAGAGATAATGCAATTTCGCAACCGGCAATGTAATTAGCATGCCGAATATTACTTGGAGTGTGAATTGGAACGAAATCGCCAATAGATAAGACCATTTTACAATTTGGGCCCAAGTTAGAAGCAGAGCCTAAGGTGTAAATTATCGATAGTCCGTATCTCGGAAACTATAAGAGATAATGCAATTTCGCAACCGGAAATGTAATTAGCATGCCGAATATTACTTGGAATGTGAATTGGAACGAAATCGCCAATAGATAAGACCATTTTACAATTTGGGCCCAAGTTAGAAGCAGAGCCTAAGGTGTAAATTATCGATAGTCCATATCTCGGAAACAATATGAGATAATGCAGTTTCGCAACCGGCAAAGTAATTAGCATGCCGAATATTACTTGGAATGTGAATTGGGACGAAATCGCCAATAGATAAGACCATTTTACAATTTGGGCCCAAGTTAGAAGCAGAGCCTAAGGTGTAAATTATCGATAGTCCATATCTCGGAAACTATAAGAGATAATGCAATTTGGCAACCGGCAATGTAATTAGCATGCCGAATATTACTTGGAATGTGAATTGGAACGAAATCGCCAATAGATAAGACCATTTTACAATTTGGGCCCAAGTTAGAAGCAGAGCCTAAGGTGTAAATTATCGATAGTCCATATCTCGGAAACTATAAGAGATAATGCAATTTGGCAACCGGCAATGTAATTAGCATGCCGAATACCACTTGGAATGTGAATTGGAACGAAATCGCCAATAGATAAGACCATTTTACAATTTGGGCCCAAATTAGAAGCAGAGCCTAAGGTGTAAATTATCGATAGTCCATATCTCGGAAACTATAAGAGATAATTCAATTTGGCAACCGGCAATGTAATTAGCATGCCGAATATTACTTGGAATGTGAATTGGAACGAAATCGCCAATAGATAAGACCATTTTACAATTTGGGCGCAAGTTAGAAGCAGAGCCTAAGGTGTAAATTATCGATAGTCCATATCTCGGAAACTATAAGAGATAATGCAATTTGGCAACCGGCAATGTAATCAGCATGCCGAATATTACTTGGAATGTGAATTGGAACGAAATCGCCAATAGATAAGACGATTTTACAATTTGGGCCCAAGTTAGAAGCAGAGCCTAAGGTGTAAATTACCGATAGTCCATATCTCGGAAACTATAAGAGATAATGCAATTTGGCAACCGGCAATGTAATTAGCATGCCGAATATTACTTGGAATGTGAATTGGAACGAAATCGCCAATAGATAAGACGATTTTACAATTTGGGCCCAAGTTAGAAGCAGAGCCTAAGGTGTAAATTACCGATAGTCCATATCTCGGAAACTATAAGAGATAATGCAATTTGGCAACCGGCAATGTAATTAGCATGCCGAATATTACTTGGAATGTGAATTGGAACGAAATCGCCAATAGATAAGACCATTTTACAATTTGGGCCCAAGTTAGAAGCAGAGCCTAAGGTGTAAATTATCGATAGTCCATATCTCGGAAACTATAAGAGATAATGCAATTTGGCAAACGGCAATGTAATTAGCATGCCGAATATTACTTGGAATGTGAATTGGAATGAAATCGCCAATAGATAAGACCATTTTACAATTTGGGCCCAAGTTAGAAGCAGAGCCTAAGGTGTAAATTATCCATAGTCCATATCTCGAAAACTATAAGAGATAATGCAATTTGGCAACTGGCAATGTAATTAGCATGCCGAATATTACTTGGAATGTGAATTGGGACGAAATCGCCAATAGATAAGGCCATTTTACAATTTGGGCCCAAGTTAGATGCAGAGCCTAAGGTGTAAATCATCGATAGTCCATATCTCGGAAACTATAAGAGATAATGCAATTTGGCAACCGGCAATGTAACTAGCATTCCGAATACTACTTGGAATGTGAATTGGAACGAAATCGCCAATAGATAAGACCATTTTACAGTTTGGGCCCAAGTTAGAAGCAGAGCCTAAGGTTAAAAATAATCGATAGTCCATATCTCGGAAACTATAAGAGATAATGCAATTTGGGAACCGGCAATGTAATTAGCATGCCGAATATTACTTGGAATGTGAATTGGAACGAAATCGCCAATAGATAAGACCATTTTACAATTTGGGCCCAAGTTAGAAGCAGAGCCTAAGGTGTAAATTATCGATAGTCCATATCTCGGAAACTATAAGAGATAATGCAACTTGGCCACCGGCAATGTAATTAGCATGCCGAATATTACTTGGAATGTGAATTGGAACGAAATCGCCAATAGGTAAGACCATTTTACAATTTGGGCCCAAGTTAGAAGCAGAGCCTAAGGTGTAAATTATCGATAGTCCATATCTCGGAAACTATAGGAGATAATTCAATTTGGCAACCGGCAATGTAATTAGCATGCCGAATATTACTTGGAATGTGAATTGTAACGAAATCGCCAATAGATAAGACCATTTTACAATTTGGGCCCAAGTTAGAAGCAGAGCATAAGGTGTAAATTATCGATAGTCCATATCTCGGAAACTATAAGAGATAATGCAATTTGGCAACCGGCAATGTAATTAGCATGCCGAATATTACTTAGAATGTGAATTGGAACGAAATCGCCAATAGATAAGACGATTTTACAATTTGGGCCCAAGTTAGAAGCAGAGCCTAAGGTGTAAATTACCGATAGTCCATATCTCGGAAACTATAAGAGATAATGCAATTTGGCAACCGGCAATGTAATTAGCATGCCGAATATTCCTTGGAATGTGAATTGGAACAAAATCGCCAATAGATAAGACCATTTTACAATTTGGGCCCAAGTTAGAAGCAGAGCCTAAGGTGTAAATTATCGATAGTCCATATCTCGGAAACTATAAGAGATAATGCAATTTGGCAACCGGCAATGTAATTAGCATGCCGAATATTACTTGGAATGTGAATTGGAATGAAATCGCCAATAGATAAGACCATTTTACAATTTGGGCCCAAGTTAGAAGCAGAGCCTAAGGTGTAAATTATCCATAGTCCATATCTCGGAAACTATAAGAGATAATGCAATTTGGCAACTGGCAATATAATTAGCATGCCGAATATTACTTGGAATGTGAATTGGGACGAAATCGCCAATAGATAAGACCATTTTACAATTTGGGCCCAAGTTAGAAGCAGAGCCTAAGGTGTAAATTATCGATAGTCCATATCTCGGAAACTATAAGAGATAATGCAATTTGGCAACCGGCAATGTAATTAGCATGCCGAATACTACTTGGAATGTGAATTGGAACGAAATCGCCAATAGATAAGACCATTTTACAGTTTGGGCCCAAGTTAGAAGCAGAGCCTAAGGTTAAAAATAATCGATAGTCCATATCTCGGAAACTATAAGAGATAATGCAATTTGGGAACCGGCAATGTAATTAGCATGCCGAATATTACTTGGAATGTGAATTGGAACGAAATCGCCAATAGAGAAGACCATTTTACAATTTGGGCCCAAGTTAGAAGCAGAGCCTAAGGTGTAAATTATCGATAGTCCATATCTCGGAAACTATAAGAGATAATGCAATTTGGCAACCGGCAATGTAATTAGCATGCCGAATATTACTTGGAATGTGAATTGGAACGAAATCGCCAATAGATAAGACCATTTTACAATTTGGGCCCAAGTTAGAAGCAGAGCCTAAGGTGTAAATTATCGATAGTCCATATCTCGGAAACTATAAGAGATAATGCAATTTGGCAACCGGCAATGTAATTAGCATGCCGAATATTACTAGGAATGTGAATTGGAACGAAATCGCCAATAGATAAGACCATTTTACAATTTGGGCCCAAGTTAGAAGCAGAGCCTAAGGTGTAAATTATCCATAGTCCATATCTCGGAAACTATAAGAGATAATGCAATTTGGTAACCGGCAATGTAATTAGCATGCCGAATATTACTTGGAATGTGAATTGGACCGAAATCGCCAATAGATAAGACCATTTTACAATTTGGGCCCAAGTTAGAAGCAGAGCCTAAGGTGTAAATTATTGATAGTCCATATCTCGGAAACTATAAGAGATAATGCAATATCGCAACCGGCAATGTAATTAGCATGCCGAATATTACTTGGAGTGTGAATTGGAACGAAATCGCCAATAGATAAGACCATTTTACAATTTGGGCCCAAGTTAGAAGCAGAGCCTAAGGTGTAAATTATCGATAGTCCGTATCTCGGAAACTATAAGAGATAATGCAATTTGGCAACCGGCAATGTAATTAGCATGCCGAATATTACTTGGAATGTGAATTGGAACGAAATCGCCAATAGATAAGACCATTTTACAATTTGGGCCCAAGTTAGAAGCAGAGCCTAAGGTGTAAATTATCGATAGTCCATATCTCGGAAACTATAAGAGATAATGCAATTTGGCAACCGGCAATGTAATTAGCATGCCGAATATTACTTGGAATGTGAATTGGAACGAAATCGCCAATAGATAAGACCATTTTACAATTTGGGACCAAGTTAGAAGCAGAGCCTAAGGTGTAAATTATCTATAGTCCATATCTCGGAAACTATAAGAGATAATGCAATTTGGCAACCGGCAATGTAATTAGCATGCCGAATATTACTTGGAATGTGAATTGGAACGAAATCGCCAATAGATAAGACCATTTTACAATTTGGGCCCAAGTTAGAAGCAGAGCCTAAGGTGTAAATTATCGATAGTCCATATCTCGGAAACTATAAGAGATAATGCAATTTGGCAACCGGCAATGTAATTAGCATGCCGAATATTACTTGGAATGTGAATTGGAACGAAATCGCCAATAGATAAGACCATATTACAATTTGGGCCCAAGTTAGAAGCAGAGCCTAAGGTGTAAATTATCGATAGTCCATATCTCGGAAACTATAAGAGATAATGCAATTTGGCAACCGGCAATGTAATTAACATGCCGAATATTACTTGGAATGTGAATTGGAACGAAATCGCCAATAGATAAGACCATTTTACAATTTGGGCCCAAGTTAGAAGCAGAGCCTAAGGTGTAAATTATCGATAGTCCATATCTCGGAAACTAAAAGAGATAATGCAATTTGGCAACCGGCAATGTAATTAGCATGCCGAATATTACTTGGAATGTGAATTGGAACGAAATCGCCAATAGATTAGACCATTTTACAATTTGGGCCCAAGTTAGAAGCAGAGCCTAAGGTGTAAATTATCGATAGTCCATATCTCGGAAACTATAAGAGATAATGCAATTTGGCAACCGGCAATGTAATTAGCATGCCGAATATTACTTGGAATGTGAATTGGAATGAAATCGCCAATAGATAAGACTATTTTACAATTTGTGCCCAAGTTAGAAGCAGAGCCTAAGGTGTAAATTATCCATAGTCCATATCTCGGGAACTATAAGAGATAATGCAATTTGGCAACTGGCAATGTAATTAGCATGCCGAATATTACTTGGAATGTGAATTGGAACGAAATCGCCAATAGATAAGACCATTTTACAATTTGGGCCCAAGTTAGAAGCAGAGCCTAAGGTGTAAATTATCGATAGTCCATATCTCGGAAACTATAAGAGATAATGCAATTTGGCAACCGGCAATGTAATTAGCATGCCGAATATTACTTGGAATGTGAATTGGAACGAAATCGCCAATAGATAAGACCATTTTACAATTTGGGCCCAAGTTAGAAGCAGAGCCTAAGGTGTAAATTATCGATAGTCCATATCTCGGAAACTATAAGAGATAATGCAATTTGGCAACCGGCAATGTAATTTGCATGCCGAATACCACTTGGAATGTGAATTGGAACGAAATCGCCAATAGATAAGACCATTTTACAATTTGGGCCCAAGTTAGAAGCAGAGCCTAAGGTGTAAATTATCGATAGTCCATATCTCGGAAACTATAAGAGATAATTCAATTTGGCAACCGGCAATGTAATTAGCATGCCGAATATTACTTGGAATGTGAATTGGAACGAAATCGCCAATAAATAAGACCATTTTACAATTTGGGCCCAAGTTAGAAGCAGAGCCTAAGGTGTAAATTATCGATAGTCCATATCTCGGAAACTATAAGAGATAATGCAATTTGGCAACCGGCAATGTAATTAGCATGCCGAATATTACTTGGAATGTGAATTGGAACGAAATCGCCAATAGATAAGACGATTTTACAATTTGGGCCCAAGTTAGAAGCAGAGCCTAAGGTGTAAATTATCGATAGTCCATATCTCGGAAACTAAAAGAGATAATTCAATTTGGCAACCGGCAATGTAATTAGCATGCCGAATATTACTTGGAATGTGAATTGGAACGAAATCGCCAATAGATAAGACCATATTACAATTTGGGCCCAAGTTAGAAGCAGAGCCTAAGGTGTAAATTATCGATAGTCCATATCTCGGAAACTATAAGAGATAATGCAACTTGGCCACCGGCAATGTAATTAGCATGCCGAATATTACTTGGAATGTGAATTGGAACGAAATCGCCAATAGGTAAGACCATTTTACAATTTGGGCCCAAGTTAGAAGCAGAGCCTAAGGTGTAAATTATCGATAGTCCATATCTCGGAAACTATAGGAGATAATTCAATTTGGTAACCGGCAATGTAATTAGCATGCCGAATACTACTTGGAATGTGAATTGGAACGAAATCGCCAATAGATAAGACCATTTTACAGTTTGGGCCCAAGTTAGAAGCAGAGCCTAAGGTTAAAAATAATCGATAGTCCATATCTCGGAAACTATAAGAGATAATGCAATTTGGGAACCGGCAATGTAATTAGCATGCCGAATATTACTTGGAATGTGAATTGGAACGAAATCGCCAATAGATAAGACCATTTTACAATTTGGGCCCAAGTTAGAAGCAGAGCCTAAGGTGTAAATTATCGATAGTCCATATCTCGGAAACTATAAGAGATAATGCAACTTGGCCACCGGCAATGTAATTAGCATGCCGAATATTACTTGGAATGTGAATTGGAACGAAATCGCCAATAGATAAGACCATTTTACAATTTGGGCCCAAGTTAGAAGCCGAGCCTAAGGTGTAAATTATCGATAGTCCATATTTCGGAAACTATAAGAGATAATGCAATTTGGCAACCGGCAATGTAATTAGCATGCCGAATATTACTTGGAATGTAAATTGGAACGAAATCGCCAATAGATAAGACCATTTTACAATTTGGGCCCAAGTTAGAAGCAGAGCCTAAGGTGTAAATTATACATAGTCCATATCTCGGAAACTATAAGAGATAATGCAATTTGGCAACCGGCAATGTAATTAGCATGCCGAATATTACTTGGAATGTGAATTGGAACGAAATCGCCAATAGATAAGACCATTTTACAATTTGGGCCCAAGTTAGAAGCAGAGCCTAAGGTGTAAATTATTGATAGTCCATATCTCGGAAACTATAAGAGATAATGCAATTTCGCAACCGGCAATGTAATTAGCATGCCGAATATTACTTGGAGTGTGAATTGGAACGAAATCGCCAATAGATGAGACCATTTTACAATTTGGGCCCAAGTTAGAAGCAGAGCCTAAGGTGTAAATTATCGATAGTCCGTATCTCGGAAACTATAAGAGATAATGCAATTTGGCAACCGGCAATGTAATTAGCATGCCGAATATTACTTGGAATGTGAATTGGAACGAAATCGCCAATAGATAAGACCATTTTACAATTTGGGCCCAAGTTAGAAGCAGAGCCTAAGGTGTAAATTATCGATAGTCCATATCTCGGAAACTATAAGAGATAATGCAATTTGGCAACCGGCAATGTAATTAGCATGCCGAATATTACTTGGAATGTGAATTGGAACGAAATCGCCAATAGATAAGACCATTTTACAATTTGGGCCCAAGTTAGAAGCAGAGCCTAAGGTGTAAATTATCGATAGTCCATATCTCGGAAACTATAAGAGATAATGCAATTTGGCAACCGGCAATGTAATTAGCATGCCAAATATTACTTGGAATGTGAATTGGAACGAAATCGCCAATAGATAACACCATTTTACAATTTGGGCCCAAGTTAGAAGCAGAGCCTAAGGTGTAAATTATCGATAGTCCATATCTCGGAAACTATAAGAGATAATGCAATTTGGCAACCGGCAATGTAATTAGCATGCCGAATATTACTTGGAATGTGAATTGGAACGAAATCGCCAATAGATAAGACCATATTACAATTTGGGCCCAAGTTAGAAGCAGAGCCTAAGGTGTAAATTATCGATAGTCCATATCTCGGAAACTATAAGAGATAATGCAATTTGGCAACCGGCAATGTAATTAGCATGCCGAATATTACTTGGAATGTGAATTGGAACGAAATCACCAATAGATAAGACCATTTTACAATTTGGGCCCAAGTTAGAAGCAGAGCCTAAGGTGTAAATTATCGATAGTCCATATCTCGGAAACTATAAGAGATAATGCAATTTGGCAACCGGCAATGTAATTAGCATGCCGAATATTACTTGGAATGTGAATTGGAACGAAATCGCCAATAGGCAAGACCATTTTACAATTTGGGCCCAAGTTAGAAGCAGAGCCTAAGGTGTAAATTATCGATAGTCCATATCTCGGAAACTATAAGAGATAATTCAATTTGGCCACCGGCAATGTAATTAGCATGCCGAATATTACTTGGAATGTGAATTGGAACGAAATCGCCAATAGGTAAGACCATTTTACAATTTGGGCCCAAGTTAGAAGCAGAGCCTAAGGTGTAAATTATCGATAGTCCATATCTCGGAAACTATAGGAGATAATTCAATTTGGTAACCGGCAATGTAATTAGCATGCCAAATACTACTTGGAATGTGAATTGGAACGAAATCGCCAATAGATAAGACCATTTTACAGTTTGGGCCCAAGTTAGAAGCAGAGCCTAAGGTGTACATTATCGATAGTCCATATCTCGGAAACTATAAGAGATAATGCAATTTGGCAACCGGCAATGTAATTAGCATGCCGAATATTACTTGGAATGTGAATTGGAACGAAATCGCCAATAGATAAGACAATTTTACAATTTGGGCCCAAGTTAGAAGCAGAGCCTAAGGTGTAAATTATCGAAAGTCCATATCTCGGAAACTATAAGAGATAATGCAATTTGGCAACCGGCAATGTAATTAGCATGCCGAATATTACTTGGAATGTGAATTGGAACGAAATCGCCAATAGATAACACCATTTTACAATTTGGGCCCAAGTTAGAAGCAGAGCCTAAGGTGTAAATTATCGATAGTCCATATCTCGGAAACTATAAGAGATAATGCAATTTGGCAACCGGCAATGTAATTAGCATGCCGAATATTACTTGGAATGTGAATTGGAACGAAATCGCCAATAGATAAGACCATATTACAAATTGGGCCCAAGTTAGAAGCAGAGCCTAAGGTGTAAATTATCGATAGTCCATATCTCGGAAACTATAAGAGATAATGCAATTTGGCAACCGGCAATGTAATTAGCATGCCGAATATTACTTGGAATGTGAATTGGAACGAAATCGCCAATAGATAAGACCATATTACAATTTGGGCCCAAGTTAGAAGCAGAGCCTAAGGTGTAAATAATCGATAGTCCATATCTCGGAAACTATAAGAGATAATGCAATTTGGCAACCGGCAATGTAACTAGCATGCCGAATATTACTTGGAATGTGAATTGGAACGAAATCGCCAATAGATAAGACCATTTTACAATTTGGGCCCAAGTTAGAAGCAGAGCCTAAGGTGTAAATTATCGATAGTCCATATCTCGGAAACTATAAGAGATAATGCAACTTGGCCACCGGCAATGTAATAGGCATGCCGAATATTACTTGGAATGTGAATTGGAACGAAATCGCCAATAGGTAAGACCATTTTACAATTTGGGCCCAAGTTAGAAGCAGAGCCTAAGGTGTAAATTATCGATAGTCCATATCTCGGAAACTATAGGAGATAATTCAATTTGGCAACCGGCAATGTAATTAGCATGCCGAATATTACTTGGAATGTGAATTGTAACGAAATCGCCAATAGATAAGACCATTTTACAATTTGGGCCCAAGTTAGAAGCAGAGCATAAGGTGTAAATTATCGATAGTCCATATCTCGGAAACTATAAGAGATAATGCAATTTGGCAACCGGCAATGTAATTAGCATGCCGAATATTACTTGGAATGTGAATTGGAACGAAATCGCCAATAGATAAGACGATTTTACAATTTGGGCCCAAGTTAGAAGCAGAGCCTAAGGTGTAAATTACCGATAGTCCATATCTCGGAAACTATAAGAGATAATGCAATTTGGCAACCGGCAATGTAATTAGCATGCCGAATATTCCTTGGAATGTGAATTGGAACGAAATCGCCAATAGATAAGACCATTTTACAATTTGGGCCCAAGTTAGAAGCAGAGCCTAAGGTGTAAATTATCGATAGTCCATATCTCGGAAACTATAAGAGATAATGCAATTTGGCAACCGGCAATGTAATTAGCATGCCGAATATTACTTGGAATGTGAATTGGAATGAAATCGCCAATAGATAAGACCATTTTACAATTTGGGCCCAAGTTAGAAGCAGAGCCTAAGGTGTAAATTATCCATAGTCCATATCTCGGAAACTATAAGAGATAATGCAATTTGGCAACTGGCAATGTAATTAGCATGCCGAATATTACTTGGAATGTGAATTGGGACGAAATCGCCAATAGATAAGACCATTTTACAATTTGGGCCCAAGTTAAAAGCAGAGCCTAAGGTGTAAATTATCGATAGTCCATATCTCGGAAACTATAAGAGATAATGCAATTTGGCAACCGGCAATGTAATTAGCATGCCGAATACTAATTGGAATGTGAATTGGAACGAAATCGCCAATAGATAAGACCATTTTACAGTTTGGGCACAAGTTAGAAGCAGAGCATAAGGTTAAAAATAATCGATAGTCCATATCTCGGAAACTATAAGAGATAATGCAATTTGGGAACCGGCAATGTAATTAGCTTGCCGAATATTACTTGGAATGTGAATTGGAACGAAATCGCCAATAGAGAAGACCATTTTACAATTTGGGCCCAAGTTAGAAGCAGAGCCTAAGGTGTAAATTATCGATAGTCCATATCTCGGAAACTATAAGAGATAATGCAATTTGGCAACCGGCAATGTAATTAGCATGCCGAATATTACTTGGAATGTGAATTGGAACGAAATCGCCAATAGATAAGACCATTTTACAATTTGGGCCCAAGTTAGAAGCAGAGCCTAAGGTGTAAATTATCGATAGTCCATATCTCGGAACCTATAAGAGATAATGCAATTTGGCAACCGGCAATGTAATTAGCATGCCGAATATTACTAGGAATGTGAATTGGAACGAAATCGCCAATAGATAAGACCATTTTACAATTTGGGCCCAAGTTAGAAGCAGAGCCTAAGGTGTAAATTATCCATAGTCCATATCTCGGAAACTATAAGAGATAATGCAATTTGGTAACCGGCAATGTAATTAGCATGCCGAATATTACTTGGAATGTGAATTGGACCGAAATCGCCAATAGATAAGACCATTTTACAATTTGGGCCCAAGTTAGAAGCAGAGCCTAAGGTGTAAATTATTGATAGTCCATATCTCGGAAACTATAAGAGATAATGCAATATCGCAACCGGCAATGTAATTAGCATGCCGAATATTACTTGGAGTGTGAATTGGAACGAAATCGCCAATAGATAAGACCATTTTACAATTTGGGCCCAAGTTAGAAGCAGAGCCTAAGGTGTAAATTATCGATAGTCCGTATCTCGGAAACTATAAGAGATAATGCAATTTGGCAACCGGCAATGTAATTAGCATGCCGAATATTACTTGGAATGTGAATTGGAACGAAATCGCCAATAGATAAGACCATTTTACAATTTGGGCCCAAGTTAGAAGCAGAGCCTAAGGTGTAAATTATCGATAGTCCATATCTCGGAAACTATAAGAGATAATGCAATTTGGCAACCGGCAATGTAATTAGCATGCCGAATATTACTTGGAATGTGAATTGGAACGAAATCGCCAATAGATAAGACCATATTACAATTTGGGCCCAAGTTAGAAGCAGAGCCTAAGGTGTAAATAATCGATAGTCCATATCTCGGAAACTATAAGAGA
This sequence comes from Rhynchophorus ferrugineus, assembly GCF_030347505.1. Lineage (NCBI taxonomy): Eukaryota > Metazoa > Arthropoda > Insecta > Coleoptera > Curculionidae > Rhynchophorus > Rhynchophorus ferrugineus. Next base: position 126,940 of record NW_027472687.1, read on the forward strand.
TAATGCAATTTGGCAACCGGCAATGTAACTAGCATGCCGAATATTACTTGGAATGTGAATTGGAACGAAATCGCCAATAGATAAGACCATTTTACAATTTGGGCCCAAGTTAGAAGCAGAGCCTAAGGTGTAAATTATCGATAGTCCATATCTCGGAAACTATAAGAGATAATGCAACTTGGCCACCGGCAATGTAATAGGCATGCCGAATATTACTTGGAATGTGAATTGGAACGAAATCGCCAATAGGTAAGACCATTTTACAATTTGGGCCCAAGTTAGAAGCAGAGCCTAAGGTGTAAATTATCGATAGTCCATATCTCGGAAACTATAGGAGATAATTCAATTTGGCAACCGGCAATGTAATTAGCATGCCGAATATTACTTGGAATGTGAATTGTAACGAAATCGCCAATAGATAAGACCATTTTACAATTTGGGCCCAAGTTAGAAGCAGAGCATAAGGTGTAAATTATCGATAGTCCATATCTCGGAAACTATAAGAGATAATGCAATTTGGCAACCGGCAATGTAATTAGCATGCCGAATATTACTTGGAATGTGAATTGGAACGAAATCGCCAATAGATAAGACGATTTTACAATTTGGGCCCAAGTTAGAAGCAGAGCCTAAGGTGTAAATTACCGATAGTCCATATCTCGGAAACTATAAGAGATAATGCAATTTGGCAACCGGCAATGTAATTAGCATGCCGAATATTCCTTGGAATGTGAATTGGAACGAAATCGCCAATAGATAAGACCATTTTACAATTTGGGCCCAAGTTAGAAGCAGAGCCTAAGGTGTAAATTATCGATAGTCCATATCTCGGAAACTATAAGAGATAATGCAATTTGGCAACCGGCAATGTAATTAGCATGCCGAATATTACTTGGAATGTGAATTGGAATGAAATCGCCAATAGATAAGACCATTTTACAATTTGGGCCCAAGTTAGAAGCAGAGCCTAAGGTGTAAATTATCCATAGTCCATATCTCGGAAACTATAAGAGATAATGCAATTTGGCAACTGGCAATGTAATTAGCATGCCGAATATTACTTGGAATGTGAATTGGGACGAAATCGCCAATAGATAAGACCATTTTACAATTTGGGCCCAAGTTAAAAGCAGAGCCTAAGGTGTAAATTATCGATAGTCCATATCTCGGAAACTATAAGAGATAATGCAATTTGGCAACCGGCAATGTAATTAGCATGCCGAATACTAATTGGAATGTGAATTGGAACGAAATCGCCAATAGATAAGACCATTTTACAGTTTGGGCCCAAGTTAGAAGCAGAGCCTAAGGTTAAAAATAATCGATAGTCCATATCTCGGAAACTATAAGAGATAATGCAATTTGGGAACCGGCAATGTAATTAGCATGCCGAATATTACTTGGAATGTGAATTGGAACGAAATCGCCAATAGAGAAGACCATTTTACAATTTGGGCCCAAGTTAGAAGCAGAGCCTAAGGTGTAAATTATCGATAGTCCATATCTCGGAAACTATAAGAGATAATGCAATTTGGCAACCGGCAATGTAATTAGCATGCCGAATACTACTTGGAATGTGAATTGGAACGAAATCGCCAATAGATAAGACCATTTTACAGTTTGGGCCCAAGTTAGAAGCAGAGCCTAAGGTTAAAAATAATCGATAGTCCATATCTCGGAAACTATAAGAGATAATGCAATTTGGGAACCGGCAATGTAATTAGCATGCCGAATATTACTTGGAATGTGAATTGGAACGAAATCGCCAATAGAGAAGACCATTTTACAATTTGGGCCCAAGTTAGAAGCAGAGCCTAAGGTGTAAATTATCGATAGTCCATATCTCGGAAACTATAAGAGATAATGCAATTTGGCAACCGGCAATGTAATTAGCATGCCGAATATTACTTGGAATGTGAATTGGAACGAAATCGCCAATAGATAAGACCATTTTACAATTTGGGCCCAAGTTAGAAGCAGAGCCTAAGGTGTAAATTATCGATAGTCCATATCTCGGAAACTATAAGAGATAATGCAATTTGGCAACCGGCAATGTAATTAGCATGCCGAATATTACTAGGAATGTGAATTGGAACGAAATCGCCAATAGATAAGACCATTTTACAATTTGGGCCCAAGTTAGAAGCAGAGCCTAAGGTGTAAATTATCCATAGTCCATATCTCGGAAACTATAAGAGATAATGCAATTTGGTAACCGGCAATGTAATTAGCATGCCGAATATTACTTGGAATGTGAATTGGACCGAAATCGCCAATAGATAAGACCATTTTACAATTTGGGCCCAAGTTAGAAGCAGAGCCTAAGGTGTAAATTATTGATAGTCCATATCTCGGAAACTATAAGAGATAATGCAATATCGCAACCGGCAATGTAATTAGCATGCCGAATATTACTTGGAGTGTGAATTGGAACGAAATCGCCAATAGATAAGACCATTTTACAATTTGGGCCCAAGTTAGAAGCAGAGCCTAAGGTGTAAATTATCGATAGTCCGTATCTCGGAAACTATAAGAGATAATGCAATTTGGCAACCGGCAATGTAATTAGCATGCCGAATATTACTTGGAATGTGAATTGGAACGAAATCGCCAATAGATAAGACCATTTTACAATTTGGGCCCAAGTTAGAAGCAGAGCCTAAGGTGTAAATTATCGATAGTCCATATCTCGGAAACTATAAGAGATAATGCAATTTGGCAACCGGCAATGTAATTAGCATGCCGAATATTACTTGGAATGTGAATTGGAACGAAATCGCCAATAGATAAGACCATTTTACAATTTGGGACCAAGTTAGAAGCAGAGCCTAAGGTGTAAATTATCTATAGTCCATATCTCGGAAACTATAAGAGATAATGCAATTTGGCAACCGGCAATGTAATTAGCATGCCGAATATTACTTGGAATGTGAATTGGAACGAAATCGCCAATAGATAAGACCATTTTACAATTTGGGCCCAAGTTAGAAGCAGAGCCTAAGGTGTAAATTATCGATAGTCCATATCTCGGAAACTATAAGAGATAATGCAATTTGGCAACCGGCAATGTAATTAGCATGCCGAATATTACTTGGAATGTGAATTGGAACGAAATCGCCAATAGATAAGACCATATTACAATTTGGGCCCAAGTTAGAAGCAGAGCCTAAGGTGTAAATTATCGATAGTCCATATCTCGGAAACTATAAGAGATAATGCAATTTGGCAACCGGCAATGTAATTAACATGCCGAATATTACTTGGAATGTGAATTGGAACGAAATCGCCAATAGATAAGACCATTTTACAATTTGGGCCCAAGTTAGAAGCAGAGCCTAAGGTGTAAATTATCGATAGTCCATATCTCGGAAACTAAAAGAGATAATGCAATTTGGCAACCGGCAATGTAATTAGCATGCCGAATATTACTTGGAATGTGAATTGGAACGAAATCGCCAATAGATTAGACCATTTTACAATTTGGGCCCAAGTTAGAAGCAGAGCCTAAGGTGTAAATTATCGATAGTCCATATCTCGGAAACTATAAGAGATAATGCAATTTGGCAACCGGCAATGTAATTAGCATGCCGAATATTACTTGGAATGTGAATTGGAATGAAATCGCCAATAGATAAGACTATTTTACAATTTGTGCCCAAGTTAGAAGCAGAGCCTAAGGTGTAAATTATCCATAGTCCATATCTCGGGAACTATAAGAGATAATGCAATTTGGCAACTGGCAATGTAATTAGCATGCCGAATATTACTTGGAATGTGAATTGGAACGAAATCGCCAATAGATAAGACCATTTTACAATTTGGGCCCAAGTTAGAAGCAGAGCCTAAGGTGTAAATTATCGATAGTCCATATCTCGGAAACTATAAGAGATAATGCAATTTGGCAACCGGCAATGTAATTAGCATGCCGAATATTACTTGGAATGTGAATTGGAACGAAATCGCCAATAGATAAGACCATTTTACAATTTGGGACCAAGTTAGAAGCAGAGCCTAAGGTGTAAATTATCTATAGTCCATATCTCGGAAACTATAAGAGATAATGCAATTTGGCAACCGGCAATGTAATTAGCATGCCGAATATTACTTGGAATGTGAATTGGAACGAAATCGCCAATAGATAAGACCATTTTACAATTTGGGCCCAAGTTAGAAGCAGAGCCTAAGGTGTAAATTATCGATAGTCCATATCTCGGAAACTATAAGAGATAATGCAATTTGGCAACCGGCAATGTAATTAGCATGCCGAATATTACTTGGAATGTGAATTGGAACGAAATCGCCAATAGATAAGACCATATTACAATTTGGGCCCAAGTTAGAAGCAGAGCCTAAGGTGTAAATTATCGATAGTCCATATCTCGGAAACTATAAGAGATAATGCAATTTGGCAACCGGCAATGTAATTAACATGCCGAATATTACTTGGAATGTGAATTGGAACGAAATCGCCAATAGATAAGACCATTTTACAATTTGGGCCCAAGTTAGAAGCAGAGCCTAAGGTGTAAATTATCGATAGTCCATATCTCGGAAACTAAAAGAGATAATGCAATTTGGCAACCGGCAATGTAATTAGCATGCCGAATATTACTTGGAATGTGAATTGGAACGAAATCGCCAATAGATTAGACCATTTTACAATTTGGGCCCAAGTTAGAAGCAGAGCCTAAGGTGTAAATTATCGATAGTCCATATCTCGGAAACTATAAGAGATAATGCAATTTGGCAACCGGCAATGTAATTAGCATGCCGAATATTACTTGGAATGTGAATTGGAATGAAATCGCCAATAGATAAGACTATTTTACAATTTGTGCCCAAGTTAGAAGCAGAGCCTAAGGTGTAAATTATCCATAGTCCATATCTCGGGAACTATAAGAGATAATGCAATTTGGCAACTGGCAATGTAATTAGCATGCCGAATATTACTTGGAATGTGAATTGGAACGAAATCGCCAATAGATAAGACCATTTTACAATTTGGGCCCAAGTTAGAAGCAGAGCCTAAGGTGTAAATTATCGATAGTCCATATCTCGGAAACTATAAGAGATAATGCAATTTGGCAACCGGCAATGTAATTAGCATGCCGAATATTACTTGGAATGTGAATTGGAACGAAATCGCCAATAGATAAGACCATTTTACAATTTGGGCCCAAGTTAGAAGCAGAGCCTAAGGTGTAAATTATCGATAGTCCATATCTCGGAACCTATAAGAGATAATGCAATTTGGCAACCGGCAATGTAATTAGCATGCCGAATATTACTAGGAATGTGAATTGGAACGAAATCGCCAATAGATAAGACCATTTTACAATTTGGGCCCAAGTTAGAAGCAGAGCCTAAGGTGTAAATTATCCATAGTCCATATCTCGGAAACTATAAGAGATAATGCAATTTGGTAACCGGCAATGTAATTAGCATGCCGAATATTACTTGGAATGTGAATTGGACCGAAATCGCCAATAGATAAGACCATTTTACAATTTGGGCCCAAGTTAGAAGCAGAGCCTAAGGTGTAAATTATTGATAGTCCATATCTCGGAAACTATAAGAGATAATGCAATATCGCAACCGGCAATGTAATTAGCATGCCGAATATTACTTGGAGTGTGAATTGGAACGAAATCGCCAATAGATAAGACCATTTTACAATTTGGGCCCAAGTTAGAAGCAGAGCCTAAGGTGTAAATTATCGATAGTCCGTATCTCGGAAACTATAAGAGATAATGCAATTTGGCAACCGGCAATGTAATTAGCATGCCGAATATTACTTGGAATGTGAATTGGAACGAAATCGCCAATAGATAAGACCATTTTACAATTTGGGCCCAAGTTAGAAGCAGAGCCTAAGGTGTAAATTATCGATAGTCCATATCTCGGAAACTATAAGAGATAATGCAATTTGGCAACCGGCAATGTAATTAGCATGCCGAATATTACTTGGAATGTGAATTGGAACGAAATCGCCAATAGATAAGACCATATTACAATTTGGGCCCAAGTTAGAAGCAGAGCCTAAGGTGTAAATAATCGATAGTCCATATCTCGGAAACTATAAGAGATAATGCAATTTGGCAACCGGCAATGTAACTAGCATGCCGAATATTACTTGGAATGTGAATTGGAACGAAATCGCCAATAGATAAGACCATTTTACAATTTGGGCCCAAGTTAGAAGCAGAGCCTAAGGTGTAAATTATCGATAGTCCATATCTCGGAAACTATAAGAGATAATGCAACTTGGCCACCGGCAATGTAATAGGCATGCCGAATATTACTTGGAATGTGAATTGGAACGAAATCGCCAATAGGTAAGACCATTTTACAATTTGGGCCCAAGTTAGAAGCAGAGCCTAAGGTGTAAATTATCGATAGTCCATATCTCGGAAACTATAGGAGATAATTCAATTTGGCAACCGGCAATGTAATTAGCATGCCGAATATTACTTGGAATGTGAATTGTAACGAAATCGCCAATAGATAAGACCATTTTACAATTTGGGCCCAAGTTAGAAGCAGAGCATAAGGTGTAAATTATCGATAGTCCATATCTCGGAAACTATAAGAGATAATGCAATTTGGCAACCGGCAATGTAATTAGCATGCCGAATATTACTTGGAATGTGAATTGGAACGAAATCGCCAATAGATAAGACGATTTTACAATTTGGGCCCAAGTTAGAAGCAGAGCCTAAGGTGTAAATTACCGATAGTCCATATCTCGGAAACTATAAGAGATAATGCAATTTGGCAACCGGCAATGTAATTAGCATGCCGAATATTCCTTGGAATGTGAATTGGAACGAAATCGCCAATAGATAAGACCATTTTACAATTTGGGCCCAAGTTAGAAGCAGAGCCTAAGGTGTAAATTATCGATAGTCCATATCTCGGAAACTATAAGAGATAATGCAATTTGGCAACCGGCAATGTAATTAGCATGCCGAATATTACTTGGAATGTGAATTGGAATGAAATCGCCAATAGATAAGACCATTTTACAATTTGGGCCCAAGTTAGAAGCAGAGCCTAAGGTGTAAATTATCCATAGTCCATATCTCGGAAACTATAAGAGATAATGCAATTTGGCAACTGGCAATGTAATTAGCATGCCGAATATTACTTGGAATGTGAATTGGGACGAAATCGCCAATAGATAAGACCATTTTACAATTTGGGCCCAAGTTAAAAGCAGAGCCTAAGGTGTAAATTATCGATAGTCCATATCTCGGAAACTATAAGAGATAATGCAATTTGGCAACCGGCAATGTAATTAGCATGCCGAATACTAATTGGAATGTGAATTGGAACGAAATCGCCAATAGATAAGACCATTTTACAGTTTGGGCCCAAGTTAGAAGCAGAGCCTAAGGTTAAAAATAATCGATAGTCCATATCTCGGAAACTATAAGAGATAATGCAATTTGGGAACCGGCAATGTAATTAGCATGCCGAATATTACTTGGAATGTGAATTGGAACGAAATCGCCAATAGAGAAGACCATTTTACAATTTGGGCCCAAGTTAGAAGCAGAGCCTAAGGTGTAAATTATCGATAGTCCATATCTCGGAAACTATAAGAGATAATGCAATTTGGCAACCGGCAATGTAATTAGCATGCCGAATACTACTTGGAATGTGAATTGGAACGAAATCGCCAATAGATAAGACCATTTTACAGTTTGGGCCCAAGTTAGAAGCAGAGCCTAAGGTTAAAAATAATCGATAGTCCATATCTCGGAAACTATAAGAGATAATGCAATTTGGGAACCGGCAATGTAATTAGCATGCCGAATATTACTTGGAATGTGAATTGGAACGAAATCGCCAATAGAGAAGACCATTTTACAATTTGGGCCCAAGTTAGAAGCAGAGCCTAAGGTGTAAATTATCGATAGTCCATATCTCGGAAACTATAAGAGATAATGCAATTTGGCAACCGGCAATGTAATTAGCATGCCGAATATTACTTGGAATGTGAATTGGAACGAAATCGCCAATAGATAAGACCATTTTACAATTTGGGCCCAAGTTAGAAGCAGAGCCTAAGGTGTAAATTATCGATAGTCCATATCTCGGAAACTATAAGAGATAATGCAATTTGGCAACCGGCAATGTAATTAGCATGCCGAATATTACTAGGAATGTGAATTGGAACGAAATCGCCAATAGATAAGACCATTTTACAATTTGGGCCCAAGTTAGAAGCAGAGCCTAAGGTGTAAATTATCCATAGTCCATATCTCGGAAACTATAAGAGATAATGCAATTTGGTAACCGGCAATGTAATTAGCATGCCGAATATTACTTGGAATGTGAATTGGACCGAAATCGCCAATAGATAAGACCATTTTACAATTTGGGCCCAAGTTAGAAGCAGAGCCTAAGGTGTAAATTATTGATAGTCCATATCTCGGAAACTATAAGAGATAATGCAATATCGCAACCGGCAATGTAATTAGCATGCCGAATATTACTTGGAGTGTGAATTGGAACGAAATCGCCAATAGATAAGACCATTTTACAATTTGGGCCCAAGTTAGAAGCAGAGCCTAAGGTGTAAATTATCGATAGTCCGTATCTCGGAAACTATAAGAGATAATGCAATTTGGCAACCGGCAATGTAATTAGCATGCCGAATATTACTTGGAATGTGAATTGGAACGAAATCGCCAATAGATAAGACCATTTTACAATTTGGGCCCAAGTTAGAAGCAGAGCCTAAGGTGTAAATTATCGATAGTCCATATCTCGGAAACTATAAGAGATAATGCAATTTGGCAACCGGCAATGTAATTAGCATGCCGAATATTACTTGGAATGTGAATTGGAACGAAATCGCCAATAGATAAGACCATTTTACAATTTGGGACCAAGTTAGAAGCAGAGCCTAAGGTGTAAATTATCTATAGTCCATATCTCGGAAACTATAAGAGATAATGCAATTTGGCAACCGGCAATGTAATTAGCATGCCGAATATTACTTGGAATGTGAATTGGAACGAAATCGCCAATAGATAAGACCATTTTACAATTTGGGCCCAAGTTAGAAGCAGAGCCTAAGGTGTAAATTATCGATAGTCCATATCTCGGAAACTATAAGAGATAATGCAATTTGGCAACCGGCAATGTAATTAGCATGCCGAATATTACTTGGAATGTGAATTGGAACGAAATCGCCAATAGATAAGACCATATTACAATTTGGGCCCAAGTTAGAAGCAGAGCCTAAGGTGTAAATTATCGATAGTCCATATCTCGGAAACTATAAGAGATAATGCAATTTGGCAACCGGCAATGTAATTAACATGCCGAATATTACTTGGAATGTGAATTGGAACGAAATCGCCAATAGATAAGACCATTTTACAATTTGGGCCCAAGTTAGAAGCAGAGCCTAAGGTGTAAATTATCGATAGTCCATATCTCGGAAACTAAAAGAGATAATGCAATTTGGCAACCGGCAATGTAATTAGCATGCCGAATATTACTTGGAATGTGAATTGGAACGAAATCGCCAATAGATTAGACCATTTTACAATTTGGGCCCAAGTTAGAAGCAGAGCCTAAGGTGTAAATTATCGATAGTCCATATCTCGGAAACTATAAGAGATAATGCAATTTGGCAACCGGCAATGTAATTAGCATGCCGAATATTACTTGGAATGTGAATTGGAATGAAATCGCCAATAGATAAGACTATTTTACAATTTGTGCCCAAGTTAGAAGCAGAGCCTAAGGTGTAAATTATCCATAGTCCATATCTCGGGAACTATAAGAGATAATGCAATTTGGCAACTGGCAATGTAATTAGCATGCCGAATATTACTTGGAATGTGAATTGGAACGAAATCGCCAATAGATAAGACCATTTTACAATTTGGGCCCAAGTTAGAAGCAGAGCCTAAGGTGTAAATTATCGATAGTCCATATCTCGGAAACTATAAGAGATAATGCAATTTGGCAACCGGCAATGTAATTAGCATGCCGAATATTACTTGGAATGTGAATTGGAACGAAATCGCCAATAGATAAGACCATTTTACAATTTGGGACCAAGTTAGAAGCAGAGCCTAAGGTGTAAATTATCTATAGTCCATATCTCGGAAACTATAAGAGATAATGCAATTTGGCAACCGGCAATGTAATTAGCATGCCGAATATTACTTGGAATGTGAATTGGAACGAAATCGCCAATAGATAAGACCATTTTACAATTTGGGCCCAAGTTAGAAGCAGAGCCTAAGGTGTAAATTATCGATAGTCCATATCTCGGAAACTATAAGAGATAATGCAATTTGGCAACCGGCAATGTAATTAGCATGCCGAATATTACTTGGAATGTGAATTGGAACGAAATCGCCAATAGATAAGACCATATTACAATTTGGGCCCAAGTTAGAAGCAGAGCCTAAGGTGTAAATTATCGATAGTCCATATCTCGGAAACTATAAGAGATAATGCAATTTGGCAACCGGCAATGTAATTAACATGCCGAATATTACTTGGAATGTGAATTGGAACGAAATCGCCAATAGATAAGACCATTTTACAATTTGGGCCCAAGTTAGAAGCAGAGCCTAAGGTGTAAATTATCGATAGTCCATATCTCGGAAACTAAAAGAGATAATGCAATTTGGCAACCGGCAATGTAATTAGCATGCCGAATATTACTTGGAATGTGAATTGGAACGAAATCGCCAATAGATTAGACCATTTTACAATTTGGGCCCAAGTTAGAAGCAGAGCCTAAGGTGTAAATTATCGATAGTCCATATCTCGGAAACTATAAGAGATAATGCAATTTGGCAACCGGCAATGTAATTAGCATGCCGAATATTACTTGGAATGTGAATTGGAACGAAATCGCCAATAGATAAGACCATTTTACAATTTGGGCCCAAGTTAGAAGCAGAGCCTAAGGTGTAAATTATCGATAGTCCATATCTCGGAAACTATAAGAGATAATGCAATTTGGCAACCGGCAATGTAATTTGCATGCCGAATACCACTTGGAATGTGAATTGGAACGAAATCGCCAATAGATAAGACCATTTTACAATTTGGGCCCAAGTTAGAAGCAGAGCCTAAGGTGTAAATTATCGATAGTCCATATCTCGGAAACTATAAGAGATAATTCAATTTGGCAACCGGCAATGTAATTAGCATGCCGAATATTACTTGGAATGTGAATTGGAACGAAATCGCCAATAAATAAGACCATTTTACAATTTGGGCCCAAGTTAGAAGCAGAGCCTAAGGTGTAAATTATCGATAGTCCATATCTCGGAAACTATAAGAGATAATGCAATTTGGCAACCGGCAATGTAATTAGCATGCCGAATATTACTTGGAATGTGAATTGGAACGAAATCGCCAATAGATAAGACGATTTTACAATTTGGGCCCAAGTTAGAAGCAGAGCCTAAGGTGTAAATTATCGATAGTCCATATCTCGGAAACTAAAAGAGATAATTCAATTTGGCAACCGGCAATGTAATTAGCATGCCGAATATTACTTGGAATGTGAATTGGAACGAAATCGCCAATAGATAAGACCATATTACAATTTGGGCCCAAGTTAGAAGCAGAGCCTAAGGTGTAAATTATCGATAGTCCATATCTCGGAAACTATAAGAGATAATGCAACTTGGCCACCGGCAATGTAATTAGCATGCCGAATATTACTTGGAATGTGAATTGGAACGAAATCGCCAATAGGTAAGACCATTTTACAATTTGGGCCCAAGTTAGAAGCAGAGCCTAAGGTGTAAATTATCGATAGTCCATATCTCGGAAACTATAGGAGATAATTCAATTTGGTAACCGGCAATGTAATTAGCATGCCGAATACTACTTGGAATGTGAATTGGAACGAAATCGCCAATAGATAAGACCATTTTACAGTTTGGGCCCAAGTTAGAAGCAGAGCCTAAGGTTAAAAATAATCGATAGTCCATATCTCGGAAACTATAAGAGATAATGCAATTTGGGAACCGGCAATGTAATTAGCATGCCGAATATTACTTGGAATGTGAATTGGAACGAAATCGCCAATAGATAAGACCATTTTACAATTTGGGCCCAAGTTAGAAGCAGAGCCTAAGGTGTAAATTATCGATAGTCCATATCTCGGAAACTATAAGAGATAATGCAACTTGGCCACCGGCAATGTAATTAGCATGCCGAATATTACTTGGAATGTGAATTGGAAAGAAATCGCCAATAGATAAGACCATTTTACAATTTGGGCCCAAGTTAGAAGCCGAGCCTAAGGTGTAAATTATCGATAGTCCATATTTCGGAAACTATAAGAGATAATGCAATTTGGCAACCGGCAATGTAATTAGCATGCCGAATATTACTTGGAATGTAAATTGGAACGAAATCGCCAATAGATAAGACCATTTTACAATTTGGGCCCAAGTTAGAAGCAGAGCCTAAGGTGTAAATTATACATAGTCCATATCTCGGAAACTATAAGAGATAATGCAATTTGGCAACCGGCAATGTAATTAGCATGCCGAATATTACTTGGAATGTGAATTGGAACGAAATCGCCAATAGATAAGACCATTTTACAATTTGGGCCCAAGTTAGAAGCAGAGCCTAAGGTGTAAATTATTGATAGTCCATATCTCGGAAACTATAAGAGATAATGCAATTTCGCAACCGGCAATGTAATTAGCATGCCGAATATTACTTGGAGTGTGAATTGGAACGAAATCGCCAATAGATGAGACCATTTTACAATTTGGGCCCAAGTTAGAAGCAGAGCCTAAGGTGTAAATTATCGATAGTCCGTATCTCGGAAACTATAAGAGATAATGCAATTTGGCAACCGGCAATGTAATTAGCATGCCGAATATTACTTGGAATGTGAATTGGAACGAAATCGCCAATAGATAAGACCATTTTACAATTTGGGCCCAAGTTAGAAGCAGAGCCTAAGGTGTAAATTATCGATAGTCCATATCTCGGAAACTATAAGAGATAATGCAATTTGGCAACCGGCAATGTAATTAGCATGCCGAATATTACTTGGAATGTGAATTGGAACGAAATCGCCAATAGATAAGACCATTTTACAATTTGGGCCCAAGTTAGAAGCAGAGCCTAAGGTGTAAATTATCGATAGTCCATATCTCGGAAACTATAAGAGATAATGCAATTTGGCAACCGGCAATGTAATTAGCATGCCAAATATTACTTGGAATGTGAATTGGAACGAAATCGCCAATAGATAACACCATTTTACAATTTGGGCCCAAGTTAGAAGCAGAGCCTAAGGTGTAAATTATCGATAGTCCATATCTCGGAAACTATAAGAGATAATGCAATTTGGCAACCGGCAATGTAATTAGCATGCCGAATATTACTTGGAATGTGAATTGGAACGAAATCGCCAATAGATAAGACCATATTACAATTTGGGCCCAAGTTAGAAGCAGAGCCTAAGGTGTAAATTATCGATAGTCCATATCTCGGAAACTATAAGAGATAATGCAATTTGGCAACCGGCAATGTAATTAGCATGCCGAATATTACTTGGAATGTGAATTGGAACGAAATCACCAATAGATAAGACCATTTTACAATTTGGGCCCAAGTTAGAAGCAGAGCCTAAGGTGTAAATTATCGATAGTCCATATCTCGGAAACTATAAGAGATAATGCAATTTGGCAACCGGCAATGTAATTAGCATGCCGAATATTACTTGGAATGTGAATTGGAACGAAATCGCCAATAGGCAAGACCATTTTACAATTTGGGCCCAAGTTAGAAGCAGAGCCTAAGGTGTAAATTATCGATAGTCCATATCTCGGAAACTATAAGAGATAATTCAATTTGGCCACCGGCAATGTAATTAGCATGCCGAATATTACTTGGAATGTGAATTGGAACGAAATCGCCAATAGGTAAGACCATTTTACAATTTGGGCCCAAGTTAGAAGCAGAGCCTAAGGTGTAAATTATCGATAGTCCATATCTCGGAAACTATAGGAGATAATTCAATTTGGTAACCGGCAATGTAATTAGCATGCCGAATACTACTTGGAATGTGAATTGGAACGAAATCGCCAATAGATAAGACCATTTTACAGTTTGGGCCCAAGTTAGAAGCAGAGCCTAAGGTGTACATTATCGATAGTCCATATCTCGGAAACTATAAGAGATAATGCAATTTGGCAACCGGCAATGTAATTAGCATGCCGAATATTACTTGGAATGTGAATTGGAACGAAATCGCCAATAGATAAGACAATTTTAAAATTTGGGCCCAAGTTAGAAGCAGAGCCTAAGGTGTAAATTATCGAAAGTCCATATCTCGGAAACTATAAGAGATAATGCAATTTGGCAACCGGCAATGTAATTAGCATGCCGAATATTACTTGGAATGTGAATTGGAACGAAATCGCCAATAGATAACACCATTTTACAATTTGGGCCCAAGTTAGAAGCAGAGCCTAAGGTGTAAATTATCGATAGTCCATATCTCGGAAACTATAAGAGATAATGCAATTTGGCAACCGGCAATGTAATTAGCATGCCGAATATTACTTGGAATGTGAATTGGAACGAAATCGCCAATAGATAAGACCATATTACAAATTGGGCCCAAGTTAGAAGCAGAGCCTAAGGTGTAAATTATCGATAGTCCATATCTCGGAAACTATAAGAGATAATGCAATTTGGCAACCGGCAATGTAATTAGCATGCCGAATATTACTTGGAATGTGAATTGGAACGAAATCGCCAATAGATAAGACCATATTACAATTTGGGCCCAAGTTAGAAGCAGAGCCTAAGGTGTAAATAATCGATAGTCCATATCTCGGAAACTATAAGAGATAATGCAATTTGGCAACCGGCAATGTAACTAGCATGCCGAATATTACTTGGAATGTGAATTGGAACGAAATCGCCAATAGATAAGACCATTTTACAATTTGGGCCCAAGTTAGAAGCAGAGCCTAAGGTGTAAATTATCGATAGTCCATATCTCGGAAACTATAAGAGATAATGCAACTTGGCCACCGGCAATGTAATAGGCATGCCGAATATTACTTGGAATGTGAATTGGAACGAAATCGCCAATAGGTAAGACCATTTTACAATTTGGGCCCAAGTTAGAAGCAGAGCCTAAGGTGTAAATTATCGATAGTCCATATCTCGGAAACTATAGGAGATAATTCAATTTGGCAACCGGCAATGTAATTAGCATGCCGAATATTACTTGGAATGTGAATTGTAACGAAATCGCCAATAGATAAGACCATTTTACAATTTGGGCCCAAGTTAGAAGCAGAGCATAAGGTGTAAATTATCGATAGTCCATATCTCGGAAACTATAAGAGATAATGCAATTTGGCAACCGGCAATGTAATTAGCATGCCGAATATTACTTGGAATGTGAATTGGAACGAAATCGCCAATAGATAAGACGATTTTACAATTTGGGCCCAAGTTAGAAGCAGAGCCTAAGGTGTAAATTACCGATAGTCCATATCTCGGAAACTATAAGAGATAATGCAATTTGGCAACCGGCAATGTAATTAGCATGCCGAATATTCCTTGGAATGTGAATTGGAACGAAATCGCCAATAGATAAGACCATTTTACAATTTGGGCCCAAGTTAGAAGCAGAGCCTAAGGTGTAAATTATCGATAGTCCATATCTCGGAAACTATAAGAGATAATGCAATTTGGCAACCGGCAATGTAATTAGCATGCCGAATATTACTTGGAATGTGAATTGGAATGAAATCGCCAATAGATAAGACCATTTTACAATTTGGGCCCAAGTTAGAAGCAGAGCCTAAGGTGTAAATTATCCATAGTCCATATCTCGGAAACTATAAGAGATAATGCAATTTGGCAACTGGCAATGTAATTAGCATGCCGAATATTACTTGGAATGTGAATTGGGACGAAATCGCCAATAGATAAGACCATTTTACAATTTGGGCCCAAGTTAAAAGCAGAGCCTAAGGTGTAAATTATCGATAGTCCATATCTCGGAAACTATAAGAGATAATGCAATTTGGCAACCGGCAATGTAATTAGCATGCCGAATACTAATTGGAATGTGAATTGGAACGAAATCGCCAATAGATAAGACCATTTTACAGTTTGGGCACAAGTTAGAAGCAGAGCATAAGGTTAAAAATAATCGATAGTCCATATCTCGGAAACTATAAGAGATAATGCAATTTGGGAACCGGCAATGTAATTAGCTTGCCGAATATTACTTGGAATGTGAATTGGAACGAAATCGCCAATAGAGAAGACCATTTTACAATTTGGGCCCAAGTTAGAAGCAGAGCCTAAGGTGTAAATTATCGATAGTCCATATCTCGGAAACTATAAGAGATAATGCAATTTGGCAACCGGCAATGTAATTAGCATGCCGAATATTACTTGGAATGTGAATTGGAACGAAATCGCCAATAGATAAGACCATTTTACAATTTGGGCCCAAGTTAGAAGCAGAGCCTAAGGTGTAAATTATCGATAGTCCATATCTCGGAACCTATAAGAGATAATGCAATTTGGCAACCGGCAATGTAATTAGCATGCCGAATATTACTAGGAATGTGAATTGGAACGAAATCGCCAATAGATAAGACCATTTTACAATTTGGGCCCAAGTTAGAAGCAGAGCCTAAGGTGTAAATTATCCATAGTCCATATCTCGGAAACTATAAGAGATAATGCAATTTGGTAACCGGCAATGTAATTAGCATGCCGAATATTACTTGGAATGTGAATTGGACCGAAATCGCCAATAGATAAGACCATTTTACAATTTGGGCCCAAGTTAGAAGCAGAGCCTAAGGTGTAAATTATTGATAGTCCATATCTCGGAAACTATAAGAGATAATGCAATATCGCAACCGGCAATGTAATTAGCATGCCGAATATTACTTGGAGTGTGAATTGGAACGAAATCGCCAATAGATAAGACCATTTTACAATTTGGGCCCAAGTTAGAAGCAGAGCCTAAGGTGTAAATTATCGATAGTCCGTATCTCGGAAACTATAAGAGATAATGCAATTTGGCAACCGGCAATGTAATTAGCATGCCGAATATTACTTGGAATGTGAATTGGAACGAAATCGCCAATAGATAAGACCATTTTACAATTTGGGCCCAAGTTAGAAGCAGAGCCTAAGGTGTAAATTATCGATAGTCCATATCTCGGAAACTATAAGAGATAATGCAATTTGGCAACCGGCAATGTAATTAGCATGCCGAATATTACTTGGAATGTGAATTGGAACGAAATCGCCAATAGATAAGACCATATTACAATTTGGGCCCAAGTTAGAAGCAGAGCCTAAGGTGTAAATAATCGATAGTCCATATCTCGGAAACTATAAGAGATAATGCAATTTGGCAACCGGCAATGTAACTAGTATGCCGAATATTACTTGGAATGTGAATTGGAACGAAATCGCCAATAGATAAGACCATTTTACAATTTGGGCCCAAGTTAGAAGCAGAGCCTAAGGTGTAAATTATCGATAGTCCATATCTCGGAAACTATAAGAGATAATGCAACTTGGCCACCGGCAATGTAATAGGCATGCCGAATATTACTTGGAATGTGAATTGGAACGAAATCGCCAATAGGTAAGACCATTTTACAATTTGGGCCCAAGTTAGAAGCAGAGCCTAAGGTGTAAATTATCGATAGTCCATATCTCGGAAACTATAGGAGATAATTCAATTTGGCAACCGGCAATGTAATTAGCATGCCGAATATTACTTGGAATGTGAATTGTAACGAAATCGCCAATAGATAAGACCATTTTACAATTTGGGCCCAAGTTAGAAGCAGAGCATAAGGTGTAAATTATCGATAGTCCATATCTCGGAAACTATAAGAGATAATGCAATTTGGCAACCGGCAATGTAATTAGCATGCCGAATATTACTTGGAATGTGAATTGGAACGAAATCGCCAATAGATAAGACGATTTTACAATTTGGGCCCAAGTTAGAAGCAGAGCCTAAGGTGTAAATTACCGATAGTCCATATCTCGGAAACTATAAGAGATAATGCAATTTGGCAACCGGCAATGTAATTAGCATGCCGAATATTCCTTGGAATGTGAATTGGAACGAAATCGCCAATAGATAAGACCATTTTACAATTTGGGCCCAAGTTAGAAGCAGAGCCTAAGGTGTAAATTATCGATAGTCCATATCTCGGAAACTATAAGAGATAATGCAATTTGGCAACCGGCAATGTAATTAGCATGCCGAATATTACTTGGAATGTGAATTGGAATGAAATCGCCAATAGATAAGACCATTTTACAATTTGGGCCCAAGTTAGAAGCAGAGCCTAAGGTGTAAATTATCCATAGTCCATATCTCGGAAACTATAAGAGATAATGCAATTTGGCAACTGGCAATGTAATTAGCATGCCGAATATTACTTGGAATGTGAATTGGGACGAAATCGCCAATAGATAAGACCATTTTACAATTTGGGCCCAAGTTAAAAGCAGAGCCTAAGGTGTAAATTATCGATAGTCCATATCTCGGAAACTATAAGAGATAATGCAATTTGGCAACCGGCAATGTAATTAGCATGCCGAATACTAATTGGAATGTGAATTGGAACGAAATCGCCAATAGATAAGACCATTTTACAGTTTGGGCACAAGTTAGAAGCAGAGCATAAGGTTAAAAATAATCGATAGTCCATATCTCGGAAACTATAAGAGATAATGCAATTTGGGAACCGGCAATGTAATTAGCTTGCCGAATATTACTTGGAATGTGAATTGGAACGAAATCGCCAATAGAGAAGACCATTTTACAATTTGGGCCCAAGTTAGAAGCAGAGCCTAAGGTGTAAATTATCGATAGTCCATATCTCGGAAACTATAAGAGATAATGCAATTTGGCAACCGGCAATGTAATTAGCATGCCGAATATTACTTGGAATGTGAATTGGAACGAAATCGCCAATAGATAAGACCATTTTACAATTTGGGCCCAAGTTAGAAGCAGAGCCTAAGGTGTAAATTATCGATAGTCCATATCTCGGAACCTATAAGAGATAATGCAATTTGGCAACCGGCAATGTAATTAGCATGCCGAATATTACTAGGAATGTGAATTGGAACGAAATCGCCAATAGATAAGACCATTTTACAATTTGGGCCCAAGTTAGAAGCAGAGCCTAAGGTGTAAATTATCCATAGTCCATATCTCGGAAACTATAAGAGATAATGCAATTTGGTAACCGGCAATGTAATTAGCATGCCGAATATTACTTGGAATGTGAATTGGACCGAAATCGCCAATAGATAAGACCATTTTACAATTTGGGCCCAAGTTAGAAGCAGAGCCTAAGGTGTAAATTATTGATAGTCCATATCTCGGAAACTATAAGAGATAATGCAATATCGCAACCGGCAATGTAATTAGCATGCCGAATATTACTTGGAGTGTGAATTGGAACGAAATCGCCAATAGATAAGACCATTTTACAATTTGGGCCCAAGTTAGAAGCAGAGCCTAAGGTGTAAATTATCGATAGTCCGTATCTCGGAAACTATAAGAGATAATGCAATTTGGCAACCGGCAATGTAATTAGCATGCCGAATATTACTTGGAATGTGAATTGGAACGAAATCGCCAATAGATAAGACCATTTTACAATTTGGGCCCAAGTTAGAAGCAGAGCCTAAGGTGTAAATTATCGATAGTCCATATCTCGGAAACTATAAGAGATAATGCAATTTGGCAACCGGCAATGTAATTAGCATGCCGAATATTACTTGGAATGTGAATTGGAACGAAATCGCCAATAGATAAGACCATTTTACAATTTGGGACCAAGTTAGAAGCAGAGCCTAAGGTGTAAATTATCTATAGTCCATATCTCGGAAACTATAAGAGATAATGCAATTTGGCAACCGGCAATGTAATTAGCATGCCGAATATTACTTGGAATGTGAATTGGAACGAAATCGCCAATAGATAAGACCATTTTACAATTTGGGTCCAAGTTAGAAGCAGAGCCTAAGGTGTAAATTATCGATAGTCCATATCTCGGAAACTATAAGAGATAATGCAATTTGGCAAACGGCAATGTAATTAGCATGCCGAATATTCCTTGGAATGTGAATTGGAACGAAATCGCCAATAGATAAGACCATATTACAATTTGGGCCCAAGTTAGAAGCAGAGCCTAAGGTGTAAATTATCGATAGTCCATATCTCGGAAACTATAAGAGATAATGCAATTTGGCAACCGGCAATGTAATTAGCATGCCGAATATTACTTGGAATGTGAATTGGAACGAAATCACCAATAGATAAGGCCATTTTACAATTTGGGCCCAAGTTAGAAGCAGAGCCTAAGGTGTAAATTATCGATAGTCCATATCTCGGAAACTAAAAGAGATAATGCAATTTGGCCACCGGCAATGTAATTAGCATGCCGAATATTACTTGGAATGTGAATTGGAACGAAATCGCCAATAGATTAGACCATTTTACAATTTGGGCCCAAGTTAGAAGCAGAGCCTAAGGTGTAAATTATCGATAGTCCATATCTCGGAAACTATAAGAGATAATGCAATTTGGCAACCGGCAATGCAATTAGCATGCCGAATATTACTTGGAATGTGAATTGGAATGAAATCGCCAATAGATAAGACTATTTTACAATTTGTGCCCAAGTTAGAAGCAGAGCCTAAGGTGTAAATTATCCATAGTCCATATCTCGGGAACTATAAGAGATAATGCAATTTGGCAACTGGCAATGTAATTAGCATGCCGAATATTACTTGGAATGTGAATTGGGACGAAATCGCCAATAGATAAGACCATTTTACAATTTGGGCCCAAGTTAGAAGCAGAGCCTAAGGTGTAAATTATCGATAGTCCATATCTCGGAAACTATAAGAGATAATGCAATTTGGCAACCGGCAATGTAATTAGCATGCCGAATATTACTTGGAATGTGAATTGGAACGAAATCGCCAATAGATAAGACCATTTTACAATTTGGGCCCAAGTTAGAAGCAGAGCCTAAGGTGTAAATTATCGATAGTCCATATCTCGGAAACTATAAGAGATAATGCAATTTGGCAACCGGCAATGTAATTAGCATGCCGAATACCACTTGGAATGTGAATTGGAACGAAATCTCCAATAGATAAGACCATTTTACAATTTGGGCCCAAGTTAGAAGCAGAGCCTAAGGTGTAAATTATCGATAGTCCGTATCTCGGAAACTATAAGAGATAATGCAATTTGGCAACCGGCAATGTAATTAGCATGCCGAATACTAATTGGAATGTGAATTGGAACGAAATCGCCAATAGATAAGACCATTTTACAGTTTGGGCACAAGTTAGAAGCAGAGCATAAGGTTAAAAATAATCGATAGTCCATATCTCGGAAACTATAAGAGATAATGCAATTTGGGAACCGGCAATGTAATTAGCTTGCCGAATATTACTTGGAATGTGAATTGGAACGAAATCGCCAATAGAGAAGACCATTTTACAATTTGGGCCCAAGTTAGAAGCAGAGCCTAAGGTGTAAATTATCGATAGTCCATATCTCGGAAACTATAAGAGATAATGCAATTTGGCAACCGGCAATGTAATTAGCATGCCGAATATTACTTGGAATGTGAATTGGAACGAAATCGCCAATAGATAAGACCATTTTACAATTTGGGCCCAAGTTAGAAGCAGAGCCTAAGGTGTAAATTATCGATAGTCCATATCTCGGAACCTATAAGAGATAATGCAATTTGGCAACCGGCAATGTAATTAGCATGCCGAATATTACTAGGAATGTGAATTGGAACGAAATCGCCAATAGATAAGACCATTTTACAATTTGGGCCCAAGTTAGAAGCAGAGCCTAAGGTGTAAATTATCCATAGTCCATATCTCGGAAACTATAAGAGATAATGCAATTTGGTAACCGGCAATGTAATTAGCATGCCGAATATTACTTGGAATGTGAATTGGACCGAAATCGCCAATAGATAAGACCATTTTACAATTTGGGCCCAAGTTAGAAGCAGAGCCTAAGGTGTAAATTATTGATAGTCCATATCTCGGAAACTATAAGAGATAATGCAATATCGCAACCGGCAATGTAATTAGCATGCCGAATATTACTTGGAGTGTGAATTGGAACGAAATCGCCAATAGATAAGACCATTTTACAATTTGGGCCCAAGTTAGAAGCAGAGCCTAAGGTGTAAATTATCGATAGTCCGTATCTCGGAAACTATAAGAGATAATGCAATTTGGCAACCGGCAATGTAATTAGCATGCCGAATATTACTTGGAATGTGAATTGGAACGAAATCGCCAATAGATAAGACCATTTTACAATTTGGGCCCAAGTTAGAAGCAGAGCCTAAGGTGTAAATTATCGATAGTCCATATCTCGGAAACTATAAGAGATAATGCAATTTGGCAACCGGCAATGTAATTAGCATGCCGAATATTACTTGGAATGTGAATTGGAACGAAATCGCCAATAGATAAGACCATTTTACAATTTGGGACCAAGTTAGAAGCAGAGCCTAAGGTGTAAATTATCTATAGTCCATATCTCGGAAACTATAAGAGATAATGCAATTTGGCAACCGGCAATGTAATTAGCATGCCGAATATTACTTGGAATGTGAATTGGAACGAAATCGCCAATAGATAAGACCATTTTACAATTTGGGTCCAAGTTAGAAGCAGAGCCTAAGGTGTAAATTATCGATAGTCCATATCTCGGAAACTATAAGAGATAATGCAATTTGGCAAACGGCAATGTAATTAGCATGCCGAATATTACTTGGAATGTGAATTGGAACGAAATCGCCAATAGATAAGACCATATTACAATTTGGGCCCAAGTTAGAAGCAGAGCCTAAGGTGTAAATTATCGATAGTCCATATCTCGGAAACTATAAGAGATAATGCAATTTGGCAACCGGCAATGTAATTAGCATGCCGAATATTACTTGGAATGTGAATTGGAACGAAATCACCAATAGATAAGGCCATTTTACAATTTGGGCCCAAGTTAGAAGCAGAGCCTAAGGTGTAAATTATCGATAGTCCATATCTCGGAAACTAAAAGAGATAATGCAATTTGGCCACCGGCAATGTAATTAGCATGCCGAATATTACTTGGAATGTGAATTGGAACGAAATCGCCAATAGATTAGACCATTTTACAATTTGGGCCCAAGTTAGAAGCAGAGCCTAAGGTGTAAATTATCCATAGTCCATATCTCGGGAACTATAAGAGATAATGCAATTTGGCAACTGGCAATGTAATTAGCATGCCGAATATTACTTGGAATGTGAATTGGGACGAAATCGCCAATAGATAAGACCATTTTACAATTTGGGCCCAAGTTAGAAGCAGAGCCTAAGGTGTAAATTATCGATAGTCCATATCTCGGAAACTATAAGAGATAATGCAATTTGGCAACCGGCAATGTAATTAGCATGCCGAATATTACTTGGAATGTGAATTGGAACGAAATCGCCAATAGATAAGACCATTTTACAATTTGGGCCCAAGTTAGAAGCAGAGCCTAAGGTGTAAATTATCGATAGTCCATATCTCGGAAACTATAAGAGATAATGCAATTTGGCAACCGGCAATGTAATTAGCATGCCGAATACCACTTGGAATGTGAATTGGAACGAAATCTCCAATAGATAAGACCATTTTACAATTTGGGCCCAAGTTAGAAGCAGAGCCTAAGGTGTAAATTATCGATAGTCCATATCTCGGAAACTATAAGAGATAATTCAATTTGGCAACCGGCAGTGTAATTAGCATGCCGAATATTACTTGGAATGTGAATTGGAACGAAATCGCCAATAGATAAGACCATTTTACAATTTGGGCCCAAGTTAGAAGCAGAGCCTAAGGTGTAAATTATCGATAGTCCATATCTCGGAAACTATAAGAGATAATGCAATTTGGCAACCGGCAATGTAATTAGCATGCCGAATATTACTTGGAATGTGAATTGGAACGAAATCGCCAATAGATAAGACGATTTTACAATTTGGGCCCAAGTTAGAAGCAGAGCCTAAGGTGTAAATTATCGATAGTCCATATCTCGGAAACTAAAAGAGATAATGCAATTTGGCAACCGGCAATTTAATTAGCATGCCGAATATTACTTGGAATGTGAATTGGAACGAAATCGCCAATAGATAAGACCATATTACAATTTGGGCCCAAGTTAGAAGCAGAGCCTAAGGTGTAAATTATACATAGTCCATATCTCGGAAACTATAAGAGATAATGCAATTTGGCAACCGGCAATGTAATTAGCATGCCGAATATTACTTGGAATGTGAATTGGAACGAAATCGCCAATAGATAAGACCATTTTACAATTTGGGCCCAAGTTAGAAGCAGAGCCTAAGGTGTAAATTATTGATAGTCCATATCTCGGAAACTATAAGAGATAATGCAATTTCGCAACCGGCAATGTAATTAGCATGCCGAATATTACTTGGAGTGTGAATTGGAACGAAATCGCCAATAGGTAAGACCATTTTACAATTTTTGCCCAAGTTAGAAGCAGAGCCTAAGGTGTAAATTATCGATAGTCCATATCTCGGAAACTATAGGAGATAATTCAATTTGGTAACCGGCAATGTAATTAGCATGCCGAATACTACTTGGAATGTGAATTGGAACGAAATCGCCAATAGATAAGACCATTTTACAGTTTGGGCCCAAGTTAGAAGCAGAGCCTAAGGTTAAAAATAATCGATAGTCCATATCTCGGAAACTATAAGAGATAATGCAATTTGGGAACCGGCAATGTAATTAGCATGCCGAATATTACTTGGAATGTGAATTGGAACGAAATCGCCAATAGATAAGACCATTTTACAATTTGGGCCCAAGTTAGAAGCAGAGCCTAAGGTGTAAATTATCGATAGTCCATATCTCGGAAACTATAAGAGATAATGCAACTTGGCCACCGGCAATGTAATTAGCATGCCGAATATTACTTGGAATGTGAATTGGAACGAAATCGCCAATAGATAAGACCATTTTACAATTTGGGCCCAAGTTAGAAGCCGAGCCTAAGGTGTAAATTATCGATAGTCCATATCTCGGAAACTATAAGAGATAATGCAATTTGGCAACCGGCAATGTAATTAGCATGCCGAATATTACTTGGAATGTAAATTGGAACGAAATCGCCAATAGATAAGACCATTTTACAATTTGGGCCCAAGTTAGAAGCAGAGCCTAAGGTGTAAATTATACATAGTCCATATCTCGGAAACTATAAGAGATAATGCAATTTGGCAACCGGCAATGTAATTAGCATGCCGAATATTACTTGGAATGTGAATTGGAACGAAATCGCCAATAGATAAGACCATTTTACAATTTGGGCCCAAGTTAGAAGCAGAGCCTAAGGTGTAAATTATTGATAGTCCATATCTCGGAAACTATAAGAGATAATGCAATTTCGCAACCGGCAATGTAATTAGCATGCCGAATATTACTTGGAGTGTGAATTGGAACGAAATCGCCAATAGATGAGACCATTTTACAATTTGGGCCCAAGTTAGAAGCAGAGCCTAAGGTGTAAATTATCGATAGTCCGTATCTCGGAAACTATAAGAGATAATGCAATTTGGCAACCGGCAATGTAATTAGCATGCCGAATATTACTTGGAATGTGAATTGGAACGAAATCGCCAATAGATAAGACCATTTTACAATTTGGGCCCAAGTTAGAAGCAGAGCCTGAGGTGTAAATTATCGATAGTCCATATCTCGGAAACTATAAGAGATAATGCAATTTGGCAACCGGCAATGTAATTAGCATGCCGAATATTACATGGAATGTGAATTGGAACGAAATCGCCAATAGATAAGACCATTTTACAATTTGGGCCCAAGTTAGAAGCAGAGCCTAAGGTGTAAATTATCGATAGTCCATATCTCGGAAACTATAAGAGATAATGCAATTTGGCAACCGGCAATGTAATTAGCATGCCGAATATTACTTGGAATGTGAATTGGAACGAAATCGCCAATAGATAACACCATTTTACAATTTGGGCCCAAGTTAGAAGCAGAGCCTAAGGTGTAAATTATCGATAGTCCATATCTCGGAAACTATAAGAGATAATGCAATTTGGCAACCGGCAATGTAATTAGCATGCCGAATATTACTTGGAATGTGAATTGGAACGAAATCGCCAATAGGTAAGACCATTTTACAATTTGGGCCCAAGTTAGAAGCAGAGCCTAAGGTGTAAATTATCGATAGTCCATATCTCGGAAACTATAAGAGATAATTCAATTTGGCCACCGGCAATGTAATTAGCATGCCGAATATTACTTGGAATGTGAATTGGAACGAAATCGCCAATAGGTAAGACCATTTTACAATTTGGGCCCAAGTTAGAAGCAGAGCCTAAGTTGTAAATTATCGATAGTCCATATCTCGGAAACTATAGGAGATAATTCAATTTGGTAACCGGCAATGTAATTAGCATGCCGAATACTACTTGGAATGTGAATTGGAACGAAATCGCCAATAGATAAGACCATTTTACAGTTTGGGCCCAAGTTAGAAGCAGAGCCTAAGGTTAAAAATAATCGATAGTCCATATCTCGGAAACTATAAGAGATAATGCAATTTGGGAACAGGCAATGTAATTAGCATGCCGAATATTACTTGGAATGTGAATTGGAACGAAATCGCCAATAGATAAGACCATTTTACAATTTGGGCCCAAGTTAGAAGCAGAGCCTAAGGTGTAAATTATCGATAGTCCATATCTCGGAAACTATAAGAGATAATGCAACTTGGCCACCGGCAATGTAATTAGCATGCCGAATATTACTTGGAATGTGAATTGGAACGAAATCGTAAATAGATAAGACTATTTTACAATTTGGGCCCAAGTTAGAAGCAGAGCCTAAGGTGTAAATTATCGATAGTCCATATCTCGGAAACTATAAGAGATAATGCAATTTCGCAACCGGCAATGTAATTAGCATGCCGAATATTACTTGGAGTGTGAATTGGAACGAAATCGCCAATAGATGAGACCATTTTACAATTTGGGCCCAAGTTAGAAGCAGAGCCTAAGGTGTAAATTATCGATAGTCCGTATCTCGGAAACTATAAGAGATAATGCAATTTGGCAACCGGCAATGTAATTAGCATGCCGAATATTACTTGGAATGTGAATTGGAACGAAATCGCCAATAGATAAGACCATTTTACAATTTGGGCCCAAGTTAGAAGCAGAGCCTAAGGTGTAAATTATCGATAGTCCATATCTCGGAAACTATAAGAGATAATGCAATTTGGCAACCGGCAATGTAATTAGCATGCCGAATATTACTTGGAATGTGAATTGGAACGAAATCGCCAATAGATAAGACAATTTTACAATTTGGGCCCAAGTTAGAAGCAGAGCCTAAGGTGTAAATTATCGAAAGTCCATATCTCGGAAACTATAAGAGATAATGCAATTTGGCAACCGGCAATGTAATTAGCATGCCGAATATTACTTGGAATGTGAATTGGAACGAAATCGCCAATAGATAAGACCATATTACAATTTGGGCCCAAGTTAGAAGCAGAGCCTAAGGTGTAAATTATCGATAGTCCATATCTCGGAAACTATAAGAGATAATGCAATTTGGCAACCGGCAATGTAACTAGCATGCCGAATATTACTTGGAATGTGAATTGGAACGAAATCACCAATAGATAAGACCATTTTACAATTTGGGCCCAAGTTAGAAGCAGAGCCTAAGGTGTAAATTATCGATAGTCCATATCTCGGAAACTATAAGAGATAATGCAATTTGGCAACCGGCAATGCAATTAGCATGCCGAATATTACTTGGAATATGAATTGGAACGAAATCGCCAATAGGTAAGACCATTTTACAATTTGGGCCCAAGTTAGAAGCAGAGCCTAAGGTGTAAATTATCGATAGTCCATATCTCGGAAACTATAAGAGATAATTCAATTTGGCCACCGGCAATGTAATTAGCATGCCGAATATTACTTGGAATGTGAATTGGAACGAAATCGCCAATAGATAAGACCATTTTACAATTTGGGCCCAAGTTAGAAGCAGAGCCTAAGGTGTAAATTATCGATAGTCCATATCTCGGAAACTATAAGAGATAATGCAATTTGGCAACCGGCAATGTAATTAGCATGCCGAATATTAGTTGGAATGTGAATTGGAACGAAATCGCCAATAGATAAGGCCATTTTACAATTTGGGCCCAAGTTAGAAGCAGAACCTAAGGTGTAAATTATCGATAGTCCATATCTCGGAAACTATAAGAGATAATGCAATTTGGCAACCGGCAATGTAATTAGCATGCCGAATATTACTTGGAATGTGAATTGGAACGAAATCGCCAATAGATAAGACCATTTTACAATTTGGGCCCAAGTTAGAAGCAGAGCCTAAGTTGTAAATTATCGATAGTCCATATCTCGGAAACTAAAAGAGATAATGCAATTTGGCAACCGGCAATGTAATTAGCATGCCGAATATTACTTGGAATGTGAATTGGAATTGAAATCGCCAATAGATAAGACCATTTTACAATTTGGGCCCAAGTTAGAAGCAGAGCCTAAGGTGTAAATTATCGATAGTCCATATCTCGGAAACTATAAGAGATAATGCAGTTTCGCAACCGGCAATGTAATTAGCATGCCGAATATTACTTGGAATGTGAATTGGGACGAAATCGCCAATAGATAAGACCATTTTACAATTTGGGCCCAAGTTAGAAGCAGAGCCTAAGGTGTAAATTATCGATAGTCCATATCTCGGAAACTATAAGAGATAATGCAATTTGGCAACCGGCAATGTAATTAGCATGCCGAATATTACTTGGAATGTGAATTGGAACGAAATCGCCAATAGATAAGACCATTTTACAATTTGGGCCCAAGTTGGAAGCAGAGCCTAAGGTGTAAATTATCGATAGTCCATATCTCGGAAACTATAAGAGATAATGCAATTTGGCAACCGGTAATGTAATTAGCATGCCGAATACCACTTGGAATGTGAATTGGAACGAAATCGCCAATAGATAAGACCATTTTACAATTTGGGCCCAAGTTAGAAGCAGAGCCTAAGGTGTAAATTATCGATAGTCCATATCTCGGAAACTATAAGAGATAATGCAATTTGGCAACCGGCAATGTAATTAGCATGCCGAATATTACTTGGAATGTGAATTGGAACGAAATCGCCAATAGATAAGACGATTTTACAATTTGGGCCCAAGTTAGAAGCAGAGCCTAAGGTGTAAATTATCGATAGTCCATATCTCGGAAACTAAAAGAGATAATTCAATTTGGCAACCGGCAATGTAATTAGCATGCCGAATATTACTTGGAATGTGAATTGGAACGAAATCGCCAATAGATAAGACCATATTACAATTTGGGCCCAAGTTAGAAGCAGAGCCTAAGGTGTAAATTATCGATAGTCCATATCTCGGAAACTATAAGAGATAATGCAACTTGGCCACCGGCAATGTAATTAGCATGCCGAATATTACTTGGAATGTGAATTGGAACGAAATCGCCAATAGGTAAGACCATTTTACAATTTGGGCCCAAGTTAGAAGCAGAGCCTAAGGTGTAAATTATCGATAGTCCATATCTCGGAAACTATAGGAGATAATTCAATTTGGTAACCGGCAATGTAATTAGCATGCCGAATACTACTTGGAATGTGAATTGGAACGAAATCGCCAATAGATAAGACCATTTTACAGTTTGGGCCCAAGTTAGAAGCAGAGCCTAAGGTTAAAAATAATCGATAGTCCATATCTCGGAAACTATAAGAGATAATGCAATTTGGGAACCGGCAATGTAATTAGCATGCCGAATATTACTTGGAATGTGAATTGGAACGAAATCGCCAATAGATAAGACCATTTTACAATTTGGGCCCAAGTTAGAAGCAGAGCCTAAGGTGTAAATTATCGATAGTCCATATCTCGGAAACTATAAGAGATAATGCAACTTGGCCACCGGCAATGTAATTAGCATGCCGAATATTACTTGGAATGTGAATTGGAACGAAATCGCCAATAGATAAGACCATTTTACAATTTGGGCCCAAGTTAGAAGCCGAGCCTAAGGTGTAAATTATCGATAGTCCATATCTCGGAAACTATAAGAGATAATGCAATTTGGCAACCGGCAATGTAATTAGCATGCCGAATATTACTTGGAATGTAAATTGGAACGAAATCGCCAATAGATAAGACCATTTTACAATTTGGGCCCAAGTTAGAAGCAGAGCCTAAGGTGTAAATTATACATAGTCCATATCTCGGAAACTATAAGAGATAATGCAATTTGGCAACCGGCAATGTAATTAGCATGCCGAATATTACTTGGAATGTGAATTGGAACGAAATCGCCAATAGATAAGACCATTTTACAATTTGGGCCCAAGTTAGAAGCAGAGCCTAAGGTGTAAATTATTGATAGTCCATATCTCGGAAACTATAAGAGATAATGCAATTTCGCAACCGGCAATGTAATTAGCATGCCGAATATTACTTGGAGTGTGAATTGGAACGAAATCGCCAATAGATGAGACCATTTTACAATTTGGGCCCAAGTTAGAAGCAGAGCCTAAGGTGTAAATTATCGATAGTCCGTATCTCGGAAACTATAAGAGATAATGCAATTTGGCAACCGGCAATGTAATTAGCATGCCGAATATTACTTGGAATGTGAATTGGAACGAAATCGCCAATAGATAAGACCATTTTACAATTTGGGCCCAAGTTAGAAGCAGAGCCTAAGGTGTAAATTATCGATAGTCCATATCTCGGAAACTATAAGAGATAATGCAATTTGGCAACCGGCAATGTAATTAGCATGCCGAATATTACTTGGAATGTGAATTGGAACGAAATCGCCAATAGATAAGACCATTTTACAATTTGGGCCCAAGTTAGAAGCAGAGCCTAAGGTGTAAATTATCGATAGTCCATATCTCGGAAACTATAAGAGATAATGCAATTTGGCAACCGGCAATGTAATTAGCATGCCAAATATTACTTGGAATGTGAATTGGAACGAAATCGCCAATAGATAACACCATTTTACAATTTGGGCCCAAGTTAGAAGCAGAGCCTAAGGTGTAAATTATCGATAGTCCATATCTCGGAAACTATAAGAGATAATGCAATTTGGCAACCGGCAATGTAATTAGCATGCCGAATATTACTTGGAATGTGAATTGGAACGAAATCGCCAATAGATAAGACCATATTACAATTTGGGCCCAAGTTAGAAGCAGAGCCTAAGGTGTAAATTATCGATAGTCCATATCTCGGAAACTATAAGAGATAATGCAATTTGGCAACCGGCAATGTAATTAGCATGCCGAATATTACTTGGAATGTGAATTGGAACGAAATCACCAATAGATAAGACCATTTTACAATTTGGGCCCAAGTTAGAAGCAGAGCCTAAGGTGTAAATTATCGATAGTCCATATCTCGGAAACTATAAGAGATAATGCAATTTGGCAACCGGCAATGTAATTAGCATGCCGAATATTACTTGGAATGTGAATTGGAACGAAATCGCCAATAGGCAAGACCATTTTACAATTTGGGCCCAAGTTAGAAGCAGAGCCTAAGGTGTAAATTATCGATAGTCCATATCTCGGAAACTATAAGAGATAATTCAATTTGGCCACCGGCAATGTAATTAGCATGCCGAATATTACTTGGAATGTGAATTGGAACGAAATCGCCAATAGGTAAGACCATTTTACAATTTGGGCCCAAGTTAGAAGCAGAGCCTAAGGTGTAAATTATCGATAGTCCATATCTCGGAAAATATAGGAGATAATTCAATTTGGTAACCGGCAATGTAATTAGCATGCCGAATACTACTTGGAATGTGAATTGGAACGAAATCGCCAATAGATAAGACCATTTTACAGTTTGGGCCCAAGTTAGAAGCAGAGCCTAAGGTGTAAATTATCGATAGTCCATATCTCGGAAACTATAAGAGATAATGCAATTTGGCAACCGGCAATGTAATTAGCATGCCGAATATTACTTGGAATGTGAATTGGAACGAAATCGCCAATAGATAAGACAATTTTACAATTTGGGCCCAAGTTAGAAGCAGAGCCTAAGGTGTAAATTATCGAAAGTCCATATCTCGGAAACTATAAGAGATAATGCAATTTGGCAACCGGCAATGTAATTAGCATGCCGAATATTACTTGGAATGTGAATTGGAACGAAATCGCCAATAGATAACACCATTTTACAATTTGGGCCCAAGTTAGAAGCAGAGCCTAAGGTGTAAATTATCGATAGTCCATATCTCGGAAACTATAAGAGATAATGCAATTTGGCAACCGGCAATGTAATTAGCATGCCGAATATTACTTGGAATGTGAATTGGAACGAAATCGCCAATAGATAAGACCATATTACAAATTGGGCCCAAGTTAGAAGCAGAGCCTAAGGTGTAAATTATCGATAGTCCATATCTCGGAAACTATAAGAGATAATGCAATTTGGCAACCGGCAATGTAATTAGCATGCCGAATATTACTTGGAATGTGAATTGGAACGAAATCGCCAATAGATAAGACCATATTACAATTTGGGCCCAAGTTAGAAGCAGAGCCTAAGGTGTAAATTATCGATAGTCCATATCTCGGAAACTATAAGAGATAATGCAATTTGGCAACCGGCAATGTAACTAGCATGCCGAATATTACTTGGAATGTGAATTGGAACGAAATCGCCAATAGATAAGACCATTTTACAATTTGGGCCCAAGTTAGAAGCAGAGCCTAAGGTGTAAATTATCGATAGTCCATATCTCGGAAACTATAAGAGATAATGCAACTTGGCCACCGGCAATGTAATAGGCATGCCGAATATTACTTGGAATGTGAATTGGAACGAAATCGCCAATAGATAAGACCATTTTACAATTTGGGCCCAAGTTAGAAGCAGAGCCTAAGGTGTAAATTATCCATAGTCCATATCTCGGAAACTATAAGAGATAATGCAATTTGGCAACTGGCAATGTAATTAGCATGCCGAATATTACTTGGAATGTGAATTGGGACGAAATCGCCAATAGATAAGGCCATTTTACAATTTGGGCCCAAGTTAAAAGCAGAGCCTAAGGTGTAAATTATCGATAGTCCATATCTCGGAAACTATAAGAGATAATGCAATTTGGCAACCGGCAATGTAATTAGCATGCCGAATACTAATTGGAATGTGAATTGGAACGAAATCGCCAATAGATAAGACCATTTTACAGTTTGGGCACAAGTTAGAAGCAGAGCATAAGGTTAAAAATAATCGATAGTCCATATCTCGGAAACTATAAGAGATAATGCAATTTGGGAACCGGCAATGTAATTAGCTTGCCGAATATTACTTGGAATGTGAATTGGAACGAAATCGCCAATAGAGAAGACCATTTTACAATTTGGGCCCAAGTTAGAAGCAGAGCCTAAGGTGTAAATTATCGATAGTCCATATCTCGGAAACTATAAGAGATAATGCAATTTGGCAACCGGCAATGTAATTAGCATGCCGAATATTACTTGGAATGTGAATTGGAACGAAATCGCCAATAGATAAGACCATTTTACAATTTGGGCCCAAGTTAGAAGCAGAGCCTAAGGTGTAAATTATCGATAGTCCATATCTCGGAACCTATAAGAGATAATGCAATTTGGCAACCGGCAATGTAATTAGCATGCCGAATATTACTAGGAATGTGAATTGGAACGAAATCGCCAATAGATAAGACCATTTTACAATTTGGGCCCAAGTTAGAAGCAGAGCCTAAGGTGTAAATTATCCATAGTCCATATCTCGGAAACTATAAGAGATAATGCAATTTGGTAACCGGCAATGTAATTAGCATGCCGAATATTACTTGGAATGTGAATTGGACCGAAATCGCCAATAGATAAGACCATTTTACAATTTGGGCCCAAGTTAGAAGCAGAGCCTAAGGTGTAAATTATTGATAGTCCATATCTCGGAAACTATAAGAGATAATGCAATATCGCAACCGGCAATGTAATTAGCATGCCGAATATTACTTGGAGTGTGAATTGGAACGAAATCGCCAATAGATAAGACCATTTTACAATTTCGGCCCAAGTTAGAAGCAGAGCCTAAGGTGTAAATTATCGATAGTCCGTATCTCGGAAACTATAAGAGATAATGCAATTTGGCAACCGGCAATGTAATTAGCATGCCGAATATTACTTGGAATGTGAATTGGAACGAAATCGCCAATAGATAAGACCATTTTACAATTTGGGCCCAAGTTAGAAGCAGAGCCTAAGGTGTAAATTATAGATAGTCCATATCTCGGAAACTATAAGAGATAATGCAATTTGGCAACCGGCAATGTAATTAGCATGCCGAATATTACTTGGAATGTGAATTGGAACGAAATCGCCAATAGATAAGACCATTTTACAATTTGGGACCAAGTTAGAAGCAGAGCCTAAGGTGTAAATTATCTATAGTCCATATCTCGGAAACTATAAGAGATAATGCAATTTGGCAACCGGCAATGTAATTAGCATGCCGAATATTACTTGGAATGTGAATTGGAACGAAATCGCCAATAGATAAGACTATTTTACAATTTGGGTCCAAGTTAGAAGCAGAGCCTAAGGTGTAAATTATCGATAGTCCATATCTCGGAAACTATAAGAGATAATGCAATTTGGCAACCGGCAATGTAATTAGCATGCCGAATATTACTTGGAATGTGAATTGGAACGAAATCGCCAATAGATAAGACCATATTACAATTTGGGCCCAAGTTAGAAGCAGAGCCTAAGGTGTAAATTATCGATAGTCCATATCTCGGAAACTATAAGAGATAATGCAATTTGGCAACCGGCAATGTAATTAGCATGCCGAATATTACTTGGAATGTGAATTGGAACGAAATCACCAATAGATAAGGCCATTTTACAATTTGGGCCCAAGTTAGAAGCAGAGCCTAAGGTGTAAATTATCGATAGTCCATATCTCGGAAACTAAAAGAGATAATGCAATTTGGCCACCGGCAATGTAATTAGCATGCCGAATATTACTTGGAATGTGAATTGGAACGAAATCGCCAATAGATTAGACCATTTTACAATTTGGGCCCAAGTTAGAAGCAGAGCCTAAGGTGTAAATTATCGATAGTCCATATCTCGGAAACTATAAGAGATAATGCAATTTGGCAACCGGCAATGTAATTAGCATGCCGAATATTACTTGGAATGTGAATTGGAATGAAATCGCCAATAGATAAGACTATTTTACAATTTGTGCCCAAGTTAGAAGCAGAGCCTAAGGTGTAAATTATCCATAGTCCATATCTCGGGAACTATAAGAGATAATGCAATTTGGCAACTGGCAATGTAATTAGCATGCCGAATATTACTTGGAATGTGAATTGGGACGAAATCGCCAATAGATAAGACCATTTTACAATTTGGGCCCAAGTTAGAAGCAGAGCCTAAGGTGTAAATTATAGATAGTCCATATCTCGGAAACTATAAGAGATAATGCAATTTGGCAACCGGCAATGTAATTAGCATGCCGAATATTACTTGGAATGTGAATTGGAACGAAATCGCCAATAGATAAGACCATTTTACAATTTGGGCCCAAGTTAGAAGCAGAGCCTAAGGTGTAAATTATCGATAGTCCATATCTCGGAAACTATAAGAGATAATGCAATTTGGCAACCGGCAATGTAATTAGCATGCCGAATACCACTTGGAATGTGAATTGGAACGAAATCTCCAATAGATAAGACCATTTTACAATTTGGGCCCAAGTTAGAAGCAGAGCCTAAGGTGTAAATTATCGATAGTCCATATCTCGGAAACTATAAGAGATAATTCAATTTGGCAACCGGCAGTGTAATTAGCATGCCGAATATTACTTGGAATGTGAATTGGAACGAAATCGCCAATAGATAAGACCATTTTACAATTTGGGCCCAAGTTAGAAGCAGAGCCTAAGGTGTAAATTATCGATAGTCCATATCTCGGAAACTATAAGAGATAATGCAATTTGGCAACCGGCAATGTAATTAGCATGCCGAATATTACTTGGAATGTGAATTGGAACGAAATCGCCAATAGATAAGACGATTTTACAATTTGGGCCCAAGTTAGAAGCAGAGCCTAAGGTGTAAATTATCGATAGTCCATATCTCGGAAACTAAAAGAGATAATGCAATTTGGCAACCGGCAATTTAATTAGCATGCCGAATATTACTTGGAATGTGAATTGGAACGAAATCGCCAATAGATAAGACCATATTACAATTTGGGCCCAAGTTAGAAGCAGAGCCTAAGGTGTAAATTATACATAGTCCATATCTCGGAAACTATAAGAGATAATGCAATTTGGCAACCGGCAATGTAATTAGCATGCCGAATATTACTTGGAATGTGAATTGGAACGAAATCGCCAATAGATAAGACCATTTTACAATTTGGGCCCAAGTTAGAAGCAGAGCCTAAGGTGTAAATTATTGATAGTCCATATCTCGGAAACTATAAGAGATAATGCAATTTCGCAACCGGCAATGTAATTAGCATGCCGAATATTACTTGGAGTGTGAATTGGAACGAAATCGCCAATAGGTAAGACCATTTTACAATTTTTGCCCAAGTTAGAAGCAGAGCCTAAGGTGTAAATTATCGATAGTCCATATCTCGGAAACTATAGGAGATAATTCAATTTGGTAACCGGCAATGTAATTAGCATGCCGAATACTACTTGGAATGTGAATTGGAACGAAATCGCCAATAGATAAGACCATTTTACAGTTTGGGCCCAAGTTAGAAGCAGAGCCTAAGGTTAAAAATAATCGATAGTCCATATCTCGGAAACTATAAGAGATAATGCAATTTGGGAACCGGCAATGTAATTAGCATGCCGAATATTACTTGGAATGTGAATTGGAACGAAATCGCCAATAGATAAGACCATTTTACAATTTGGGCCCAAGTTAGAAGCAGAGCCTAAGGTGTAAATTATCGATAGTCCATATCTCGGAAACTATAAGAGATAATGCAACTTGGCCACCGGCAATGTAATTAGCATGCCGAATATTACTTGGAATGTGAATTGGAACGAAATCGCCAATAGATAAGACCATTTTACAATTTGGGCCCAAGTTAGAAGCCGAGCCTAAGGTGTAAATTATCGATAGTCCATATCTCGGAAACTATAAGAGATAATGCAATTTGGCAACCGGCAATGTAATTAGCATGCCGAATATTACTTGGAATGTAAATTGGAACGAAATCGCCAATAGATAAGACCATTTTACAATTTGGGCCCAAGTTAGAAGCAGAGCCTAAGGTGTAAATTATACATAGTCCATATCTCGGAAACTATAAGAGATAATGCAATTTGGCAACCGGCAATGTAATTAGCATGCCGAATATTACTTGGAATGTGAATTGGAACGAAATCGCCAATAGATAAGACCATTTTACAATTTGGGCCCAAGTTAGAAGCAGAGCCTAAGGTGTAAATTATTGATAGTCCATATCTCGGAAACTATAAGAGATAATGCAATTTCGCAACCGGCAATGTAATTAGCATGCCGAATATTACTTGGAGTGTGAATTGGAACGAAATCGCCAATAGATGAGACCATTTTACAATTTGGGCCCAAGTTAGAAGCAGAGCCTAAGGTGTAAATTATCGATAGTCCGTATCTCGGAAACTATAAGAGATAATGCAATTTGGCAACCGGCAATGTAATTAGCATGCCGAATATTACTTGGAATGTGAATTGGAACGAAATCGCCAATAGATAAGACCATTTTACAATTTGGGCCCAAGTTAGAAGCAGAGCCTGAGGTGTAAATTATCGATAGTCCATATCTCGGAAACTATAAGAGATAATGCAATTTGGCAACCGGCAATGTAATTAGCATGCCGAATATTACTTGGAATGTGAATTGGAACGAAATCGCCAATAGATAAGACCATTTTACAATTTGGGCCCAAGTTAGAAGCAGAGCCTAAGGTGTAAATTATCGATAGTCCATATCTCGGAAACTATAAGAGATAATGCAATTTGGCAACCGGCAATGTAATTAGCATGCCGAATATTACTTGGAATGTGAATTGGAACGAAATCGCCAATAGATAACACCATTTTACAATTTGGGCCCAAGTTAGAAGCAGAGCCTAAGGTGTAAATTATCGATAGTCCATATCTCGGAAACTATAAGAGATAATGAAATTTGGCAACCGGCAATGTAATTAGCATGCCGAATATTACTTGGAATGTGAATTGGAACGAAATCGCCAATAGATAAGACCATATTACAATTTGGGCCCTAGTTAGAAGCAGAGCCTAAGGTGTAAATTATCGATAGTCCATATCTCGGAAACTATAAGAGATAATGCAATTTGGCAACCGGCAATGTAATTAGCATGCCGAATATTACTTGGAATGTGAATTGGAACGAAATCACCAATAGATAAGACCATTTTACAATTTGGGCCCAAGTTAGAAGCAGAGCCTAAGGTGTAAATTATCGATAGTCCATATCTCGGAAACTATAAGAGATAATGCAATTTGGCAACCGGCAATGTAATTAGCATGCCGAATATTACTTGGAATGTGAATTGGAACGAAATCGCCAATAGGTAAGACCATTTTACAATTTGGGCCCAAGTTAGAAGCAGAGCCTAAGGTGTAAATTATCGATAGTCCATATCTCGGAAATTATAGGAGATAATTCAATTTGGTAACCGGCAATGTAATTAGCATGCCGAATACTACTTGGAATGTGAATTGGAACGAAATCGCCAATAGATAAGACCATTTTACAGTTTGGGCCCAAGTTAGAAGCAGAGCCTAAGGTTAAAAATAATCGATAGTCCATATCTCGGAAACTATAAGAGATAATGCAATTTGGGAACCGGCAATGTAATTAGCATGCCGAATATTACTTGGAATGTGAATTGGAACGAAATCGCCAATAGATAAGACCATTTTACAATTTGGGCCCAAGTTAGAAGCAGAGCCTAAGGTGTAAATTATCGATAGTCCATATCTCGGAAACTATAAGAGATAATGCAACTTGGCCACCGGCAATGTAATTAGCATGCCGAATATTACTTGGAATGTGAATTGGAACGAAATCGCCAATAGATAAGACCATTTTACAATTTGGGCCCAAGTTAGAAGCAGAGCCTAAGGTGTAAATTATCGATAGTCCATATCTCGGAAACTATAAGAGATAATGCAATTTCGCAACCGGCAATGTAATTAGCATGCCGAATATTACTTGGAGTGTGAATTGGAACGAAATCGCCAATAGATGAGACCATTTTACAATTTGGGCCCAAGTTAGAAGCAGAGCCTAAGGTGTAAATTATCGATAGTCCGTATCTCGGAAACTATAAGAGATAATGCAATTTGGCAACCGGCAATGTAATTAGCATGCCGAATATTACTTGGAATGTGAATTGGAACGAAATCGCCAATAGATAAGACCATTTTACAATTTGGGCCCAAGTTAGAAGCAGAGCCTAAGGTGTAAATTATCGATAGTCCATATCTCGGAAACTATAAGAGATAATACAATTTGGCAACCGGCAATGTAACTAGCATGCCGAATATTACTTGGAATGTGAATTGGAACGAAATCACCAATAGATAAGACCATTTTACAATTTGGGCCCAAGTTAGAAGCAGAGCCTAAGGTGTAAATTATCGATAGTCCATATCTCGGAAACTATAAGAGATAATGCAATTTGGCAACCGGCAATGTAATTAGCATGCCGAATATTACTTGGAATATGAATTGGAACGAAATCGCCAATAGGTAAGACCATTTTACAATTTGGGCCCAAGTTAGAAGCAGAGCCTAAGGTGTAAATTATCGATAGTCCATATCTCGGAAACTATAAGAGATAATTCAATTTGGCCACCGGCAATGTAATTAACATGCCGAATATTACTTGGAATGTGAATTGGAACGAAATCGCCAATAGATAAGACCATTTTACAATTTGGGCCCAAGTTAGAAGCAGAGCCTAAGGTGTAAATTATCGATAGTCCATATCTCGGAAACTATAAGAGATAATGCAATTTGGCAACCGGCAATGTAATTAGCATGCCGAATATTAGTTGGAATGTGAATTGGAACGAAATCGCCAATAGATAAGGCCATTTTACAATTTGGGCCCAAGTTAGAAGCAGAACCTAAGGTGTAAATTATCGATAGTCCATATCTCGGAAACTATAAGAGATAATGCAATTTGGCAACCGGCAATGTAATTAGCATGCCGAATATTACTTGGAATGTGAATTGGAACGAAATCGCCAATAGATAAGACCATTTTACAATTTGGGCCCAAGTTAGAAGCAGAGCCTAAGTTGTAAATTATCGATAGTCCATATCTCGGAAACTAAAAGAGATAATGCAATTTGGCAACCGGCAATGTAATTAGCATGCCGAATATTACTTGGAATGTGAATTGGAATTGAAATCGCCAATAGATAAGACCATTTTACAATTTGGGCCCAAGTTAGAAGCAGAGCCTAAGGTGTAAATTATCGATAGTCCATATCTCGGAAACTATAAGAGATAATGCAGTTTCGCAACCGGCAATGTAATTAGCATGCCGAATATTACTTGGAATGTGAATTGGGACGAAATCGCCAATAGATAAGACCATTTTACAATTTGGGCCCAAGTTAGAAGCAGAGCCTAAGGTGTAAATTATCGATAGTCCATATCTCGGAAACTATAAGAGATAATGCAATTTGGCAACCGGCAATGTAATTAGCATGCCGAATATTACTTGGAATGTGAATTGGAACGAAATCGCCAATAGATAAGACCATTTTACAATTTGGGCCCAAGTTGGAAGCAGAGCCTAAGGTGTAAATTATCGATAGTCCATATCTCGGAAACTATAAGAGATAATGCAATTTGGCAACCGGTAATGTAATTAGCATGCCGAATACCACTTGGAATGTGAATTGGAACGAAATCGCCAATAGATAAGACCATTTTACAATTTGGGCCCAAGTTAGAAGCAGAGCCTAAGGTGTAAATTATCGATAGTCCATATCTCGGAAACTATAAGAGATAATTCAATTTGGCAACCGGCAATGTAATTAGCATGCCGAATATTACTTGGAATGTGAATTGGAACGAAATCGCCAATAGATAAGACCATTTTACAATTTGGGCCCAAGTTAGAAGCAGAGCCTAAGGTGTAAATTATCGATAGTCCATATCTCGGAAACTATAAGAGATAATGCAATTTGGCAACCGGCAATGTAATTAGCATGCCGAATATTACTTGGAATGTGAATTGGAACGAAATCGCCAATAGATAAGACCATTTTACAATTTGGGCCCAAGTTAGAAGCAGAGCCTAAGGTGTAAATTATCGATAGTCCATATCTCGGAACTATAAGAGATAATGCAATTTGGCAACCGGCAATGTAATTAGCATGCCGAATATTACTTGGAATGTGAATTGGAACGAAATCGCCAATAGATAAGACGATTTTACAACTTGGGCCCAAGTTAGAAGCAGAGCCTAAGGTGTAAATTATCGATAGTCCATATCTCGGAAACTAAAAGAGATAATGCAATTTGGCAACCGGCAATGTAATTAGCATGCCGAATATTACTTGGAATGTGAATTGGAACGAAATCGCCAATAGATAAGACCATTTTACAATTTGGGCCCAAGTTAGAAGCAGAGCCTAAGGTGTAAATTATCGATAGTCCATATCTCGGAAACTATAAGAGATAATGCAGTTTCGCAACCGGCAATGTAATTAGCATGCCGAATATTACTTGGAATGTGAATTGGAACGAAATCGCCAATAGATAAGACCATTTTACAATTTGGGCCCAAGTTGGAAGCAGAGCCTAAGGTGTAAATTATCGATAGTCCATATCTCGGAAACTATAAGAGATAATGCAATTTGGCAACTGGCAATGTAATTAGCATGCCGAATATTACTTGGAATGTGAATTGGGACGAAATCGCCAATAGATAAGACCATTTTACAATTTGGGCCCAAGTTAGAAGCAGAGCCTAAGGTGTAAATTATCGATAGTCCATATCTCGGAAACTATAAGAGATAATGCAACTTGGTCGCCGGCAATGTAATTAGCATGCCGAATATTACTTGGAATGTGAATTGGAACGAAATCGCCAATAGGTAAGACCATTTTACAATTTGGGCCCAAGTTAGAAGCAGAGCCTAAGGTATAAATTATCGATAGTCCATATCTCGGAAACTATAAGAGATAATGCAGTTTCGCAACCGGCAATGTAATTAGCATGCCGAATATTACTTGGAATGTGAATTGGGACGAAATCGCCAATAGATAAGACCATTTTACAATTTGGGCCCAAGTTAGAAGCAGAGCCTAAGGTGTAAATTATCGATAGTCCATATCTCGGAAACTATAAGAGATAATGCAATTTGGCAACCGGCAATGTAATTAGCATGCCGAATATTACTTGGAATGTGAATTGGAACGAAATCGCCAATAGATAAGACCATTTTACAATTTGGGCCCAAGTTGGAAGCAGATCCTAAGGTGTAAATTATCGATAGTCCATATCTCGGAAACTATAAGAGATAATGCAATTTGGCAACCGGCAATGTAATTAGCATGCCGAATATTACTTGGAATGTGAATTGGAACGAAATCGCCAATCGATAAGACCATTTTACAATTTGGGCCCAAGTTGGAAGCAGATCCTAAGGTGTAAATTATCGATAGTCCATATCTCGGAAACTATAAGAGATAATGCAATTTGGCAACCGGCAATGTAATTAGCATGCCGAATATTACTTGGAATGTGAATTGGAACGAAATCGCCAATAGATAAGACGATTTTACAATTTGGGCCCAAGTTAGAAGCAGAGCCTAAGGTGTAAATTATCGATAGTCCATATCTCGGAAACTAAAAGAGATAATGCAATTTGGCAACCGGCAATGTAATTAGTATGCCGAATATTACTTGGAATGTGAATTGGGACGAAATCGCCAATAGATAAGACCATTTTACAATTTGGGCCCAAGTTAGAAGCAGAGCCTAAGGTGTAAATTATCGATAGTCCATATCTCGGAGACTATAAGAGATAATGCAGTTTCGCAACCGGCAATGTAATTAGCATGCCGAATATTACTTGGAATGTGAATTGGGACGAAATCGCCAATAGATAAGACCATTTTACAATTTGGGCCCAAGTTAGAAGCAGAGCCTAAGGTGTAAATTATCGATAGTCCATATCTCGGAAACTATAAGAGATAATGCAATTTGGCAACCGCCAATGTAATTAGCATGCCGAATATTACTTGGAATGTGAATTGGAACGAAATCGCCAATAGATAAGACCATTTTACAATTTGGGCCCAAGTTAGAAGCAGAGCCTAAGGTGTAAATTATCGATAGTCCATATCTCGGAAACTAAAAGAGATAATGCAATTTGGCAACCGGCAATGTAATTAGCATGCCGAATATTACTTGGAATGTGAATTGGAATTGAAATCGCCAATAGATAAGACCATTTTACAATTTGGGCCCAAGTTAGAAGCAGAGCCTAAGGTGTAAATTATCGATAGT
Organism: Rhynchophorus ferrugineus; assembly: GCF_030347505.1. Taxonomy (NCBI): domain Eukaryota; kingdom Metazoa; phylum Arthropoda; class Insecta; order Coleoptera; family Curculionidae; genus Rhynchophorus; species Rhynchophorus ferrugineus. Next base: position 170,703 of record NW_027472687.1, read on the forward strand.
CCATATCTCGGAAACTATAAGAGATAATGCAGTTTCGCAACCGGCAATGTAATTAGCATGCCGAATATTACTTGGAATGTGAATTGGGACGAAATCGCCAATAGATAAGACCATTTTACAATTTGGGCCCAAGTTAGAAGCAGAGCCTAAGGTGTAAATTATCGATAGTCCATATCTCGGAAACTATAAGAGATAATGCAATTTGGCAACCGGCAATGTAATTAGCATGCCGAATATTAGTTGGAATGTGAATTGGAACGAAATCGCCAATAGATAAGGCCATTTTACAATTTGGGCCCAAGTTAGAAGCAGAACCTAAGGTGTAAATTATCGATAGTCCATATCTCGGAAACTATAAGAGATAATGCAATTTGGCAACCGGCAATGTAATTAGCATGCCGAATATTACTTGGAATGTGAATTGGAACGAAATCGCCAATAGATAAGACCATTTTACAATTTGGGCCCAAGTTAGAAGCAGAGCCTAAGTTGTAAATTATCGATAGTCCATATCTCGGAAACTAAAAGAGATAATGCAATTTGGCAACCGGCAATGTAATTAGCATGCCGAATATTACTTGGAATGTGAATTGGAATTGAAATCGCCAATAGATAAGACCATTTTACAATTTGGGCCCAAGTTAGAAGCAGAGCCTAAGGTGTAAATTATCGATAGTCCATATCTCGGAAACTATAAGAGATAATGCAGTTTCGCAACCGGCAATGTAATTAGCATGCCGAATATTACTTGGAATGTGAATTGGGACGAAATCGCCAATAGATAAGACCATTTTACAATTTGGGCCCAAGTTAGAAGCAGAGCCTAAGGTGTAAATTATCGATAGTCCATATCTCGGAAACTATAAGAGATAATGCAATTTGGCAACCGGCAATGTAATTAGCATGCCGAATATTACTTGGAATGTGAATTGGAACGAAATCGCCAATAGATAAGACCATTTTACAATTTGGGCCCAAGTTGGAAGCAGAGCCTAAGGTGTAAATTATCGATAGTCCATATCTCGGAAACTATAAGAGATAATGCAATTTGGCAACCGGTAATGTAATTAGCATGCCGAATACCACTTGGAATGTGAATTGGAACGAAATCGCCAATAGATAAGACCATTTTACAATTTGGGCCCAAGTTAGAAGCAGAGCCTAAGGTGTAAATTATCGATAGTCCATATCTCGGAAACTATAAGAGATAATGCAATTTGGCAACCGGCAATGTAATTAGCATGCCGAATATTACTTGGAATGTGAATTGGAACGAAATCGCCAATAGATAAGACGATTTTACAATTTGGGCCCAAGTTAGAAGCAGAGCCTAAGGTGTAAATTATCGATAGTCCATATCTCGGAAACTAAAAGAGATAATTCAATTTGGCAACCGGCAATGTAATTAGCATGCCGAATATTACTTGGAATGTGAATTGGAACGAAATCGCCAATAGATAAGACCATATTACAATTTGGGCCCAAGTTAGAAGCAGAGCCTAAGGTGTAAATTATCGATAGTCCATATCTCGGAAACTATAAGAGATAATGCAACTTGGCCACCGGCAATGTAATTAGCATGCCGAATATTACTTGGAATGTGAATTGGAACGAAATCGCCAATAGGTAAGACCATTTTACAATTTGGGCCCAAGTTAGAAGCAGAGCCTAAGGTGTAAATTTTCGATAGTCCATATCTCGGAAACTATAGGAGATAATTCAATTTGGTAACCGGCAATGTAATTAGCATGCCGAATACTACTTGGAATGTGAATTGGAACGAAATCGCCAATAGATAAGACCATTTTACAGTTTGGGCCCAAGTTAGAAGCAGAGCCTAAGGTTAAAAATAATCGATAGTCCATATCTCGGAAACTATAAGAGATAATGCAATTTGGGAACCGGCAATGTAATTAGCATGCCGAATATTACTTGGAATGTGAATTGGAACGAAATCGCCAATAGATAAGACCATTTTACAATTTGGGCCCAAGTTAGAAGCAGAGCCTAAGGTGTAAATTATCGATAGTCCATATCTCGGAAACTATAAGAGATAATGCAACTTGGCCACCGGCAATGTAATTAGCATGCCGAATATTACTTGGAATGTGAATTGGAACGAAATCGCCAATAGATAAGACCATTTTACAATTTGGGCCCAAGTTAGAAGCCGAGCCTAAGGTGTAAATTATCGATAGTCCATATCTCGGAAACTATAAGAGATAATGCAATTTGGCAACCGGCAATGTAATTAGCATGCCGAATATTACTTGGAATGTAAATTGGAACGAAATCGCCAATAGATAAGACCATTTTACAATTTGGGCCCAAGTTAGAAGCAGAGCCTAAGGTGTAAATTATACATAGTCCATATCTCGGAAACTATAAGAGATAATGCAATTTGGCAACCGGCAATGTAATTAGCATGCCGAATATTACTTGGAATGTGAATTGGAACGAAATCGCCAATAGATAAGACCATTTTACAATTTGGGCCCAAGTTAGAAGCAGAGCCTAAGGTGTAAATTATTGATAGTCCATATCTCGGAAACTATAAGAGATAATGCAATTTCGCAACCGGCAATGTAATTAGCATGCCGAATATTACTTGGAGTGTGAATTGGAACGAAATCGCCAATAGATGAGACCATTTTACAATTTGGGCCCAAGTTAGAAGCAGAGCCTAAGGTGTAAATTATCGATAGTCCGTATCTCGGAAACTATAAGAGATAATGCAATTTGGCAACCGGCAATGTAATTAGCATGCCGAATATTACTTGGAATGTGAATTGGAACGAAATCGCCAATAGATAAGACCATTTTACAATTTGGGCCCAAGTTAGAAGCAGAGCCTAAGGTGTAAATTATCGATAGTCCATATCTCGGAAACTATAAGAGATAATGCAATTTGGCAACCGGCAATGTAATTAGCATGCCGAATATTACTTGGAATGTGAATTGGAACGAAATCGCCAATAGATAAGACCATTTTACAATTTGGGCCCAAGTTAGAAGCAGAGCCTAAGGTGTAAATTATCGATAGTCCATATCTCGGAAACTATAAGAGATAATGCAATTTGGCAACCGGCAATGTAATTAGCATGCCAAATATTACTTGGAATGTGAATTGGAACGAAATCGCCAATAGATAACACCATTTTACAATTTGGGCCCAAGTTAGAAGCAGAGCCTAAGGTGTAAATTATCGATAGTCCATATCTCGGAAACTATAAGAGATAATGCAATTTGGCAACCGGCAATGTAATTAGCATGCCGAATATTACTTGGAATGTGAATTGGAACGAAATCGCCAATAGATAAGACCATATTACAATTTGGGCCCAAGTTAGAAGCAGAGCCTAAGGTGTAAATTATCGATAGTCCATATCTCGGAAACTATAAGAGATAATGCAATTTGGCAACCGGCAATGTAATTAGCATGCCGAATATTACTTGGAATGTGAATTGGAACGAAATCACCAATAGATAAGACCATTTTACAATTTGGGCCCAAGTTAGAAGCAGAGCCTAAGGTGTAAATTATCGATAGTCCATATCTCGGAAACTATAAGAGATAATGCAATTTGGCAACCGGCAATGTAATTAGCATGCCGAATATTACTTGGAATGTGAATTGGAACGAAATCGCCAATAGGCAAGACCATTTTACAATTTGGGCCCAAGTTAGAAGCAGAGCCTAAGGTGTAAATTATCGATAGTCCATATCTCGGAAACTATAAGAGATAATTCAATTTGGCCACCGGCAATGTAATTAGCATGCCGAATATTACTTGGAATGTGAATTGGAACGAAATCGCCAATAGGTAAGACCATTTTACAATTTGGGCCCAAGTTAGAAGCAGAGCCTAAGGTGTAAATTATCGATAGTCCATATCTCGGAAACTATAGGAGATAATTCAATTTGGTAACCGGCAATGTAATTAGCATGCCGAATACTACTTGGAATGTGAATTGGAACGAAATCGCCAATAGATAAGACCATTTTACAGTTTGGGCCCAAGTTAGAAGCAGAGCCTAAGGTGTAAATTATCGATAGTCCATATCTCGGAAACTATAAGAGATAATGCAATTTGGCAACCGGCAATGTAATTAGCATGCCGAATATTACTTGGAATGTGAATTGGAACGAAATCGCCAATAGATAAGACAATTTTACAATTTGGGCCCAAGTTAGAAGCAGAGCCTAAGGTGTAAATTATCGAAAGTCCATATCTCGGAAACTATAAGAGATAATGCAATTTGGCAACCGGCAATGTAATTAGCATGCCGAATATTACTTGGAATGTGAATTGGAACGAAATCGCCAATAGATAACACCATTTTACAATTTGGGCCCAAGTTAGAAGCAGAGCCTAAGGTGTAAATTATCGATAGTCCATATCTCGGAAACTATAAGAGATAATGCAATTTGGCAACCGGCAATGTAATTAGCATGCCGAATATTACTTGGAATGTGAATTGGAACGAAATCGCCAATAGATAAGACCATATTACAAATTGGGCCCAAGTTAGAAGCAGAGCCTAAGGTGTAAATTATCGATAGTCCATATCTCGGAAACTATAAGAGATAATGCAATTTGGCAACCGGCAATGTAATTAGCATGCCGAATATTACTTGGAATGTGAATTGGAACGAAATCGCCAATAGATAAGACCATATTACAATTTGGGCCCAAGTTAGAAGCAGAGCCTAAGGTGTAAATTATCGATAGTCCATATCTCGGAAACTATAAGAGATAATGCAATTTGGCAACCGGCAATGTAACTAGCATGCCGAATATTACTTGGAATGTGAATTGGAACGAAATCGCCAATAGATAAGACCATTTTACAATTTGGGCCCAAGTTAGAAGCAGAGCCTAAGGTGTAAATTATCGATAGTCCATATCTCGGAAACTATAAGAGATAATGCAACTTGGCCACCGGCAATGTAATAGGCATGCCGAATATTACTTGGAATGTGAATTGGAACGAAATCGCCAATAGATAAGACCATTTTACAATTTGGGCCCAAGTTAGAAGCAGAGCCTAAGGTGTAAATTATCCATAGTCCATATCTCGGAAACTATAAGAGATAATGCAATTTGGCAACTGGCAATGTAATTAGCATGCCGAATATTACTTGGAATGTGAATTGGGACGAAATCGCCAATAGATAAGGCCATTTTACAATTTGGGCCCAAGTTAAAAGCAGAGCCTAAGGTGTAAATTATCGATAGTCCATATCTCGGAAACTATAAGAGATAATGCAATTTGGCAACCGGCAATGTAATTAGCATGCCGAATACTAATTGGAATGTGAATTGGAACGAAATCGCCAATAGATAAGACCATTTTACAGTTTGGGCACAAGTTAGAAGCAGAGCATAAGGTTAAAAATAATCGATAGTCCATATCTCGGAAACTATAAGAGATAATGCAATTTGGGAACCGGCAATGTAATTAGCTTGCCGAATATTACTTGGAATGTGAATTGGAACGAAATCGCCAATAGAGAAGACCATTTTACAATTTGGGCCCAAGTTAGAAGCAGAGCCTAAGGTGTAAATTATCGATAGTCCATATCTCGGAAACTATAAGAGATAATGCAATTTGGCAACCGGCAATGTAATTAGCATGCCGAATATTACTTGGAATGTGAATTGGAACGAAATCGCCAATAGATAAGACCATTTTACAATTTGGGCCCAAGTTAGAAGCAGAGCCTAAGGTGTAAATTATCGATAGTCCATATCTCGGAACCTATAAGAGATAATGCAATTTGGCAACCGGCAATGTAATTAGCATGCCGAATATTACTAGGAATGTGAATTGGAACGAAATCGCCAATAGATAAGACCATTTTACAATTTGGGCCCAAGTTAGAAGCAGAGCCTAAGGTGTAAATTATCCATAGTCCATATCTCGGAAACTATAAGAGATAATGCAATTTGGTAACCGGCAATGTAATTAGCATGCCGAATATTACTTGGAATGTGAATTGGACCGAAATCGCCAATAGATAAGACCATTTTACAATTTGGGCCCAAGTTAGAAGCAGAGCCTAAGGTGTAAATTATTGATAGTCCATATCTCGGAAACTATAAGAGATAATGCAATATCGCAACCGGCAATGTAATTAGCATGCCGAATATTACTTGGAGTGTGAATTGGAACGAAATCGCCAATAGATAAGACCATTTTACAATTTGGGCCCAAGTTAGAAGCAGAGCCTAAGGTGTAAATTATCGATAGTCCGTATCTCGGAAACTATAAGAGATAATGCAATTTGGCAACCGGCAATGTAATTAGCATGCCGAATATTACTTGGAATGTGAATTGGAACGAAATCGCCAATAGATAAGACCATTTTACAATTTGGGCCCAAGTTAGAAGCAGAGCCTAAGGTGTAAATTATCGATAGTCCATATCTCGGAAACTATAAGAGATAATGCAATTTGGCAACCGGCAATGTAATTAGCATGCCGAATATTACTTGGAATGTGAATTGGAACGAAATCGCCAATAGATAAGACCATTTTACAATTTGGGACCAAGTTAGAAGCAGAGCCTAAGGTGTAAATTATCTATAGTCCATATCTCGGAAACTATAAGAGATAATGCAATTTGGCAACCGGCAATGTAATTAGCATGCCGAATATTACTTGGAATGTGAATTGGAACGAAATCGCCAATAGATAAGACTATTTTACAATTTGGGTCCAAGTTAGAAGCAGAGCCTAAGGTGTAAATTATCGATAGTCCATATCTCGGAAACTATAAGAGATAATGCAATTTGGCAACCGGCAATGTAATTAGCATGCCGAATATTACTTGGAATGTGAATTGGAACGAAATCGCCAATAGATAAGACCATATTACAATTTGGGCCCAAGTTAGAAGCAGAGCCTAAGGTGTAAATTATCGATAGTCCATATCTCGGAAACTATAAGAGATAATGCAATTTGGCAACCGGCAATGTAATTAGCATGCCGAATATTACTTGGAATGTGAATTGGAACGAAATCACCAATAGATAAGGCCATTTTACAATTTGGGCCCAAGTTAGAAGCAGAGCCTAAGGTGTAAATTATCGATAGTCCATATCTCGGAAACTAAAAGAGATAATGCAATTTGGCCACCGGCAATGTAATTAGCATGCCGAATATTACTTGGAATGTGAATTGGAACGAAATCGCCAATAGATTAGACCATTTTACAATTTGGGCCCAAGTTAGAAGCAGAGCCTAAGGTGTAAATTATCGATAGTCCATATCTCGGAAACTATAAGAGATAATGCAATTTGGCAACCGGCAATGTAATTAGCATGCCGAATATTACTTGGAATGTGAATTGGAATGAAATCGCCAATAGATAAGACTATTTTACAATTTGTGCCCAAGTTAGAAGCAGAGCCTAAGGTGTAAATTATCCATAGTCCATATCTCGGGAACTATAAGAGATAATGCAATTTGGCAACTGGCAATGTAATTAGCATGCCGAATATTACTTGGAATGTGAATTGGGACGAAATCGCCAATAGATAAGACCATTTTACAATTTGGGCCCAAGTTAGAAGCAGAGCCTAAGGTGTAAATTATAGATAGTCCATATCTCGGAAACTATAAGAGATAATGCAATTTGGCAACCGGCAATGTAATTAGCATGCCGAATATTACTTGGAATGTGAATTGGAACGAAATCGCCAATAGATAAGACCATTTTACAATTTGGGCCCAAGTTAGAAGCAGAGCCTAAGGTGTAAATTATCGATAGTCCATATCTCGGAAACTATAAGAGATAATGCAATTTGGCAACCGGCAATGTAATTAGCATGCCGAATACCACTTGGAATGTGAATTGGAACGAAATCTCCAATAGATAAGACCATTTTACAATTTGGGCCCAAGTTAGAAGCAGAGCCTAAGGTGTAAATTATCGATAGTCCATATCTCGGAAACTATAAGAGATAATTCAATTTGGCAACCGGCAGTGTAATTAGCATGCCGAATATTACTTGGAATGTGAATTGGAACGAAATCGCCAATAGATAAGACCATTTTACAATTTGGGCCCAAGTTAGAAGCAGAGCCTAAGGTGTAAATTATCGATAGTCCATATCTCGGAAACTATAAGAGATAATGCAATTTGGCAACCGGCAATGTAATTAGCATGCCGAATATTACTTGGAATGTGAATTGGAACGAAATCGCCAATAGATAAGACGATTTTACAATTTGGGCCCAAGTTAGAAGCAGAGCCTAAGGTGTAAATTATCGATAGTCCATATCTCGGAAACTAAAAGAGATAATGCAATTTGGCAACCGGCAATTTAATTAGCATGCCGAATATTACTTGGAATGTGAATTGGAACGAAATCGCCAATAGATAAGACCATATTACAATTTGGGCCCAAGTTAGAAGCAGAGCCTAAGGTGTAAATTATACATAGTCCATATCTCGGAAACTATAAGAGATAATGCAATTTGGCAACCGGCAATGTAATTAGCATGCCGAATATTACTTGGAATGTGAATTGGAACGAAATCGCCAATAGATAAGACCATTTTACAATTTGGGCCCAAGTTAGAAGCAGAGCCTAAGGTGTAAATTATTGATAGTCCATATCTCGGAAACTATAAGAGATAATGCAATTTCGCAACCGGCAATGTAATTAGCATGCCGAATATTACTTGGAGTGTGAATTGGAACGAAATCGCCAATAGGTAAGACCATTTTACAATTTTTGCCCAAGTTAGAAGCAGAGCCTAAGGTGTAAATTATCGATAGTCCATATCTCGGAAACTATAGGAGATAATTCAATTTGGTAACCGGCAATGTAATTAGCATGCCGAATACTACTTGGAATGTGAATTGGAACGAAATCGCCAATAGATAAGACCATTTTACAGTTTGGGCCCAAGTTAGAAGCAGAGCCTAAGGTTAAAAATAATCGATAGTCCATATCTCGGAAACTATAAGAGATAATGCAATTTGGGAACCGGCAATGTAATTAGCATGCCGAATATTACTTGGAATGTGAATTGGAACGAAATCGCCAATAGATAAGACCATTTTACAATTTGGGCCCAAGTTAGAAGCAGAGCCTAAGGTGTAAATTATCGATAGTCCATATCTCGGAAACTATAAGAGATAATGCAACTTGGCCACCGGCAATGTAATTAGCATGCCGAATATTACTTGGAATGTGAATTGGAACGAAATCGCCAATAGATAAGACCATTTTACAATTTGGGCCCAAGTTAGAAGCCGAGCCTAAGGTGTAAATTATCGATAGTCCATATCTCGGAAACTATAAGAGATAATGCAATTTGGCAACCGGCAATGTAATTAGCATGCCGAATATTACTTGGAATGTAAATTGGAACGAAATCGCCAATAGATAAGACCATTTTACAATTTGGGCCCAAGTTAGAAGCAGAGCCTAAGGTGTAAATTATACATAGTCCATATCTCGGAAACTATAAGAGATAATGCAATTTGGCAACCGGCAATGTAATTAGCATGCCGAATATTACTTGGAATGTGAATTGGAACGAAATCGCCAATAGATAAGACCATTTTACAATTTGGGCCCAAGTTAGAAGCAGAGCCTAAGGTGTAAATTATTGATAGTCCATATCTCGGAAACTATAAGAGATAATGCAATTTCGCAACCGGCAATGTAATTAGCATGCCGAATATTACTTGGAGTGTGAATTGGAACGAAATCGCCAATAGATGAGACCATTTTACAATTTGGGCCCAAGTTAGAAGCAGAGCCTAAGGTGTAAATTATCGATAGTCCGTATCTCGGAAACTATAAGAGATAATGCAATTTGGCAACCGGCAATGTAATTAGCATGCCGAATATTACTTGGAATGTGAATTGGAACGAAATCGCCAATAGATAAGACCATTTTACAATTTGGGCCCAAGTTAGAAGCAGAGCCTGAGGTGTAAATTATCGATAGTCCATATCTCGGAAACTATAAGAGATAATGCAATTTGGCAACCGGCAATGTAATTAGCATGCCGAATATTACTTGGAATGTGAATTGGAACGAAATCGCCAATAGATAAGACCATTTTACAATTTGGGCCCAAGTTAGAAGCAGAGCCTAAGGTGTAAATTATCGATAGTCCATATCTCGGAAACTATAAGAGATAATGCAATTTGGCAACCGGCAATGTAATTAGCATGCCGAATATTACTTGGAATGTGAATTGGAACGAAATCGCCAATAGATAACACCATTTTACAATTTGGGCCCAAGTTAGAAGCAGAGCCTAAGGTGTAAATTATCGATAGTCCATATCTCGGAAACTATAAGAGATAATGAAATTTGGCAACCGGCAATGTAATTAGCATGCCGAATATTACTTGGAATGTGAATTGGAACGAAATCGCCAATAGATAAGACCATATTACAATTTGGGCCCAAGTTAGAAGCAGAGCCTAAGGTGTAAATTATCGATAGTCCATATCTCGGAAACTATAAGAGATAATGCAATTTGGCAACCGGCAATGTAATTAGCATGCCGAATATTACTTGGAATGTGAATTGGAACGAAATCACCAATAGATAAGACCATTTTACAATTTGGGCCCAAGTTAGAAGCAGAGCCTAAGGTGTAAATTATCGATAGTCCATATCTCGGAAACTATAAGAGATAATGCAATTTGGCAACCGGCAATGTAATTAGCATGCCGAATATTACTTGGAATGTGAATTGGAACGAAATCGCCAATAGGTAAGACCATTTTACAATTTGGGCCCAAGTTAGAAGCAGAGCCTAAGGTGTAAATTATCGATAGTCCATATCTCGGAAATTATAGGAGATAATTCAATTTGGTAACCGGCAATGTAATTAGCATGCCGAATACTACTTGGAATGTGAATTGGAACGAAATCGCCAATAGATAAGACCATTTTACAGTTTGGGCCCAAGTTAGAAGCAGAGCCTAAGGTTAAAAATAATCGATAGTCCATATCTCGGAAACTATAAGAGATAATGCAATTTGGGAACCGGCAATGTAATTAGCATGCCGAATATTACTTGGAATGTGAATTGGAACGAAATCGCCAATAGATAAGACCATTTTACAATTTGGGCCCAAGTTAGAAGCAGAGCCTAAGGTGTAAATTATCGATAGTCCATATCTCGGAAACTATAAGAGATAATGCAACTTGGCCACCGGCAATGTAATTAGCATGCCGAATATTACTTGGAATGTGAATTGGAACGAAATCGCCAATAGATAAGACCATTTTACAATTTGGGCCCAAGTTAGAAGCAGAGCCTAAGGTGTAAATTATCGATAGTCCATATCTCGGAAACTATAAGAGATAATGCAATTTCGCAACCGGCAATGTAATTAGCATGCCGAATATTACTTGGAGTGTGAATTGGAACGAAATCGCCAATAGATGAGACCATTTTACAATTTGGGCCCAAGTTAGAAGCAGAGCCTAAGGTGTAAATTATCGATAGTCCGTATCTCGGAAACTATAAGAGATAATGCAATTTGGCAACCGGCAATGTAATTAGCATGCCGAATATTACTTGGAATGTGAATTGGAACGAAATCGCCAATAGATAAGACCATTTTACAATTTGGGCCCAAGTTAGAAGCAGAGCCTAAGGTGTAAATTATCGATAGTCCATATCTCGGAAACTATAAGAGATAATGCAATTTGGCAACCGGCAATGTAATTAGCATGCCGAATATTACTTGGAATGTGAATTGGAACGAAATCGCCAATAGATAAGACAATTTTACAATTTGGGCCCAAGTTAGAAGCAGAGCCTAAGGTGTAAATTATCGAAAGTCCATATCTCGGAAACTATAAGAGATAATGCAATTTGGCAACCGGCAATGTAATTAGCATGCCGAATATTACTTGGAATGTGAATTGGAACGAAATCGCCAATAGATAAGACCATATTACAATTTGGGCCCAAGTTAGAAGCAGAGCCTAAGGTGTAAATTATCGATAGTCCATATCTCGGAAACTATAAGAGATAATACAATTTGGCAACCGGCAATGTAACTAGCATGCCGAATATTACTTGGAATGTGAATTGGAACGAAATCACCAATAGATAAGACCATTTTACAATTTGGGCCCAAGTTAGAAGCAGAGCCTAAGGTGTAAATTATCGATAGTCCATATCTCGGAAACTATAAGAGATAATGCAATTTGGCAACCGGCAATGTAATTAGCATGCCGAATATTACTTGGAATATGAATTGGAACGAAATCGCCAATAGGTAAGACCATTTTACAATTTGGGCCCAAGTTAGAAGCAGAGCCTAAGGTGTAAATTATCGATAGTCCATATCTCGGAAACTATAAGAGATAATTCAATTTGGCCACCGGCAATGTAATTAGCATGCCGAATATTACTTGGAATGTGAATTGGAACGAAATCGCCAATAGATAAGACCATTTTACAATTTGGGCCCAAGTTAGAAGCAGAGCCTAAGGTGTAAATTATCGATAGTCCATATCTCGGAAACTATAAGAGATAATGCAATTTGGCAACCGGCAATGTAATTAGCATGCCGAATATTAGTTGGAATGTGAATTGGAACGAAATCGCCAATAGATAAGGCCATTTTACAATTTGGGCCCAAGTTAGAAGCAGAACCTAAGGTGTAAATTATCGATAGTCCATATCTCGGAAACTATAAGAGATAATGCAATTTGGCAACCGGCAATGTAATTAGCATGCCGAATATTACTTGGAATGTGAATTGGAACGAAATCGCCAATAGATAAGACCATTTTACAATTTGGGCCCAAGTTAGAAGCAGAGCCTAAGTTGTAAATTATCGATAGTCCATATCTCGGAAACTAAAAGAGATAATGCAATTTGGCAACCGGCAATGTAATTAGCATGCCGAATATTACTTGGAATGTGAATTGGAATTGAAATCGCCAATAGATAAGACCATTTTACAATTTGGGCCCAAGTTAGAAGCAGAGCCTAAGGTGTAAATTATCGATAGTCCATATCTCGGAAACTATAAGAGATAATGCAGTTTCGCAACCGGCAATGTAATTAGCATGCCGAATATTACTTGGAATGTGAATTGGGACGAAATCGCCAATAGATAAGACCATTTTACAATTTGGGCCCAAGTTAGAAGCAGAGCCTAAGGTGTAAATTATCGATAGTCCATATCTCGGAAACTATAAGAGATAATGCAATTTGGCAACCGGCAATGTAATTAGCATGCCGAGTATTACTTGGAATGTGAATTGGAACGAAATCGCCAATAGATAAGACCATTTTACAATTTGGGCCCAAGTTGGAAGCAGAGCCTAAGGTGTAAATTATCGATAGTCCATATCTCGGAAACTATAAGAGATAATGCAATTTGGCAACCGGTAATGTAATTAGCATGCCGAATACCACTTGGAATGTGAATTGGAACGAAATCGCCAATAGATAAGACCATTTTACAATTTGGGCCCAAGTTAGAAGCAGAGCCTAAGGTGTAAATTATCGATAGTCCATATCTCGGAAACTATAAGAGATAATTCAATTTGGCAACCGGCAATGTAATTAGCATGCCGAATATTACTTGGAATGTGAATTGGAACGAAATCGCCAATAGATAAGACCATTTTACAATTTGGGCCCAAGTTAGAAGCAGAGCCTAAGGTGTAAATTATCGATAGTCCATATCTCGGAAACTATAAGAGATAATGCAATTTGGCAACCGGCAATGTAATTAGCATGCCGAATATTACTTGGAATGTGAATTGGAACGAAATCGCCAATAGATAAGACCATTTTACAATTTGGGCCCAAGTTAGAAGCAGAGCCTAAGGTGTAAATTATCGATAGTCCATATCTCGGAACTATAAGAGATAATGCAATTTGGCAACCGGCAATGTAATTAGCATGCCGAATATTACTTGGAATGTGAATTGGAACGAAATCGCCAATAGATAAGACGATTTTACAACTTGGGCCCAAGTTAGAAGCAGAGCCTAAGGTGTAAATTATCGATAGTCCATATCTCGGAAACTAAAAGAGATAATGCAATTTGGCAACCGGCAATGTAATTAGCATGCCGAATATTACTTGGAATGTGAATTGGAACGAAATCGCCAATAGATAAGACCATTTTACAATTTGGGCCCAAGTTAGAAGCAGAGCCTAAGGTGTAAATTATCGATAGTCCATATCTCGGAAACTATAAGAGATAATGCAGTTTCGCAACCGGCAATGTAATTAGCATGCCGAATATTACTTGGAATGTGAATTGGAACGAAATCGCCAATAGATAAGACCATTTTACAATTTGGGCCCAAGTTGGAAGCAGAGCCTAAGGTGTAAATTATCGATAGTCCATATCTCGGAAACTATAAGAGATAATGCAATTTGGCAACTGGCAATGTAATTAGCATGCCGAATATTACTTGGAATGTGAATTGGGACGAAATCGCCAATAGATAAGACCATTTTACAATTTGGGCCCAAGTTAGAAGCAGAGCCTAAGGTGTAAATTATCGATAGTCCATATCTCGGAAACTATAAGAGATAATGCAACTTGGTCGCCGGCAATGTAATTAGCATGCCGAATATTACTTGGAATGTGAATTGGAACGAAATCGCCAATAGGTAAGACCATTTTACAATTTGGGCCCAAGTTAGAAGCAGAGCCTAAGGTATAAATTATCGATAGTCCATATCTCGGAAACTATAAGAGATAATGCAGTTTCGCAACCGGCAATGTAATTAGCATGCCGAATATTACTTGGAATGTGAATTGGGACGAAATCGCCAATAGATAAGACCATTTTACAATTTGGGCCCAAGTTAGAAGCAGAGCCTAAGGTGTAAATTATCGATAGTCCATATCTCGGAAACTATAAGAGATAATGCAATTTGGCAACCGGCAATGTAATTAGCATGCCGAATATTACTTGGAATGTGAATTGGAACGAAATCGCCAATAGATAAGACCATTTTACAATTTGGGCCCAAGTTGGAAGCAGATCCTAAGGTGTAAATTATCGATAGTCCATATCTCGGAAACTATAAGAGATAATGCAATTTGGCAACCGGCAATGTAATTAGCATGCCGAATATTACTTGGAATGTGAATTGGAACGAAATCGCCAATCGATAAGACCATTTTACAATTTGGGCCCAAGTTGGAAGCAGATCCTAAGGTGTAAATTATCGATAGTCCATATCTCGGAAACTATAAGAGATAATGCAATTTGGCAACCGGCAATGTAATTAGCATGCCGAATATTACTTGGAATGTGAATTGGAACGAAATCGCCAATAGATAAGACGATTTTACAATTTGGGCCCAAGTTAGAAGCAGAGCCTAAGGTGTAAATTATCGATAGTCCATATCTCGGAAACTAAAAGAGATAATGCAATTTGGCAACCGGCAATGCAATTAGTATGCCGAATATTACTTGGAATGTGAATTGGGACGAAATCGCCAATAGATAAGACCATTTTACAATTTGGGCCCAAGTTAGAAGCAGAGCCTAAGGTGTAAATTATCGATAGTCCATATCTCGGAGACTATAAGAGATAATGCAGTTTCGCAACCGGCAATGTAATTAGCATGCCGAATATTACTTGGAATGTGAATTGGGACGAAATCGCCAATAGATAAGACCATTTTACAATTTGGGCCCAAGTTAGAAGCAGAGCCTAAGGTGTAAATTATCGATAGTCCATATCTCGGAAACTATAAGAGATAATGCAATTTGGCAACCGCCAATGTAATTAGCATGCCGAATATTACTTGGAATGTGAATTGGAACGAAATCGCCAATAGATAAGACCATTTTACAATTTGGGCCCAAGTTAGAAGCAGAGCCTAAGGTGTAAATTATCGATAGTCCATATCTCGGAAACTATAAGAGATAATGCAATTTGGCAACCGGCAATGTAATTAGCATGCCGAATATTACTTGGAATGTGAATTGGAATGAAATCACCAATAGATAAGACCATTTTACAATTTGGGCCCAAGTTAGAAGCAGAGCCTAAGGTGTAAATTATCCATAGTCCATATGTCGGAAACTATAAGAGATAATGCAATTTGGCAACTGGCAATGTAATTAGCATGCCGAATATTACTTGGAATGTGAATTGGGACGAAATCGCCAATAGATAAGACCATTTTACAATTTGGGCCCAAGTTAGAAGCAGAGCCTAAGGTGTAAATTATCGATAGTCCATATCTCGGAAACTATAAGAGATAATGCAATTTGGCAACCGGCAATGTAATTAGCATGCCGAATATTACTTGGAATGTGAATTGGAATGAAATCGCCAATAGATAAGACCATTTTACAATTTGGGCCCAAGTTAGAAGCAGAGCCTAAGGTGTAAATTATCCATAGTCCATATGTCGGAAACTATAAGAGATAATGCAATTTGGCAACTGGCAATGTAATTAGCATGCCGAATATTACTTGGAATGTGAATTGGGACGAAATCGCCAATAGATAAGACCATTTTACAATTTGGGCCCAAGTTAGAAGCAGAGCCTAAGGTGTAAATTATCGATAGTCCATATCTCGGAAACTATAAGAGATAATGCAATTTGGCAACCATCAATGTAATTAGCATGCCGAATATTACTTGGAATGTGAATTGGAACGAAATCGCCAATAGATAAGACCATTTTACAATTTGGGCCCAAGTTAGAAGCAGAGCCTAAGGTGTAAATTATCGATAGTCCATATCTCGGAAACTATAAGAGATAATGCAATTTGGCAACCGGCAATGTAATTAGCATGCCGAATATTACTTGGAATGTGAATTGGAACGAAATCGCCAATAGATAAGGCCATTTTACAATTTGGGCCCAAGTTAGAAGCAGAGCCTAAGGTGTAAATTATCGATAGTCCATATCTCGGAAACTATAAGAAATAATGCAATTTGGCAACCGGCAATGTAATTAGCATGCCGAATATTACTTGGAATGTGAATTGGAACGAAATCGCCAATAGATAAGACCATTTTACAATTTGGGCCCAAGTTAGAAGCAGAGCCTAAGGTGTAAATTATCGATAGTCCATATCTCGGAAACTATAATAGATAATTCAATTTGGCAACCGGCAATGTAATTAGCATGCCGTATATTACTTGGAATGTGAATTGGAACGAAATCGCCAATAGATAAGACCATTTTACAATTTGGGCCCAAGTTAGAAGCAGAGCCTAAGGTGTAAATTATCGATAGTCCATATCTCGGAAACTAAAAGAGATAATGCAATTTGGCAACCGGCAATGTAATTAGCATGCCGAATATTACTTGGAATGTGAATTGGAACGAAATCGCCAATAGATAAGACCATTTTACAATTTGGGCCCAAGTTAGAAGCAGAGCCTAAGGTGTAAATTATCGATAGTCCATATCTCGGAAACTATAAGAGATAATGCAATTTGGCAACCATCAATATAATTAGCATGCCGAATATTACTTGTAATGTGAATTGGAACGAAATCGCCAATAGATAAGACCATTTTACAATTTGGGCCCAAGTTAGAAGCAGAGCCTAAGGTGTAAATTATCGATAGTCCATATCTCGGAAACTATAAGAGATAATGCAATTTGGCAACCGGCAATGTAATTAGCATGCCGAATATTACTTGGAATGTGAATTGGAACGAAATCGCCAATAGATAAGGCCATTTTACAATTTGGGCCCAAGTTAGAAGCAGAGCCTAAGGTGTAAATTATCGATAGTCCATATCTCGGAAACTATAAGAAATAATGCAATTTGGCAACCGGCAATGTAATTAGCATGCCGAATATTACTTGGAATGTGAATTGGAACGAAATCGCCAATAGATAAGACCATTTTACAATTTGGGCCCAAGTTAGAAGCAGAGCCTAAGGTGTAAATTATCGATAGTCCATATCTCGGAAACTATAAGAGATAATGCAACTTGGCCACCGGCAATGTAATTAGCATGCCGAATATTACTTGGAATGTGAATTGGAACGAAATCGCCAATAGGTAAGACCATTTTACAATTTGGGCCCAAGTTAGAAGCAGAGCCTAAGGTGTAAATTATCGATAGTCCATATCTCGGAAACTATAGGAGATAATTCAATTTGGCAACCGGCAATGTAATTAGCATGCCGAATATTACTTGGAATGTGAATTGGAACGAAATCGCCAATAGATAAGACCATTTTACAATTTGGGCCCAAGTTAGAAGCAGAGCCTAAGGTGTAAATTATCGATAGTCCATATCTCGGAAACTATAAGAGATAATGCAATTTGGCAACCGGCAATGTAATTAGCATGCCGAATATTACTTGGAATGTGAATTGGAACGAAATCGCCAATAGATAAGACCATTTTACAATTTGGGCCCAAGTTAGAAGCAGAGCCTAAGGTGTAAATTATCGATAGTCCATATCTCGGAAACTATAAGAGATAATGCAATTTGGCAACCGGCAATGTAATTAGCATGCCGAATATTACTTGGAATGTGAATTGGAATGAAATCGCCAATAGATAAGACCATTTTACAATTTGGGCCCAAGTTAGAAGCAGAGCCTAAGGTGTAAATTATCCATAGTCCATATGTCGGAAACTATAAGAGATAATGCAATTTGGCAACTGGCAATGTAATTAGCATGCCGAATATTACTTGGAATGTGAATTGGGACGAAATCGCCAATAGATAAGACCATTTTACAATTTGGGCCCAAGTTAGAAGCAGAGCCTAAGGTGTAAATTATCGATAGTCCATATCTCGGAAACTATAAGAGATAATGCAATTTGGCAACCGGCAATGTAATTAGCATGCCGAATATTACTTGGAATGTGAATTGGAATGAAATCGCCAATAGATAAGACCATTTTACAATTTGGGCCCAAGTTAGAAGCAGAGCCTAAGGTGTAAATTATCCATAGTCCATATGTCGGAAACTATAAGAGATAATGCAATTTGGCAACTGGCAATGTAATTAGCATGCCGAATATTACTTGGAATGTGAATTGGGACGAAATCGCCAATAGATAAGACCATTTTACAATTTGGGCCCAAGTTAGAAGCAGAGCCTAAGGTGTAAATTATCGATAGTCCATATCTCGGAAACTATAAGAGATAATGCAATTTGGCAACCATCAATGTAATTAGCATGCCGAATATTACTTGGAATGTGAATTGGAACGAAATCGCCAATAGATAAGACCATTTTACAATTTGGGCCCAAGTTAGAAGCAGAGCCTAAGGTGTAAATTATCGATAGTCCATATCTCGGAAACTATAAGAGATAATGCAATTTGGCAACCGGCAATGTAATTAGCATGCCGAATATTACTTGGAATGTGAATTGGAACGAAATCGCCAATAGATAAGGCCATTTTACAATTTGGGCCCAAGTTAGAAGCAGAGCCTAAGGTGTAAATTATCGATAGTCCATATCTCGGAAACTATAAGAAATAATGCAATTTGGCAACCGGCAATGTAATTAGCATGCCGAATATTACTTGGAATGTGAATTGGAACGAAATCGCCAATAGATAAGACCATTTTACAATTTGGGCCCAAGTTAGAAGCAGAGCCTAAGGTGTAAATTATCGATAGTCCATATCTCGGAAACTATAATATATAATTCAATTTGGCAACCGGCAATGTAATTAGCATGCCGTATATTACTTGGAATGTGAATTGGAACGAAATCGCCAATAGATAAGACCATTTTACAATTTGGGCCCAAGTTAGAAGCAGAGCCTAAGGTGTAAATTATCGTTAGTCCATATCTCGGAAACTAAAAGAGATAATGCAATTTGGCAACCGGCAATGTAATTAGCATGCCGAATATTACTTGGAATGTGAATTGGAACGAAATCGCCAATAGATAAGACCATTTTACAATTTGGGCCCAAGTTAGAAGCAGAGCCTAAGGTGTAAATTATCGATAGTCCATATCTCGGAAACTATAAGAGATAATGCAATTTGGCAACCGGCAATGTAATTAGCATGCCGAATATTACTTGGAATGTGAATTGGAATGAAATCGCCAATAGATAAGACCATTTTACAATTTGGGCCCAAGTTAGAAGCAGAGCCTAAGGTGTAAATTATCCATAGTCCATATGTCGGAAACTATAAGAGATAATGCAATTTGGCAACTGGCAATGTAATTAGCATGCCGAATATTACTTGGAATGTGAATTGGGACGAAATCGCCAATAGATAAGACCATTTTACAATTTGGGCCCAAGTTAGAAGCAGAGCCTAAGGTGTAAATTATCGATAGTCCATATTTCGGAAACTATAAGAGATAATGCAATTTGGTTCGTCCAACCATCAATGTAATTAGCATGCCGAATATTACTTGGAATGTGAATTGGAACGAAATCGCCAATAGATAAGACCATTTTACAATTTGGGCCCAAGTTAGAAGCAGAGCCTAAGGTGTAAATTATCGATAGTCCATATCTCGGAAACTATAAGAGATAATGCAATTTGGCAACCGGCAATGTAATTAGCATGCCGAATATTACTTGGAATGTGAATTGGAACGAAATCGCCAATAGATAAGGCCATATTACAATTTGGGCCCAAGTTAGAAGCAGAGCCTAAGGTGTAAATTATCGATAGTCCATATCTCGGAAACTATAAGAAATAATGCAATTTGGCAACCGGCAATGTAATTAGCATGCCGAATATTACTTGGAATGTGAATTGGAACGAAATCGCCAATAGATAAGACCATTTTACAATTTGGGCCCAAGTTAGAAGCAGAGCCTAAGGTGTAAATTATCGATAGTCCATATCTCGGAAACTATAAGAGATAATGCAACTTGGCCACCGGCAATGTAATTAGCATGCCGAATATTACTTGGAATGTGAATTGGAACGAAATCGCCAATAGGTAAAACCACTTTACAATTTGGGCCCAAGTTAGAAGCAGAGCCTAAGGTGTAAATTATCGATAGTCCATATCTCGGAAACTATAGGAGATAATTCAATTTGGCAACCGGCAATGTAATTAGCATGCCGAATATTACTTGGAATGTGAATTGGAACGAAATCGCCAATAGATAAGACCATTTTACAATTTGGGCCCAAGTTAGAAGCAGAGCCTAAGGTGTAAATTATCGATAGTCCATATCTCGGAAACTATAAGAGATAATGCAATTTGGCAACCGGCAATGTAATTAGCATGCCGAATATTACTTGGAATGTGAATTGGAACGAAATCGCCAATAGATAAGACCATTTTACAATTTGGGCCCAAGTTAGAAGCAGAGCCTAAGGTGTAAATTATCGATAGTCCATATCTCGGAAACTATAAGAGATAATGCAATTTGGCAACCGGCAATGTAATTAGCATGCCGAATATTACTTGGAATGTGAATTGGAATGAAATCGCCAATAGATAAGACCATTTTACAATTTGGGCCCAAGTTAGAAGCAGAGCCTAAGGTGTAAATTATCCATAGTCCATATCTCGGAAACTATAAGAGATAATGCAATTTGGCAACTGGCAATGTAATTAGCATGCCGAATATTACTTGGAATGTGAATTGGGACGAAATCGCCAATAGATAAGACCATTTTACAATTTGGGCCCAAGTTAGAAGCAGAGCCTAAGGTGTAAATTATCGATAGTCCATATCTCGGAAACTATAAGAGATAATGCAATTTGGCAACCGGCAATGTAATTAGCATGCCGAATACTACTTGGAATGTGAATTGGAACGAAATCGCCAATAGATAAGACCATTTTACAGTTTGGGCCCAAGTTAGAAGCAGAGCCTAAGGTTAAAAATAATCGATAGTCCATATCTCGGAAACTATAAGAGATAATGCAATTTGGGAACCGGCAATGTAATTAGCATGCCGAATATTACTTGGAATGTGAATTGGAACGAAATCGCCAATAGATAAGACCATTTTACAATTTGGGCCCAAGTTAGAAGCAGAGCCTAAGGTGTAAATTATCGATAGTCCATATCTCGGAAACTATAAGAGATAATGCAACTTGGCCACCGGCAATGTAATTAGCATGCCGAATATTACTTGGAATGTGAATTGGAACGAAATCGCCAATAGGTAAGACCATTTTACAATTTGGGCCCAAGTTAGAAGCAGAGCCTAAGGTGTAAATTATCGATAGTCCATATGTCGGAAACTATAGGAGATAATTCAATTTGGCAACCGGCAATGTAATTAGCATGCCGAATATTAATTGGAATGTGAATTGGAACGAAATCGCCAATAGATAAGACCATTTTACAATTTGGGCCCAAGTTAGAAGCAGAGCCTAAGGTGTAAATTATCCATAGTCCATATGTCGGAAACTATAAGAGATAATGCAATTTGGCAACTGGCAATGTAATTAGCATGCCGAATATTACTTGGAATGTGAATTGGGACGAAATCGCCAATAGATAAGACCATTTTACAATTTGGGCCCAAGTTAGAAGCAGAGCCTAAGGTGTAAATTATCGATAGTCCATATCTCGGAAACTATAAGAGATAATGCAATTTGGCAACCATCAATATAATTAGCATGCCGAATATTACTTGGAATGTGAATTGGAATGAAATCGCCAATAGATAAGACCATTTTACAATTTGGGCCCAAGTTAGAAGCAGAGCCTAAGGTGTAAATTATCGATAGTCCATATCTCGGAAACTATAAGAGATAATGCAATTTGGCAACCGGCAATGTAATTAGCATGCCGAATATTACTTGGAATGTGAATTGGAACGAAATCGCCAATAGATAAGGCCATTTTACAATTTGGGCCCAAGTTAGAAGCAGAGCCTAAGGTGTAAATTATCGATAGTCCATATCTCGGAAACTATAAGAAATAATGCAATTTGGCAACCGGCAATGTAATTAGCATGCCGAATATTACTTGGAATGTGAATTGGAACGAAATCGCCAATAGATAAGACCATTTTACAATTTGGGCCCAAGTTAGAAGCAGAGCCTAAGGTGTAAATTATCGATAGTCCATATCTCGGAAACTATAAGAGATAATGCAACTTGGCCACCGGCAATGTAATTAGCATGCGGAATATTACTTGGAATGTGAATTGGAACGAAATCGCCAATAGGTAAGACCATTTTACAATTTGGGCCCAAGTTAGAAGCAGAGCCTAAGGTGTAAATTATCGATAGTCCATATCTCGGAAACTATAGGAGATAATTCAATTTGGCAACCGGCAATGTAATTAGCATGCCGAATATTACTTGGAATGTGAATTGGAACGAAATCGCCAATAGATAACACCATTTTACAATTTGGGCCCAAGTTAGAAGCAGATCCTAAAGTGTAAATTATCGATAGTCCATATCTCGGAAACTATAAGAGATAATGCAATTTGGCAACCGGCAATGTAATTAGCATGCCGAATATTACTTGGAATGTGAATTGGAACGAAATCGCCAATAGATAAGGCCATTTTACAATTTGGGCCCAAGTTAGAAGCAGAGCCTAAGGTGTAAATTATCGATAGTCCATATCTCGGAAACTAAAAGAGATAATGCAATTTGGCAACCGGCAATGTAATTAGCATGCCGAATATTACTTGGAATGTGAATTGGAACGAAATCGCCAATAGATAAGACCATTTTACAATTTGGGCCCAAGTTAGAAGCAGAGCCTAAGGTGTAAATTATCGATAGTCCATATCTCGGAAACTAAAAGAGATAATGCAATTTGGCAACCGGCAATGTAATTAGCATGCCGAATATTACTTGGAATGTGAATTGGAACGAAATCGCCAATAGATAAGACCATTTTACAATTTGGGCCCAAGTTAGAAGCAGAGCCTAAGGTGTAAATTATCGATAGTCCATATCTCGGAAACTATAAGAGATAATGCAGTTTCGCAACCGGCAATGTAATTAGCATGCCGAATATTACTTGGAATGTGAATTGGGACGAAATCGCCAATAGATAAGACCATTTTACAATTTGGGCCCAAGTTAGAAGCAGAGCCTAAGGTTCGTCCATCGATCGATGGACGAACCTGGTGTAAATTATCGATAGTCCATATCTCGGAAACTATAAGAGATAATGCAATTTGGCAACCGGCAATGTAATTAGCATGCCGAATACCACTTGGATTGTGAATTGGAACGAAATCGCCAATAGATAAGACCATTTTACAGTTTGGGCCCAAGTTAGAAGCAGAGCCTAAGGTAAAAATAATCGATAGTCCATATCTCGGAAACTATAAGAGATAATGCAATTTGGGCACCGGCAATGTAATTAGCATGCCGAATATTACTTGGAATGTGAATTGGAACGAAATCGCCAATAGATAAGACCATTTTACAATTTGGGCCCAAGTTAGAAGCAGAGCCTAAGGTGTAAATTATCGATAGTCCATATCTCGGAAACTATAAGAGATAATGCAACTTGGCCACCACCAATGTAATTAGCATGCGGAATATTACTTGGAATGTGAATTGGAACGAAATCGCCAATAGGTAAGACCATTTTACAATTTGGGCCCAAGTTAGAAGCAGAGCCTAAGGTGTAAATTATCGATAGTCCATATCTCGGAAACTATAGGAGATAATTCAATTTGGCAACCGGCAATGTAATTAGCATGCCGAATATTACTTGGAATGTGAATTGGAACGAAATCGCCAATAGATAACACCATTTTACAATTTGGGCCCAAGTTAGAAGCAGATCCTAAGGTGTAAATTATCGATAGTCCATATCTCGGAAACTATAAGAGATAATGCAATTTGGCAACCGGCAATGTAATTAGCATGCCGAATATTACTTGGAATGTGAATTGGAACGAAATCGCCAATAGATAAGGCCATTTTACAATTTGGGCCCAAGTTAGAAGCAGAGCCTAAGGTGTAAATTATCGATAGTCCATATCTCGGAAACTAAAAGAGATAATGCAATTTGGCAACCGGCAATGTAATTAGCATGCCGAATATTACTTGGAATGTGAATTGGAACGAAATCGCCAATAGATAAGACCATTTTACAATTTGGGCCCAAGTTAGAAGCAGAGCCTAAGGTGTAAATTATCGATAGTCCATATCTCGGAAACTAAAAGAGATAATGCAATTTGGCAACCGGCAATGTAATTAGCATGCCGAATATTACTTGGAATGTGAATTGGAACGAAATCGCCAATAGATAAGACCATTTTACAATTTGGGCCCAAGTTAGAAGCAGAGCCTAAGGTGTAAATTATCGATAGTCCATATCTCGGAAACTATAAGAGATAATGCAGTTTCGCAACCGGCAATGTAATTAGCATGCCGAATATTACTTGGAATGTGAATTGGGACGAAATCGCCAATAGATAAGACCATTTTACAATTTGGGCCCAAGTTAGAAGCAGAGCCTAAGGTGTAAATTATCGATAGTCCATATCTCGGAAACTATAAGAGATAATGCAATTTGGCAACCGGCAATGTAATTAGCATGCCGAATACCACTTGGAATGTGAATTGGAACGAAATCGCCAATAGATAAGACCATTTTACAATTTGGGCCCAAGTTAGAAGCAGAGCCTAAGGTGTAAATTATCGATAGTCCATATCTCGGAAACTATAAGAGATAATTCAATTTGGCAACCGGCAATGTAATTAGCATGCCGAATATTACTTGGAATGTGAATTGGAACGAAATCGCCAATAGATAAGACCATTTTACAATTTGGGCCCAAGTTAGAAGCAGAGCCTAAGGTGTAAATTATCGATAGTCCATATCTCGGAAACTATAAGAGATAATGCAATTTGGCAACCGGCAATGTAATTAGCATGCCGAATATTACTTGGAATGTGAATTGGAACGAAATCGCCAATAGATAAGACGATTTTACAATTTGGGCCCAAGTTAGAAGCAGAGCCTATGGTGTAAATTATCGATAGTCCATATCTCGGAAACTAAAAGAGATAATGCAATTTGGCAACCGGCAATGTAATTAGCATGCCGAATATTACTTGGAATGTGAATTGGAATGAAATCGCCAATAGATAAGACCATTATACAATTTGGGCCCAAGTTAGAAGCAGAGCCTAAGGTGTAAATTATCGATAGTCCATATCTCGGAAACTATAAGAGATAATGCAGTTTCGCAACCGGCAATGTAATTAGCATGCCGAATATTACTTGGAATGTGAATTGGGACGAAATCGCCAATAGATAAGACCATTTTACAATTTGGGCCCAAGTTAGAAGCAGAGCCTAAGGTGTAAATTATCGATAGTCCATATCTCGGAAACTATAAGAGATAATGCAATTTGGCAACCGGCAATGTAATTAGCATGCCGAATATTACTTGGAATGTGAATTGGAACGAAATCGCCAATAGATAAGACCATTTTACAATTTGGGCCCAAGTTAGAAGCAGAGCCTAAGGTGTAAATTATCGATAGTCCATATCTCGGAAACTATAAGAGATAATGCAATTTGGCAAACGGCAATGTAATTAGCATGCCGAATACCACTTGGAATGTGAATTGGAACGAAATCGCCAATAGATAAAACCATTTTACAATTTGGGCCCAAGTTAGAAGCAGAGCCTAAGGTGTAAATTATCGATAGTCCATATCTCGGAAACTATAAGAGATAATTCAATTTGGCAACCGGCAATGTAATTAGCATGCCGAATATTACTTGGAATGTGAATTGGAACGAAATCGCCAATAGATAAGACCATTTTACAATTTGGGCCGAAGTTAGAAGCAGAGCCTAAGGTGTAAATTATCGATAGTCCATATCTCGGAAACTATAAGAGATAATGCAATTTTGCAACCGGCAATGTAATTAGCATGCCGAATATTACTTGGAATGTGAATTGGAACGAAATCGCCAATAGATAAGGCCATTTTACAATTTGGGCCGAAGTTAGAAGCAGAGCCTAAGGTGTAAATTATCGATAGTCCATATCTCGGAAACTATAAGAGATAATGCAATTTGGCAACCGGCAATGTAATTAGCATGCCGAATATTACTTGGAATGTGAATTGGAACGAAATCGCCAATAGATAAGACCATTTTACAATTTGGGCCCAAGTTAGAAGCAGAGCCTAAGGTGTAAATTATCGATAGTCCATATCTCGGAAACTATAAGAGATAATGCAATTTGGCAACCGGCAATGTAATTAGCATGCCGAATATTACTTGGAATGTGAATTGGAACGAAATCGCCAATAGGTAAGACCATTTTACAATTTGGGAACAAGTTAGAAGCAGAGCCTAAGGTTGTAAATTATCGATAGTCCATATCTCGGAAACTATAAGAGATAATTCAATTTGGCCACCGGCAATGTAATTAGCATGCCGAATATTACTTGGAATGTGAATTGGAACGAAATCGCCAATAGATAAGACCATTTTACAATTTGGGCCCAAGTTAGAAGCAGAGCCTAAGGTGTAAATTATCGATAGTCCATATCTCGGAAACTATAAGAGATAATGCAATTTGGCAACCGGCAATGTAATTAGCATGCCGAATATTACTTGGAATGTGAATTGGAACGAAATCGCCAATAGATAAGGCCATTTTACAATTTGGGCCCAAGTTAGAAGCAGAGCCTAAGGTGTAAATAATCGATAGTCCATATCTCGGAAACTATAGGAGATAATTCAATTTGGCAACCGGCAATGTAATTAGCATGCCGAATATTACTTGGAATGTGAATTGGAACGAAATCGCCAATAGATAAGACCATTTTACAATTTGGGCCCAAGTTAGAAGCAGAGCCTAAGGTGTAAATTATCGATAGTCCATATCTCGGAAACTATAAGAGATAATGCAATTTGGCAACCGGCAATGTAATTAGCATGCCGAATATTACTTGGAATGTGAATTGGAACGAAATCGCCAATAGATAAGACCATTTTACAATTTGGGCCCAAGTTAGAAGCAGAGCCTAAGGTGTAAATTATCGATAGTCCATATCTCGGAAACTATAAGAGATAATGCAATTTCGCAACCGGCAATGTAATTAGCATGCCGAATATTACATGGAATGTGAATTGGAACGAAATCGCCAATAGATAAGACCATTTTACAATTTGGGCCCAAGTTAGAAGCAGAGCCTAAGGTGTAAATTATCGATAGTCCATATCTCGGAGACTATAAGAGATAATGCAATTTGGCAACCGGCAATGTAATTAGCATGCCGAATATTACTTGGAATGTGAATTGGAACGAAATCGCCAATAGATAAGACCATTTTACAATTTGGGCCCAAGTTAGAAGCAGAGCCTAAGGTGTAAATTATCGATAGTCCATATCTCGGAAACTAAAAGAGATAATGCAATTTGGCAACCGGCAATGTAATTAGCATGCCGAATATTACTTGGAATGTGAATTGGAACGAAATCGCCAATAGATAAGACCATTTTACAACTTGGGCCCAAGTTAGAAGCAGAGCCTAAGGTGTAAATTATCGATAGTCCATATCTCGGAAACTATAAGAGATAATGCAGTTTCGCAATCGGCAATGTAATTAGCATGCCGAATATTACTTGGAATGTGAATTGGGACGAAATCGCCAATAGATAAGACCATTTTACAATTTGGGCCCAAGTTAGAAGCAGAGCCTAAGGTGTAAATTATCGATAGTCCATATCTCGGAAACTATAAGAGATAATGCAATTTGGCAACCGGCAATGTAATTAGCATGCCGAATATTACTTGGAATGTGAATTGGAACGAAATCGCCAATAGATAAGACCATTTTACAATTTGGGCCCAAGTTAGAAGCAGACCCTAAGGTGTAAATTATCGATAGTCCATATCTCGGAAACTATAAGAGATAATGCAATTTGGCAACCGGCAATGTAATTAGCATGCCGAATATTACTTGGAATGTGAATTGGAACGAAATCGCCAATAGATAAGTCCATTTTACAATTTGGGCCCAAGTTAGAAGCAGAGCCTAAGGTGTAAATTATCGATAGTCCATATCTCGGAAACTATAAGAGATAATGCAATTTGGCAACCGGCAATGTAATTAGCATGCCGAATATTACTTGGAATGTGAATTGGAACGAAATCGCCAATAGATAAGACCATTTTACAATTTGGGCCCAAGTTAGAAGCAGAGCCTAAGGTGTAAATTATCGATAGTCCATATCTCGGAAACTATAAGAGATAATGCAATTTGGCAACCGGCAATGTAATTAGCATGCCGAATATTACTTGGAATGTGAATTGGAACGAAATCGCCAATAGATAAGACCATATTACAATTTGGGCCCAAGTTAGAAGCAGAGCCTAAGGTGTAAATTATCGATAGTCCATATCTCGGAAACTATAAGAGATAATGCAATTTGGCAACCGGCAATGTAATTAGCATGCCGAATATTACTTGGAATGTGAATTGGAACGAAATCGCCAATAGATAAGACCATTTTACAATTTGGGCCCAAGTTAGAAGCAGAGCCTAAGGTGTAAATTATCGATAGTCCATATCTCGGAAACTATAAGAGATAATGCAATTTGGCAACCGGCAATGTAATTAGCATGCCGAATATTACCTGGAATGTGAATTGGAACGAAATCGCCAATAGGTAAGACCATTTTACAATTTGGGAACAAGTTAGAAGCAGAGCCTAAGGTGTAAATTATCGATAGTCCATATCTCGGAAACTATAAGAGATAATGCAACTTGGCCACCGGCAATGTAATTAGCATGCCGAATATTACTTGGAATGTGAATTGGAACGAAATCGCCAATAGGTAAGACCATTTTACAATTTGGGCCCAAGTTAGAAGCAGAGCCTAAGGTGTAAATTATCGATAGTCCATATCTCGGAAACTATAGGAGATAATTCAATTTGGCAACCGGCAATGTAATTAGCATGCCAAATATTACTTGGAATGTGAATTGGAACGAAATCGCCAATAGATAAGACCATTTTACAATTTGGGCCCAAGTTAGAAGCAGAGCCTAAGGTGTAAATTATCGATAGTCCATATCTCGGAAACTATAAGAGATAATGCAATTTGGCAACCGGCAATGTAATTAGCATGCCGAATATTACTTGGAATGTGAATTGGAATGAAATCGCCAATAGATAAGACCATTTTACAATTTGGGCCCAAGTTAGAAGCAGAGCCTAAGGTGTAAATTATCCATAGTCCATATCTCGGAAACTATAAGAGATAATGCAATTTGGCAACTGGCAATGTAATTAGCATGCCGAATATTACTTGGAATGTGAATTGGGACGAAATCGCCAATAGATAAGACCATTTTACAATTTGGGCCCAAGTTAGAAGCAGAGCCTAAGGTGTAAATTATCGATAGTCCATATCTCGGAAACTATAAGAGATAATGCAATTTGGCAACCGGCAATGTAATTAGCATGCCGAATACTACTTGGAATGTGAATTGGAACGAAATCGCCAATAGATAAGACCATTTTACAGTTTGGGCCCAAGATAGAAGCAAAGCCTAAGGTTGAAAATAATCGATAGTCCATATCTCGGAAACTATAAGAGATAATGCAATTTGGCAACCAGCAATGTAATTAGCATGCCGAATACTACTTGGAATGTGAATTGGAACGAAATCGCCAATAGATAAGACCATTTTACAATTTGGGCCCAAGTTAGAAGCAGAGCCTAAGGTGTAAATTATCGATAGTCCATATCTCGGAAACTATAAGAGATAATGCAACTTGGCCACCGGCAATGTAATTAGCATGCCGAATATTACTTGGAATGTGAATTGGAACGAAATCGCCAATAGGTAAGACCATTTTACAATTTGGGCCCAAGTTAGAAGCAGAGCCTAAGGTGTAAATTATCGATAGTCCATATCTCGGAAACTATAGGAGATAATTCAATTTGGCAACCGGCAATGTAATTAGCATGCCGAATATTACTTGGAATGTGAATTGGAACGAAATCGCCAATAGATAAGACCATTTTACAATTTGGGCCCAAGTTAGATGCAGAGCCTAAGGTGTAAATTATCGATAGTCCATATCTCGGAAACTATAAGAGATAATGCAATTTGGCAACCGGCAATGTAATTAGCATGCCGAATATTACTTGGAATGTGAATTGGAACGAAATCGCCAATAGATAAGACCATTTTACAATTTGGGCCCAAGTTAGAAGCAGAGCCTAAGGTGTAAATTATAGGTTCGTCCATCGATCGATGGACGAACCTATAAGAGATAATGCAATTTGGCAACCGGCAATGTAATTAGCATGCCGAATATTACTTGGAATGTGAATTGGAACGAAATCGCCAATAGATAAGACCATTTTACAATTTGGGCCCAAGTTAGAAGCAGAGCCTAAGGTGTAAATTATCGATAGTCCATATCTCGGAAACTAAAAGAGATAATGCAATTTGGCAACCGGCAATGTAATTAGCATGCCGAATATTACTTGGAATGTGAATTGGAACGAAATCGCCAATAGATAAGACCATTTTACAACTTGGGCCCAAGTTAGAAGCAGAGCCTAAGGTGTAAATTATCGATAGTCCATATCTCGGAAACTATAAGAGATAATGCAGTTTCGCAACCGGCAATGTAATTAGCATGCCGAATATTACTTGGAATGTGAATTGGGACGAAATCGCCAATAGATAAGACCATTTTACAATTTGGGCCCAAGTTAGAAGCAGAGCCTAAGGTGTAAATTATCGATAGTCCATATCTCGGAAACTATAAGAGATAATGCAATTTGGCAACCGGCAATGTAATTAGAATGCCGAATATTACTTGGAATGTGAATTGGAACGAAATCGCCAATAGATAAGACCATTTTACAATTTGGGCCCAAGTTAGAAGCAGAGCCTAAGGTGTAAATTATCGATAGTCCATATCTCGGAAACTATAAGAGATAATGCAATTTGGCAACCGGCAATGTAATTAGCATGCCGAATATTACTTGGAATGTGAATTGGAAAGAAATCGCCAATAGATAAGACCATTTTACAATTTGGGCCCAAGTTAGAAGCAGAGCCTAAGGTGTAAATTATCGATAGTCCATATCTCGGAAACTATAAGAGATAATGCAATTTGGCAACCGGCAATGTAATTAGCATGCCGAATATTACTTGGAATGTGAATTGGAACGAAATCGCCAATAGATAAGACCATTTTACAATTTGGGCCCAAGTTAGAAGCAGAGCCTAAGGTGTAAATTATCGATAGTCCATATCTCGGAAACTATAAGAGATAATGCAATTTGGCAACCGGCAATGTAATTAGCATGCCGAATATTACTTGGAATGTGAATTGGAACGAAATCGCCAATAGGTAAAACCATTTTACAATTTGGGAACAAGTTAGAAGCAGAGCCTAAGGTGTAAATTATCGATAGTCCATATCTCGGAAACTATAAGAGATAATTCAATTTGGCCACCGGCAATGTAATTAGCATGCCGAATATTACTTGGAATGTGAATTGGAACGAAATCGCCAATAGATAAGACCATTTTACAATTTGGGCCCAAGTTAGAAGCAGAGCCTAAGGTGTAAATTATCGATAGTCCATATCTCGGAAACTATAAGAGATAATGCAATTTGGCAACCGGCAATGTAATTAGCATGCCGAATATTACTTGGAATGTGAATTGGAACGAAATCGCCAATAGATAAGGCCATTTTACAATTTGGGCCCAAGTTAGAAGCAGAGCCTAAGGTGTAAATTATCGATAGTCCATATCTCGGAAACTATAAGAGATAATGCAATTTGGCAACCGGCGATGTAATTAGCATGCCGAATATTACTTGGAATGTGAATTGGAACGAAATCGCCAATAGATAAGACCATTTTACAATTTGGGCCCAAGTTAGAAGCAGAGCCTAAGGTGTAAATTATCGATAGTCCATATCTCGGAAACTAAAAGAGATAATGCAATTTGGCAACCGGCAATGTAATTAGCATGCCGAATATTACTTGGAATGTGAATTGGAACGAAATCGCCAATAGATAAGACCATTTTACAATTTGGGCCCAAGTTAGAAGCAGAGCCTAAGGTGTAAATTATCGATAGTCCATATCTCGGAAACTATAAGAGATAATGCAGGTTCGTAACCGGCAATGTAATTAGCATGCCGAATATTACATGGAATGTGAATTGGGACGAAATCGCCAATAGATAAGACCATTTTACAATTTGGGCCCAAGTTAGAAGCAGAGCCTAAGGTGTAAATTATCGATAGTCCATATCTCGGAAACTATAAGAGATAATGCAATTTGGCAACCGGCAATGTAATTAGCATGCCGAATATTACTTGGAATGTGAATTGGAACGAAATCGCCAATAGATAAGACCATTTTACAATTTGGGCCCAAGTTAGAAGCAGAGCCTAAGGTGTAAATTATCGATAGTCCATATCTCGGAAACTATAAGAGATAATGCAATTTGGCAACCGGCAATGTAATTAGCATGCCGAATACCACTTGGAATGTGAATTGGAACGAAATCGCCAATAGATAAGACCATTTTACAATTTGGGCCCAAGTTAGAAGCAGAGCCTAAGGTGTAAATTATCGATAGTCCATATCTCGGAAACTATAGGAGATAATTCAATTTGGCAACCGGCAATGTAATTAGCATGCCGAATATTACTTGGAATGTGAATTGGAACGAAATCGCCAATAGATAAGACCATTTTACAATTTGGGCCCAAGTTAGAAGCAGAGCCTAAGGTGTAAATTATCGATAGTCCATATCTCGGAAACTATAAGAGATAATGCAATTTGGCAACCGGCAATGTAATTAGCATGCCGAATATTACTTGGAATGTGAATTGGAACGAAATCGCCAATAGATAAGACGATTTTACAATTTGGGCCCAAGTTAGAAGCAGAGCCTAAGGTGTAAATTATCGATAGTCCATATCTCGGAAACTAAAAGAGATAATGCAATTTGGCAACCGGCAATGTAATTAGCATGCCGAATATTACTTGGAATGTGAATTGGAACGAAATCGCCAATAGAAAAGACCATTTTACAATTTGGGCCCAAGTTAGAAGCAGAGCCTAAGGTGTAAATTATCGATAGTCCATATCTCGGAAACTATAAGAGATAATGCAGTTTCGCAACCGGCAATGTAATTAGCATGCCGAATATTACTTGGAATGTGAATTGGGACGAAATCGCCAATAGATAAGACCATTTTACAATTTGGGCCCAAGTTAGAAGCAGAGCCTAAGGTGTAAATTATCGATAGTCCATATCTCGGAAACTATAAGAGATAATGCAATTTGGCAACCGGCAATGTAATTAGCATGCCGAATATTACTTGGAATGTGAATTGGAACGAAATCGCCAATAGATAAGACCATTTTACAATTTGGGCCCAAGTTAGAAGCAGAGCCTAAGGTGTAAATTATCGATAGTCCATATCTCGGAAACTATAAGAGATAATGCAATTTGGCAACCGGCAATGTAATTAGCATGCCGAATATTACTTGGAATGTGAATTGGAATGAAATCGCCAATAGATAAGACCATTTTACAATTTGGGCCCAAGTTAGAAGCAGAGCCTAAGGTGTAAATTATCCATAGTCCATATCTCGGAAACTATAAGAGATAATGCAATTTGGCAACTGGCAATGTAATTAGCATGCCGAATATTACTTGGAATGTGAATTGGGACGAAATCGCCAATAGATAAGACCATTTTACAATTTGGGCCCAAGTTAGAAGCAGAGCCTAAGGTGTAAATTATCGATAGTCCATATCTCGGAAACTATAAGAGATAATGCAATTTGGCAACCGGCAATGTAATTAGCATGCCGAATACTACTTGGAATGTGAATTGGAACGAAATCGCCAATAGATAAGACCATTTTACAGTTTGGGCCCAAGTTAGAAGCAGAGCCTAAGGTTAAAAATAATCGATAGTCCATATCTCGGAAACTATAAGAGATAATGCAATTTGGGAACCGGCAATGTAATTAGCATGCCGAATATTACTTGGAATGTGAATTGGAACGAAATCGCCAATAGATAAGACCATTTTACAATTTGGGCCCAAGTTAGAAGCAGAGCCTAAGGTGTAAATTATCGATAGTCCATATCTCGGAAACTATAAGAGATAATGCAACTTGGCCACCGGCAATGTAATTAGCATGCGGAATATTACTTGGAATGTGAATTGGAACGAAATCGCCAATAGGTAAGACCATTTTACAATTTGGGCCCAAGTTAGAAGCAGAGCCTAAGGTGTAAATTATCGATAGTCCATATCTCGGAAACTATAGGAGATAATTCAATTTGGCAACCGGCAATGTAATTAGCATGCCGAATATTACTTGGAATGTGAATTGGAACGAAATCGCCAATAGATAACACCATTTTACAATTTGGGCCCAAGTTAGAAGCAGATCCTAAAGTGTAAATTATCGATAGTCCATATCTCGGAAACTATAAGAGATAATGCAATTTGGCAACCGGCAATGTAATTAGCATGCCGAATATTACTTGGAATGTGAATTGGAACGAAATCGCCAATAGATAAGGCCATTTTACAATTTGGGCCCAAGTTAGAAGCAGAGCCTAAGGTGTAAATTATCGATAGTCCATATCTCGGAAACTAAAAGAGATAATGCAATTTGGCAACCGGCAATGTAATTAGCATGCCGAATATTACTTGGAATGTGAATTGGAACGAAATCGCCAATAGATAAGACCATTTTACAATTTGGGCCCAAGTTAGAAGCAGAGCCTAAGGTGTAAATTATCGATAGTCCATATCTCGGAAACTAAAAGAGATAATGCAATTTGGCAACCGGCAATGTAATTAGCATGCCGAATATTACTTGGAATGTGAATTGGAACGAAATCGCCAATAGATAAGACCATTTTACAATTTGGGCCCAAGTTAGAAGCAGAGCCTAAGGTGTAAATTATCGATAGTCCATATCTCGGAAACTATAAGAGATAATGCAGTTTCGCAACCGGCAATGTAATTAGCATGCCGAATATTACTTGGAATGTGAATTGGGACGAAATCGCCAATAGATAAGACCATTTTACAATTTGGGCCCAAGTTAGAAGCAGAGCCTAAGGTGTAAATTATCGATAGTCCATATCTCGGAAACTATAAGAGATAATGCAATTTGGCAACCGGCAATGTAATTAGCATGCCGAATACCACTTGGAATGTGAATTGGAACGAAATCGCCAATAGATAAGACCATTTTACAGTTTGGGCCCAAGTTAGAAGCAGAGCCTAAGGTTAAAAATAATCGATAGTCCATATCTCGGAAACTATAAGAGATAATGCAATTTGGGAACCGGCAATGTAATTAGCATGCCGAATATTACTTGGAATGTGAATTGGAACGAAATCGCCAATAGATAAGACCATTTTACAATTTGGGCCCAAGTTAGAAGCAGAGCCTAAGGTGTAAATTATCGATAGTCCATATCTCGGAAACTATAAGAGATAATGCAACTTGGCCACCACCAATGTAATTAGCATGCGGAATATTACTTGGAATGTGAATTGGAACGAAATCGCCAATAGGTAAGACCATTTTACAATTTGGGCCCAAGTTAGAAGCAGAGCCTAAGGTGTAAATTATCGATAGTCCATATCTCGGAAACTATAGGAGATAATTCAATTTGGCAACCGGCAATGTAATTAGCATGCCGAATATTACTTGGAATGTGAATTGGAACGAAATCGCCAATAGATAACACCATTTTACAATTTGGGCCCAAGTTAGAAGCAGATCCTAAGGTGTAAATTATCGATAGTCCATATCTCGGAAACTATAAGAGATAATGCAATTTGGCAACCGGCAATGTAATTAGCATGCCGAATATTACTTGGAATGTGAATTGGAACGAAATCGCCAATAGATAAGGCCATTTTACAATTTGGGCCCAAGTTAGAAGCAGAGCCTAAGGTGTAAATTATCGATAGTCCATATCTCGGAAACTAAAAGAGATAATGCAATTTGGCAACCGGCAATGTAATTAGCATGCCGAATATTACTTGGAATGTGAATTGGAACGAAATCGCCAATAGATAAGACCATTTTACAATTTGGGCCCAAGTTAGAAGCAGAGCCTAAGGTGTAAATTATCGATAGTCCATATCTCGGAAACTAAAAGAGATAATGCAATTTGGCAACCGGCAATGTAATTAGCATGCCGAATATTACTTGGAATGTGAATTGGAACGAAATCGCCAATAGATAAGACCATTTTACAATTTGGGCCCAAGTTAGAAGCAGAGCCTAAGGTGTAAATTATCGATAGTCCATATCTCGGAAACTATAAGAGATAATGCAGTTTCGCAACCGGCAATGTAATTAGCATGCCGAATATTACTTGGAATGTGAATTGGGACGAAATCGCCAATAGATAAGACCATTTTACAATTTGGGCCCAAGTTAGAAGCAGAGCCTAAGGTGTAAATTATCGATAGTCCATATCTCGGAAACTATAAGAGATAATGCAATTTGGCAACCGGCAATGTAATTAGCATGCCGAATACCACTTGGAATGTGAATTGGAACGAAATCGCCAATAGATAAGACCATTTTACAATTTGGGCCCAAGTTAGAAGCAGAGCCTAAGGTGTAAATTATCGATAGTCCATATCTCGGAAACTATAAGAGATAATTCAATTTGGCAACCGGCAATGTAATTAGCATGCCGAATATTACTTGGAATGTGAATTGGAACGAAATCGCCAATAGATAAGACCATTTTACAATTTGGGCCCAAGTTAGAAGCAGAGCCTAAGGTGTAAATTATCGATAGTCCATATCTCGGAAACTATAAGAGATAATGCAATTTGGCAACCGGCAATGTAATTAGCATGCCGAATATTACTTGGAATGTGAATTGGAACGAAATCGCCAATAGATAAGACGATTTTACAATTTGGGCCCAAGTTAGAAGCAGAGCCTATGGTGTAAATTATCGATAGTCCATATCTCGGAAACTAAAAGAGATAATGCAATTTGGCAACCGGCAATGTAATTAGCATGCCGAATATTACTTGGAATGTGAATTGGAATGAAATCGCCAATAGATAAGACCATTATACAATTTGGGCCCAAGTTAGAAGCAGAGCCTAAGGTGTAAATTATCGATAGTCCATATCTCGGAAACTATAAGAGATAATGCAGTTTCGCAACCGGCAATGTAATTAGCATGCCGAATATTACTTGGAATGTGAATTGGGACGAAATCGCCAATAGATAAGACCATTTTACAATTTGGGCCCAAGTTAGAAGCAGAGCCTAAGGTGTAAATTATCGATAGTCCATATCTCGGAAACTATAAGAGATAATGCAATTTGGCAACCGGCAATGTAATTAGCATGCCGAATATTACTTGGAATGTGAATTGGAACGAAATCGCCAATAGATAAGACCATTTTACAATTTGGGCCCAAGTTAGAAGCAGAGCCTAAGGTGTAAATTATCGATAGTCCATATCTCGGAAACTATAAGAGATAATGCAATTTGGCAAACGGCAATGTAATTAGCATGCCGAATACCACTTGGAATGTGAATTGGAACGAAATCGCCAATAGATAAAACCATTTTACAATTTGGGCCCAAGTTAGAAGCAGAGCCTAAGGTGTAAATTATCGATAGTCCATATCTCGGAAACTATAAGAGATAATTCAATTTGGCAACCGGCAATGTAATTAGCATGCCGAATATTACTTGGAATGTGAATTGGAACGAAATCGCCAATAGATAAGACCATTTTACAATTTGGGCCGAAGTTAGAAGCAGAGCCTAAGGTGTAAATTATCGATAGTCCATATCTCGGAAACTATAAGAGATAATGCAATTTTGCAACCGGCAATGTAATTAGCATGCCGAATATTACTTGGAATGTGAATTGGAACGAAATCGCCAATAGATAAGACGATTTTACAATTTGGGCCCAAGTTAGAAGCAGAGCCTAAGGTGTAAATTATCGATAGTCCATATCTCGGAAACTAAAAGAGATAATGCAATTTGGCAACCGGCAATGTAATTAGCATGCCGAATATTACTTGGAATGTGAATTGGAACGAAATCGCCAATAGGTAAGACCATTTTACAATTTGGGCCCAAGTTAGAAGCAGAGCCTAAGGTGTAAGTTATCGATATTCCATATCTCGGAAACTATAAGAGATAATGCAGCTTCGCAACCGGCAATGTAATTAGCATGCCGAATATTACTTGGAATGTGAATTGGGACGAAATCGCCAATAGATAAGACCATTTTACAATTTGGGCCCAAGTTAGAAGCAGAGCCTAAGGTGTAAATTATCGATAGTCCATATCTCGGAAACTATAAGAGATAATGCAATTTGGCAACCGGCAATGTAATTAGCATGCCGAATATTACTTGGAATGTGAATTGGAACGAAATCGCCAATAGATAAGACCATTTTACAATTTGGGCCCAAGTTAGAAGCAGAGCCTAAGGTGTAAATTATCGATAGTCCATATCTCGGAAACTATAAGAGATAATGCAATTTGGCAACCGGCAATGTAATTAGCATGCCGAATATTACTTGGAATGTGAATTGGAACGAAATCGCCAATAGATAAGACCATTTTACAATTTGGGCCCAAGTTAGAAGCAGAGCCTAAGGTGTAAATTATCGATAGTCCATATCTCGGAAACTATAAGAGATAATGCAATTTGGCAACCGGCAATGTAATTAGCATGCCGAATATTACTTGGAATGTGAATTGGAATGAAATCGCCAATAGATAAGACGATTTTACAATTTGGGCCCAAGTTAGAAGCAGAGCCTAAGGTGTAAATTATCGATAGTCCATATCTCGGAAACTATAAGAGATAATGCAATTTGGCAACCGGCATTGTAATTAGCATGCCGAATATTACTTGGAATGTGAATTGGAACGAAATCGCCAATAGATAAGACCATTTTACAATTTGGGCCCAAGTTAGAAGCAGAGCCTAAGGTGTAAATTATCGATAGTCCATATCTCGGAAACTATAAGAGATAGTGCAATTTGGCAACCGGCAATGTAATTAGCATGCCGAATATTACTTGGAATGTAAATTGGAATGAAATCGCCAATAGATAAGACCATTTTACTATTTGTGCCCAAGTTAGAAGCAGAGCCTAAGGTGTAAATTATCCATAGTCCATATCTCGGAAACTATAAGAGATAATGCAATTTGGCAACTGGCAATGTAATTAGCATGCCGAATATTACTTGGAATGTGAATTGGGGCGAAATCGCCAATAGATAAGACCATTTTACAATTTGGGCCCAAGTTAGAAGCAGAGCCTAAGGTGTAAATTATCGATAGTCCATATCTCGGAAACTATAAGAGATAATGCAATTTGGCAACCGGCAATGTAATTAGCATGCCGAATACTACTTGGAATGTGAATTGGAACGAAATCGCCAATAGATAAGACCATTTTACAGTTTGGGCCCAAGTTAGAAGCAGAGCCTAAGGTTAAAAATAATCGATAGTCCATATCTCGGAAACTATAAGAGATAATGCAATTTGGGAACCGGCAATGTAATTAGCATGCCGAATATTACTTGGAATGTGAATTGGAACGAAATCGCCAATAGATAAGACCATTTTACAATTTGGGCCCAAGTTAGAAGCAGAGCCTAAGGTGTAAATTATCGATAGTCCATATCTCGGAAACTATAAGAGATAATGCAACTTGGCCACCGGCAATGTAATTAGCATGCCGAATATTACTTGGAATGTGAATTGGAACGAAGTCGCCAATAGGTAAGACCATTTTACAATTTGGGCCCAAGTTAGAAGCAGAGCCTAAGGTGTAAAATTATCGATAGTCCATATCTCGGAAACTATAGGAGATAATTCAATTTGGCAACCGGCAATGTAATTAGCATGCCGAATATTACTTGGAATGTGAATTGGAACGAAATCGCCAATAGATAAGACCATTTTACAATTTGGGCCCAAGTTAGAAGCAGAGCCTAAGGTGTAAATTATCCATAGTCCATATCTCGGAAACTATAAGAGATAATGCAATTTGGCAACTGGCAATGTAATTAGCATGCCGAATATTACTTGGAATGTGAATTGGAACGAAATCGCCAATAGATAAGACCATTTTACAATTTGGGCCCAAGTTAGAAGCAGAGCCTAAGGTGTAAATTATCGATAGTCCATATCTCGGAAACTATAAGAGATAATGCAATTTGGCAACCGGCAATGTAATTAGCATGCCGAATACTACTTGGAATGTGAATTGGAACGAAATCGCCAATAGATAAGACCATTTTACAGTTTGGGCCCAAGTTAGAAGCAGAGCCTAAGGTTAAAAATAATCGATAGTCCATATCTCGGAAACTATAAGAGATAATGCAATTTGGCAACCGGCAATGTAATTAGCATGCCGAATATTACTTGGAATGTGAATTGGAACGAAATCGCCAATAGATAAGACGATTTTACAATTTGGGCCCAAGTTAGAAGCAGAGCCTAAGGTGTAATTTATCGATAGTCCATATCTCGGAAACTATAAGAGATAATGCAATTTGGCAACCGGCAATTTAATTAACATGCCGAATATTACTTGGAATGTGAATTGGAACGAAATCGCCAATAGATAAGACCATTTTACAATTTGGGCCCAAGTTAGAAGCAGAGCCTAAGGTGTAAATTATCGATAGTCCATATCTCGGAAACTATAAGAGATAATGCAATTTGGCAACCGGCAATGTAATTAGCATGCCGAATATTACTTGGAATGTGAATTGGAACGAAATAGCCAATAGATAAGACCATTTTACAATTTGGGCCCAAGTTAGAAGCAGAGCCTAAGGTGTAAATTATCGATAGTCCATATCTCTGAAACTATAAGAGATAATGCAATTTGGCAACCGGCAATGTAATCAGCATGCCGAGTATTACTTGGAATGTGAATTGGAACGAAATCGCCAATAGATAAGACCATTTTACAATTTGGGCCCAAGTTAGAAGCAGAGCCTAAGGTGTAAATTATCCATAGTCCATATCTCGGAAACTATAAGAGATAATGCAATTTGGCAACTGGCAATGTAATTAGCATGCCGAATATTACTTGGAATGTGAATTGGAACGAAATCGCCAATAGATAAGACCATTTTACCATTTGGGCCCAAGTTAGAAGCAGAGCATAAGGTGTAAATTACCGATAGTCCATATCTCGGAAACTATAAGAGATAATGCAATTTGGCAACCGGCAATGTAATTAGCATGCTGAATATTACTTGGAATGTGAATTGGAACGAAATCGCCAATAGATAAGACCATTTTACAATTTGGGCCCAAGTTAGAAGCAGAGCCTAAGGTGTAAATTATCGATAGTCCATATCTCGGAAACTATAAGAGATAATGCAATTTGGCAACCGGCAATGTAATTAGCATGCCGAATATTACTTGGAATGTGAATTGGAATGAAATCGCCAATAGATAAGACCATTTTACAATTTGGGCCCAAATTAGAAGCAGAGCCTAAGGTGTAAATTATCCATAGTCCATATCTCGGAAACTATAAGAGATAATGCAATTTGGCAACTGGCAATGTAATTAGCATGCCGAATATTACTTGGAATGTGAATTGGGACGAAATCGCCAATAGATAAGACCATTTTACAATTTGGGCCCAAGTTAGAAGCAGAGCCTAAGGCGTAAATTATCGATAGTCCATATCTCGGAAACTATAAGAGATAATGCAATTTGGCAACCGGCAATGTAATTAGCATGCCGAATACTACTTGGAATGTGAATTGGAACGAAATCGCCAATAGATAAGACCATTTTACAGTTTGGGCCCAAGTTAGAAGCAGAGCCTAAGGTTAAAAATAATCGATAGTCCATATCTCGGAAACTATAAGAGATAATGCAATTTGGCAAACGGCAATGTAATTAGCATGCCGAATACCACTTGGAATGTGAATTGGAACGAAATCGCCAATAGATAAGACCATTTTACAATTTGGGCCCAAGTTAGAAGCAGAGCCTAAGGTGTAAATTATCGATAGTCCATATCTCGGAAACTATAAGAGATAATTCAATTTGGCAACCGGCAATGTAATTAGCATGCCGAATATTACTTGGAATGTGAATTGGAACGAAATCGCCATTAGATAAGACCATTTTACAATTTGGGCCCAAGTTAGAAGCAGAGCCTAAGGTGTAAATTGTCGATAGTCCATATCTCGGAAACTATAAGAGATAATGCAATTTGGCAACCGGCAATGTAATTAGCATGCCGAATATTACTTGGAATGTGAATTGGAACGAAATCGCCAATCGATAAGACCATTTTACAATTTGGGCCCAAGTTGGAAGCAGATCCTAAGGTGTAAATTATCGATAGTCCATATCTCGGAAACTATAAGAGATAATGCAATTTGGCAACCGGCAATGTAATTAGCATGCCGAATATTACTTGGAATGTGAATTGGAACGAAATCGCCAATAGATAAGACGATTTTACAATTTGGGCCCAAGTTAGAAGCAGAGCCTAAGGTGTAAATTATCGATAGTCCATATCTCGGAAACTAAAAGAGATAATGCAATTTGGCAACCGGCAATGTAATTAGTATGCCGAATATTACTTGGAATGTGAATTGGGACGAAATCGCCAATAGATAAGACCATTTTACAATTTGGGCCCAAGTTAGAAGCAGAGCCTAAGGTGTAAATTATCGATAGTCCATATCTCGGAGACTATAAGAGATAATGCAGTTTCGCAACCGGCAATGTAATTAGCATGCCGAATATTACTTGGAATGTGAATTGGGACGAAATCGCCAATAGATAAGACCATTTTACAATTTGGGCCCAAGTTAGAAGCAGAGCCTAAGGTGTAAATTATCGATAGTCCATATCTCGGAAACTATAAGAGATAATGCAATTTGGCAACCGCCAATGTAATTAGCATGCCGAATATTACTTGGAATGTGAATTGGAACGAAATCGCCAATAGATAAGACCATTTTACAATTTGGGCCCAAGTTAGAAGCAGAGCCTAAGGTGTAAATTATCGATAGTCCATATCTCGGAAACTAAAAGAGATAATGCAATTTGGCAACCGGCAATGTAATTAGCATGCCGAATATTACTTGGAATGTGAATTGGAATTGAAATCGCCAATAGATAAGACCATTTTACAATTTGGGCCCAAGTTAGAAGCAGAGCCTAAGGTGTAAATTATCGATAGTCCATATCTCGGAAACTATAAGAGATAATGCAGTTTCGCAACCGGCAATGTAATTAGCATGCCGAATATTACTTGGAATGTGAATTGGGACGAAATCGCCAATAGATAAGACCATTTTACAATTTGGGCCCAAGTTAGAAGCAGAGCCTAAGGTGTAAATTATCGATAGTCCATATCTCGGAAACTA
The DNA here is from genome assembly GCF_030347505.1 of Rhynchophorus ferrugineus. Classification (NCBI taxonomy): domain Eukaryota; kingdom Metazoa; phylum Arthropoda; class Insecta; order Coleoptera; family Curculionidae; genus Rhynchophorus; species Rhynchophorus ferrugineus. The sequence goes on from NW_027472687.1 coordinate 215,055, forward strand.
TAAGAGATAATGCAATTTGGCAACCGGCAATGTAATTAGCATGCCGAATATTAGTTGGAATGTGAATTGGAACGAAATCGCCAATAGATAAGGCCATTTTACAATTTGGGCCCAAGTTAGAAGCAGAACCTAAGGTGTAAATTATCGATAGTCCATATCTCGGAAACTATAAGAGATAATGCAATTTGGCAACCGGCAATGTAATTAGCATGCCGAATATTACTTGGAATGTGAATTGGAACGAAATCGCCAATAGATAAGACCATTTTACAATTTGGGCCCAAGTTAGAAGCAGAGCCTAAGTTGTAAATTATCGATAGTCCATATCTCGGAAACTAAAAGAGATAATGCAATTTGGCAACCGGCAATGTAATTAGCATGCCGAATATTACTTGGAATGTGAATTGGAATTGAAATCGCCAATAGATAAGACCATTTTACAATTTGGGCCCAAGTTAGAAGCAGAGCCTAAGGTGTAAATTATCGATAGTCCATATCTCGGAAACTATAAGAGATAATGCAGTTTCGCAACCGGCAATGTAATTAGCATGCCGAATATTACTTGGAATGTGAATTGGGACGAAATCGCCAATAGATAAGACCATTTTACAATTTGGGCCCAAGTTAGAAGCAGAGCCTAAGGTGTAAATTATCGATAGTCCATATCTCGGAAACTATAAGAGATAATGCAATTTGGCAACCGGCAATGTAATTAGCATGCCGAATATTACTTGGAATGTGAATTGGAACGAAATCGCCAATAGATAAGACCATTTTACAATTTGGGCCCAAGTTGGAAGCAGAGCCTAAGGTGTAAATTATCGATAGTCCATATCTCGGAAACTATAAGAGATAATGCAATTTGGCAACCGGTAATGTAATTAGCATGCCGAATACCACTTGGAATGTGAATTGGAACGAAATCGCCAATAGATAAGACCATTTTACAATTTGGGCCCAAGTTAGAAGCAGAGCCTAAGGTGTAAATTATCGATAGTCCATATCTCGGAAACTATAAGAGATAATGCAATTTGGCAACCGGCAATGTAATTAGCATGCCGAATATTACTTGGAATGTGAATTGGAACGAAATCGCCAATAGATAAGACGATTTTACAATTTGGGCCCAAGTTAGAAGCAGAGCCTAAGGTGTAAATTATCGATAGTCCATATCTCGGAAACTAAAAGAGATAATTCAATTTGGCAACCGGCAATGTAATTAGCATGCCGAATATTACTTGGAATGTGAATTGGAACGAAATCGCCAATAGATAAGACCATATTACAATTTGGGCCCAAGTTAGAAGCAGAGCCTAAGGTGTAAATTATCGATAGTCCATATCTCGGAAACTATAAGAGATAATGCAACTTGGCCACCGGCAATGTAATTAGCATGCCGAATATTACTTGGAATGTGAATTGGAACGAAATCGCCAATAGGTAAGACCATTTTACAATTTGGGCCCAAGTTAGAAGCAGAGCCTAAGGTGTAAATTTTCGATAGTCCATATCTCGGAAACTATAGGAGATAATTCAATTTGGTAACCGGCAATGTAATTAGCATGCCGAATACTACTTGGAATGTGAATTGGAACGAAATCGCCAATAGATAAGACCATTTTACAGTTTGGGCCCAAGTTAGAAGCAGAGCCTAAGGTTAAAAATAATCGATAGTCCATATCTCGGAAACTATAAGAGATAATGCAATTTGGGAACCGGCAATGTAATTAGCATGCCGAATATTACTTGGAATGTGAATTGGAACGAAATCGCCAATAGATAAGACCATTTTACAATTTGGGCCCAAGTTAGAAGCAGAGCCTAAGGTGTAAATTATCGATAGTCCATATCTCGGAAACTATAAGAGATAATGCAACTTGGCCACCGGCAATGTAATTAGCATGCCGAATATTACTTGGAATGTGAATTGGAACGAAATCGCCAATAGATAAGACCATTTTACAATTTGGGCCCAAGTTAGAAGCCGAGCCTAAGGTGTAAATTATCGATAGTCCATATCTCGGAAACTATAAGAGATAATGCAATTTGGCAACCGGCAATGTAATTAGCATGCCGAATATTACTTGGAATGTAAATTGGAACGAAATCGCCAATAGATAAGACCATTTTACAATTTGGGCCCAAGTTAGAAGCAGAGCCTAAGGTGTAAATTATACATAGTCCATATCTCGGAAACTATAAGAGATAATGCAATTTGGCAACCGGCAATGTAATTAGCATGCCGAATATTACTTGGAATGTGAATTGGAACGAAATCGCCAATAGATAAGACCATTTTACAATTTGGGCCCAAGTTAGAAGCAGAGCCTAAGGTGTAAATTATTGATAGTCCATATCTCGGAAACTATAAGAGATAATGCAATTTCGCAACCGGCAATGTAATTAGCATGCCGAATATTACTTGGAGTGTGAATTGGAACGAAATCGCCAATAGATGAGACCATTTTACAATTTGGGCCCAAGTTAGAAGCAGAGCCTAAGGTGTAAATTATCGATAGTCCGTATCTCGGAAACTATAAGAGATAATGCAATTTGGCAACCGGCAATGTAATTAGCATGCCGAATATTACTTGGAATGTGAATTGGAACGAAATCGCCAATAGATAAGACCATTTTACAATTTGGGCCCAAGTTAGAAGCAGAGCCTAAGGTGTAAATTATCGATAGTCCATATCTCGGAAACTATAAGAGATAATGCAATTTGGCAACCGGCAATGTAATTAGCATGCCGAATATTACTTGGAATGTGAATTGGAACGAAATCGCCAATAGATAAGACCATTTTACAATTTGGGCCCAAGTTAGAAGCAGAGCCTAAGGTGTAAATTATCGATAGTCCATATCTCGGAAACTATAAGAGATAATGCAATTTGGCAACCGGCAATGTAATTAGCATGCCAAATATTACTTGGAATGTGAATTGGAACGAAATCGCCAATAGATAACACCATTTTACAATTTGGGCCCAAGTTAGAAGCAGAGCCTAAGGTGTAAATTATCGATAGTCCATATCTCGGAAACTATAAGAGATAATGCAATTTGGCAACCGGCAATGTAATTAGCATGCCGAATATTACTTGGAATGTGAATTGGAACGAAATCGCCAATAGATAAGACCATATTACAATTTGGGCCCAAGTTAGAAGCAGAGCCTAAGGTGTAAATTATCGATAGTCCATATCTCGGAAACTATAAGAGATAATGCAATTTGGCAACCGGCAATGTAATTAGCATGCCGAATATTACTTGGAATGTGAATTGGAACGAAATCACCAATAGATAAGACCATTTTACAATTTGGGCCCAAGTTAGAAGCAGAGCCTAAGGTGTAAATTATCGATAGTCCATATCTCGGAAACTATAAGAGATAATGCAATTTGGCAACCGGCAATGTAATTAGCATGCCGAATATTACTTGGAATGTGAATTGGAACGAAATCGCCAATAGGCAAGACCATTTTACAATTTGGGCCCAAGTTAGAAGCAGAGCCTAAGGTGTAAATTATCGATAGTCCATATCTCGGAAACTATAAGAGATAATTCAATTTGGCCACCGGCAATGTAATTAGCATGCCGAATATTACTTGGAATGTGAATTGGAACGAAATCGCCAATAGGTAAGACCATTTTACAATTTGGGCCCAAGTTAGAAGCAGAGCCTAAGGTGTAAATTATCGATAGTCCATATCTCGGAAACTATAGGAGATAATTCAATTTGGTAACCGGCAATGTAATTAGCATGCCGAATACTACTTGGAATGTGAATTGGAACGAAATCGCCAATAGATAAGACCATTTTACAGTTTGGGCCCAAGTTAGAAGCAGAGCCTAAGGTGTAAATTATCGATAGTCCATATCTCGGAAACTATAAGAGATAATGCAATTTGGCAACCGGCAATGTAATTAGCATGCCGAATATTACTTGGAATGTGAATTGGAACGAAATCGCCAATAGATAAGACAATTTTACAATTTGGGCCCAAGTTAGAAGCAGAGCCTAAGGTGTAAATTATCGAAAGTCCATATCTCGGAAACTATAAGAGATAATGCAATTTGGCAACCGGCAATGTAATTAGCATGCCGAATATTACTTGGAATGTGAATTGGAACGAAATCGCCAATAGATAACACCATTTTACAATTTGGGCCCAAGTTAGAAGCAGAGCCTAAGGTGTAAATTATCGATAGTCCATATCTCGGAAACTATAAGAGATAATGCAATTTGGCAACCGGCAATGTAATTAGCATGCCGAATATTACTTGGAATGTGAATTGGAACGAAATCGCCAATAGATAAGACCATATTACAAATTGGGCCCAAGTTAGAAGCAGAGCCTAAGGTGTAAATTATCGATAGTCCATATCTCGGAAACTATAAGAGATAATGCAATTTGGCAACCGGCAATGTAATTAGCATGCCGAATATTACTTGGAATGTGAATTGGAACGAAATCGCCAATAGATAAGACCATATTACAATTTGGGCCCAAGTTAGAAGCAGAGCCTAAGGTGTAAATTATCGATAGTCCATATCTCGGAAACTATAAGAGATAATGCAATTTGGCAACCGGCAATGTAACTAGCATGCCGAATATTACTTGGAATGTGAATTGGAACGAAATCGCCAATAGATAAGACCATTTTACAATTTGGGCCCAAGTTAGAAGCAGAGCCTAAGGTGTAAATTATCGATAGTCCATATCTCGGAAACTATAAGAGATAATGCAACTTGGCCACCGGCAATGTAATAGGCATGCCGAATATTACTTGGAATGTGAATTGGAACGAAATCGCCAATAGATAAGACCATTTTACAATTTGGGCCCAAGTTAGAAGCAGAGCCTAAGGTGTAAATTATCCATAGTCCATATCTCGGAAACTATAAGAGATAATGCAATTTGGCAACTGGCAATGTAATTAGCATGCCGAATATTACTTGGAATGTGAATTGGGACGAAATCGCCAATAGATAAGGCCATTTTACAATTTGGGCCCAAGTTAAAAGCAGAGCCTAAGGTGTAAATTATCGATAGTCCATATCTCGGAAACTATAAGAGATAATGCAATTTGGCAACCGGCAATGTAATTAGCATGCCGAATACTAATTGGAATGTGAATTGGAACGAAATCGCCAATAGATAAGACCATTTTACAGTTTGGGCACAAGTTAGAAGCAGAGCATAAGGTTAAAAATAATCGATAGTCCATATCTCGGAAACTATAAGAGATAATGCAATTTGGGAACCGGCAATGTAATTAGCTTGCCGAATATTACTTGGAATGTGAATTGGAACGAAATCGCCAATAGAGAAGACCATTTTACAATTTGGGCCCAAGTTAGAAGCAGAGCCTAAGGTGTAAATTATCGATAGTCCATATCTCGGAAACTATAAGAGATAATGCAATTTGGCAACCGGCAATGTAATTAGCATGCCGAATATTACTTGGATTGTGAATTGGAACGAAATCGCCAATAGATAAGACCATTTTACAATTTGGGCCCAAGTTAGAAGCAGAGCCTAAGGTGTAAATTATCGATAGTCCATATCTCGGAACCTATAAGAGATAATGCAATTTGGCAACCGGCAATGTAATTAGCATGCCGAATATTACTAGGAATGTGAATTGGAACGAAATCGCCAATAGATAAGACCATTTTACAATTTGGGCCCAAGTTAGAAGCAGAGCCTAAGGTGTAAATTATCCATAGTCCATATCTCGGAAACTATAAGAGATAATGCAATTTGGTAACCGGCAATGTAATTAGCATGCCGAATATTACTTGGAATGTGAATTGGACCGAAATCGCCAATAGATAAGACCATTTTACAATTTGGGCCCAAGTTAGAAGCAGAGCCTAAGGTGTAAATTATTGATAGTCCATATCTCGGAAACTATAAGAGATAATGCAATATCGCAACCGGCAATGTAATTAGCATGCCGAATATTACTTGGAGTGTGAATTGGAACGAAATCGCCAATAGATAAGACCATTTTACAATTTGGGCCCAAGTTAGAAGCAGAGCCTAAGGTGTAAATTATCGATAGTCCGTATCTCGGAAACTATAAGAGATAATGCAATTTGGCAACCGGCAATGTAATTAGCATGCCGAATATTACTTGGAATGTGAATTGGAACGAAATCGCCAATAGATAAGACCATTTTACAATTTGGGCCCAAGTTAGAAGCAGAGCCTAAGGTGTAAATTATCGATAGTCCATATCTCGGAAACTATAAGAGATAATGCAATTTGGCAACCGGCAATGTAATTAGCATGCCGAATATTACTTGGAATGTGAATTGGAACGAAATCGCCAATAGATAAGACCATTTTACAATTTGGGACCAAGTTAGAAGCAGAGCCTAAGGTGTAAATTATCTATAGTCCATATCTCGGAAACTATAAGAGATAATGCAATTTGGCAACCGGCAATGTAATTAGCATGCCGAATATTACTTGGAATGTGAATTGGAACGAAATCGCCAATAGATAAGACTATTTTACAATTTGGGTCCAAGTTAGAAGCAGAGCCTAAGGTGTAAATTATCGATAGTCCATATCTCGGAAACTATAAGAGATAATGCAATTTGGCAACCGGCAATGTAATTAGCATGCCGAATATTACTTGGAATGTGAATTGGAACGAAATCGCCAATAGATAAGACCATATTACAATTTGGGCCCAAGTTAGAAGCAGAGCCTAAGGTGTAAATTATCGATAGTCCATATCTCGGAAACTATAAGAGATAATGCAATTTGGCAACCGGCAATGTAATTAGCATGCCGAATATTACTTGGAATGTGAATTGGAACGAAATCACCAATAGATAAGGCCATTTTACAATTTGGGCCCAAGTTAGAAGCAGAGCCTAAGGTGTAAATTATCGATAGTCCATATCTCGGAAACTAAAAGAGATAATGCAATTTGGCCACCGGCAATGTAATTAGCATGCCGAATATTACTTGGAATGTGAATTGGAACGAAATCGCCAATAGATTAGACCATTTTACAATTTGGGCCCAAGTTAGAAGCAGAGCCTAAGGTGTAAATTATCGATAGTCCATATCTCGGAAACTATAAGAGATAATGCAATTTGGCAACCGGCAATGTAATTAGCATGCCGAATATTACTTGGAATGTGAATTGGAATGAAATCGCCAATAGATAAGACTATTTTACAATTTGTGCCCAAGTTAGAAGCAGAGCCTAAGGTGTAAATTATCCATAGTCCATATCTCGGGAACTATAAGAGATAATGCAATTTGGCAACTGGCAATGTAATTAGCATGCCGAATATTACTTGGAATGTGAATTGGGACGAAATCGCCAATAGATAAGACCATTTTACAATTTGGGCCCAAGTTAGAAGCAGAGCCTAAGGTGTAAATTATAGATAGTCCATATCTCGGAAACTATAAGAGATAATGCAATTTGGCAACCGGCAATGTAATTAGCATGCCGAATATTACTTGGAATGTGAATTGGAACGAAATCGCCAATAGATAAGACCATTTTACAATTTGGGCCCAAGTTAGAAGCAGAGCCTAAGGTGTAAATTATCGATAGTCCATATCTCGGAAACTATAAGAGATAATGCAATTTGGCAACCGGCAATGTAATTAGCATGCCGAATACCACTTGGAATGTGAATTGGAACGAAATCTCCAATAGATAAGACCATTTTACAATTTGGGCCCAAGTTAGAAGCAGAGCCTAAGGTGTAAATTATCGATAGTCCATATCTCGGAAACTATAAGAGATAATTCAATTTGGCAACCGGCAGTGTAATTAGCATGCCGAATATTACTTGGAATGTGAATTGGAACGAAATCGCCAATAGATAAGACCATTTTACAATTTGGGCCCAAGTTAGAAGCAGAGCCTAAGGTGTAAATTATCGATAGTCCATATCTCGGAAACTATAAGAGATAATGCAATTTGGCAACCGGCAATGTAATTAGCATGCCGAATATTACTTGGAATGTGAATTGGAACGAAATCGCCAATAGATAAGACGATTTTACAATTTGGGCCCAAGTTAGAAGCAGAGCCTAAGGTGTAAATTATCGATAGTCCATATCTCGGAAACTAAAAGAGATAATGCAATTTGGCAACCGGCAATTTAATTAGCATGCCGAATATTACTTGGAATGTGAATTGGAACGAAATCGCCAATAGATAAGACCATATTACAATTTGGGCCCAAGTTAGAAGCAGAGCCTAAGGTGTAAATTATACATAGTCCATATCTCGGAAACTATAAGAGATAATGCAATTTGGCAACCGGCAATGTAATTAGCATGCCGAATATTACTTGGAATGTGAATTGGAACGAAATCGCCAATAGATAAGACCATTTTACAATTTGGGCCCAAGTTAGAAGCAGAGCCTAAGGTGTAAATTATTGATAGTCCATATCTCGGAAACTATAAGAGATAATGCAATTTCGCAACCGGCAATGTAATTAGCATGCCGAATATTACTTGGAGTGTGAATTGGAACGAAATCGCCAATAGGTAAGACCATTTTACAATTTTTGCCCAAGTTAGAAGCAGAGCCTAAGGTGTAAATTATCGATAGTCCATATCTCGGAAACTATAGGAGATAATTCAATTTGGTAACCGGCAATGTAATTAGCATGCCGAATACTACTTGGAATGTGAATTGGAACGAAATCGCCAATAGATAAGACCATTTTACAGTTTGGGCCCAAGTTAGAAGCAGAGCCTAAGGTTAAAAATAATCGATAGTCCATATCTCGGAAACTATAAGAGATAATGCAATTTGGGAACCGGCAATGTAATTAGCATGCCGAATATTACTTGGAATGTGAATTGGAACGAAATCGCCAATAGATAAGACCATTTTACAATTTGGGCCCAAGTTAGAAGCAGAGCCTAAGGTGTAAATTATCGATAGTCCATATCTCGGAAACTATAAGAGATAATGCAACTTGGCCACCGGCAATGTAATTAGCATGCCGAATATTACTTGGAATGTGAATTGGAACGAAATCGCCAATAGATAAGACCATTTTACAATTTGGGCCCAAGTTAGAAGCCGAGCCTAAGGTGTAAATTATCGATAGTCCATATCTCGGAAACTATAAGAGATAATGCAATTTGGCAACCGGCAATGTAATTAGCATGCCGAATATTACTTGGAATGTAAATTGGAACGAAATCGCCAATAGATAAGACCATTTTACAATTTGGGCCCAAGTTAGAAGCAGAGCCTAAGGTGTAAATTATACATAGTCCATATCTCGGAAACTATAAGAGATAATGCAATTTGGCAACCGGCAATGTAATTAGCATGCCGAATATTACTTGGAATGTGAATTGGAACGAAATCGCCAATAGATAAGACCATTTTACAATTTGGGCCCAAGTTAGAAGCAGAGCCTAAGGTGTAAATTATTGATAGTCCATATCTCGGAAACTATAAGAGATAATGCAATTTCGCAACCGGCAATGTAATTAGCATGCCGAATATTACTTGGAGTGTGAATTGGAACGAAATCGCCAATAGATGAGACCATTTTACAATTTGGGCCCAAGTTAGAAGCAGAGCCTAAGGTGTAAATTATCGATAGTCCGTATCTCGGAAACTATAAGAGATAATGCAATTTGGCAACCGGCAATGTAATTAGCATGCCGAATATTACTTGGAATGTGAATTGGAACGAAATCGCCAATAGATAAGACCATTTTACAATTTGGGCCCAAGTTAGAAGCAGAGCCTGAGGTGTAAATTATCGATAGTCCATATCTCGGAAACTATAAGAGATAATGCAATTTGGCAACCGGCAATGTAATTAGCATGCCGAATATTACTTGGAATGTGAATTGGAACGAAATCGCCAATAGATAAGACCATTTTACAATTTGGGCCCAAGTTAGAAGCAGAGCCTAAGGTGTAAATTATCGATAGTCCATATCTCGGAAACTATAAGAGATAATGCAATTTGGCAACCGGCAATGTAATTAGCATGCCGAATATTACTTGGAATGTGAATTGGAACGAAATCGCCAATAGATAACACCATTTTACAATTTGGGCCCAAGTTAGAAGCAGAGCCTAAGGTGTAAATTATCGATAGTCCATATCTCGGAAACTATAAGAGATAATGAAATTTGGCAACCGGCAATGTAATTAGCATGCCGAATATTACTTGGAATGTGAATTGGAACGAAATCGCCAATAGATAAGACCATATTACAATTTGGGCCCAAGTTAGAAGCAGAGCCTAAGGTGTAAATTATCGATAGTCCATATCTCGGAAACTATAAGAGATAATGCAATTTGGCAACCGGCAATGTAATTAGCATGCCGAATATTACTTGGAATGTGAATTGGAACGAAATCACCAATAGATAAGACCATTTTACAATTTGGGCCCAAGTTAGAAGCAGAGCCTAAGGTGTAAATTATCGATAGTCCATATCTCGGAAACTATAAGAGATAATGCAATTTGGCAACCGGCAATGTAATTAGCATGCCGAATATTACTTGGAATGTGAATTGGAACGAAATCGCCAATAGGTAAGACCATTTTACAATTTGGGCCCAAGTTAGAAGCAGAGCCTAAGGTGTAAATTATCGATAGTCCATATCTCGGAAATTATAGGAGATAATTCAATTTGGTAACCGGCAATGTAATTAGCATGCCGAATACTACTTGGAATGTGAATTGGAACGAAATCGCCAATAGATAAGACCATTTTACAGTTTGGGCCCAAGTTAGAAGCAGAGCCTAAGGTTAAAAATAATCGATAGTCCATATCTCGGAAACTATAAGAGATAATGCAATTTGGGAACCGGCAATGTAATTAGCATGCCGAATATTACTTGGAATGTGAATTGGAACGAAATCGCCAATAGATAAGACCATTTTACAATTTGGGCCCAAGTTAGAAGCAGAGCCTAAGGTGTAAATTATCGATAGTCCATATCTCGGAAACTATAAGAGATAATGCAACTTGGCCACCGGCAATGTAATTAGCATGCCGAATATTACTTGGAATGTGAATTGGAACGAAATCGCCAATAGATAAGACCATTTTACAATTTGGGCCCAAGTTAGAAGCAGAGCCTAAGGTGTAAATTATCGATAGTCCATATCTCGGAAACTATAAGAGATAATGCAATTTCGCAACCGGCAATGTAATTAGCATGCCGAATATTACTTGGAGTGTGAATTGGAACGAAATCGCCAATAGATGAGACCATTTTACAATTTGGGCCCAAGTTAGAAGCAGAGCCTAAGGTGTAAATTATCGATAGTCCGTATCTCGGAAACTATAAGAGATAATGCAATTTGGCAACCGGCAATGTAATTAGCATGCCGAATATTACTTGGAATGTGAATTGGAACGAAATCGCCAATAGATAAGACCATTTTACAATTTGGGCCCAAGTTAGAAGCAGAGCCTAAGGTGTAAATTATCGATAGTCCATATCTCGGAAACTATAAGAGATAATGCAATTTGGCAACCGGCAATGTAATTAGCATGCCGAATATTACTTGGAATGTGAATTGGAACGAAATCGCCAATAGATAAGACAATTTTACAATTTGGGCCCAAGTTAGAAGCAGAGCCTAAGGTGTAAATTATCGAAAGTCCATATCTCGGAAACTATAAGAGATAATGCAATTTGGCAACCGGCAATGTAATTAGCATGCCGAATATTACTTGGAATGTGAATTGGAACGAAATCGCCAATAGATAAGACCATATTACAATTTGGGCCCAAGTTAGAAGCAGAGCCTAAGGTGTAAATTATCGATAGTCCATATCTCGGAAACTATAAGAGATAATACAATTTGGCAACCGGCAATGTAACTAGCATGCCGAATATTACTTGGAATGTGAATTGGAACGAAATCACCAATAGATAAGACCATTTTACAATTTGGGCCCAAGTTAGAAGCAGAGCCTAAGGTGTAAATTATCGATAGTCCATATCTCGGAAACTATAAGAGATAATGCAATTTGGCAACCGGCAATGTAATTAGCATGCCGAATATTACTTGGAATATGAATTGGAACGAAATCGCCAATAGGTAAGACCATTTTACAATTTGGGCCCAAGTTAGAAGCAGAGCCTAAGGTGTAAATTATCGATAGTCCATATCTCGGAAACTATAAGAGATAATTCAATTTGGCCACCGGCAATGTAATTAGCATGCCGAATATTACTTGGAATGTGAATTGGAACGAAATCGCCAATAGATAAGACCATTTTACAATTTGGGCCCAAGTTAGAAGCAGAGCCTAAGGTGTAAATTATCGATAGTCCATATCTCGGAAACTATAAGAGATAATGCAATTTGGCAACCGGCAATGTAATTAGCATGCCGAATATTAGTTGGAATGTGAATTGGAACGAAATCGCCAATAGATAAGGCCATTTTACAATTTGGGCCCAAGTTAGAAGCAGAACCTAAGGTGTAAATTATCGATAGTCCATATCTCGGAAACTATAAGAGATAATGCAATTTGGCAACCGGCAATGTAATTAGCATGCCGAATATTACTTGGAATGTGAATTGGAACGAAATCGCCAATAGATAAGACCATTTTACAATTTGGGCCCAAGTTAGAAGCAGAGCCTAAGTTGTAAATTATCGATAGTCCATATCTCGGAAACTAAAAGAGATAATGCAATTTGGCAACCGGCAATGTAATTAGCATGCCGAATATTACTTGGAATGTGAATTGGAATTGAAATCGCCAATAGATAAGACCATTTTACAATTTGGGCCCAAGTTAGAAGCAGAGCCTAAGGTGTAAATTATCGATAGTCCATATCTCGGAAACTATAAGAGATAATGCAGTTTCGCAACCGGCAATGTAATTAGCATGCCGAATATTACTTGGAATGTGAATTGGGACGAAATCGCCAATAGATAAGACCATTTTACAATTTGGGCCCAAGTTAGAAGCAGAGCCTAAGGTGTAAATTATCGATAGTCCATATCTCGGAAACTATAAGAGATAATGCAATTTGGCAACCGGCAATGTAATTAGCATGCCGAATATTACTTGGAATGTGAATTGGAACGAAATCGCCAATAGATAAGACCATTTTACAATTTGGGCCCAAGTTGGAAGCAGAGCCTAAGGTGTAAATTATCGATAGTCCATATCTCGGAAACTATAAGAGATAATGCAATTTGGCAACCGGTAATGTAATTAGCATGCCGAATACCACTTGGAATGTGAATTGGAACGAAATCGCCAATAGATAAGACCATTTTACAATTTGGGCCCAAGTTAGAAGCAGAGCCTAAGGTGTAAATTATCGATAGTCCATATCTCGGAAACTATAAGAGATAATTCAATTTGGCAACCGGCAATGTAATTAGCATGCCGAATATTACTTGGAATGTGAATTGGAACGAAATCGCCAATAGATAAGACCATTTTACAATTTGGGCCCAAGTTAGAAGCAGAGCCTAAGGTGTAAATTATCGATAGTCCATATCTCGGAAACTATAAGAGATAATGCAATTTGGCAACCGGCAATGTAATTAGCATGCCGAATATTACTTGGAATGTGAATTGGAACGAAATCGCCAATAGATAAGACCATTTTACAATTTGGGCCCAAGTTAGAAGCAGAGCCTAAGGTGTAAATTATCGATAGTCCATATCTCGGAACTATAAGAGATAATGCAATTTGGCAACCGGCAATGTAATTAGCATGCCGAATATTACTTGGAATGTGAATTGGAACGAAATCGCCAATAGATAAGACGATTTTACAACTTGGGCCCAAGTTAGAAGCAGAGCCTAAGGTGTAAATTATCGATAGTCCATATCTCGGAAACTAAAAGAGATAATGCAATTTGGCAACCGGCAATGTAATTAGCATGCCGAATATTACTTGGAATGTGAATTGGAACGAAATCGCCAATAGATAAGACCATTTTACAATTTGGGCCCAAGTTAGAAGCAGAGCCTAAGGTGTAAATTATCGATAGTCCATATCTCGGAAACTATAAGAGATAATGCAGTTTCGCAACCGGCAATGTAATTAGCATGCCGAATATTACTTGGAATGTGAATTGGAACGAAATCGCCAATAGATAAGACCATTTTACAATTTGGGCCCAAGTTGGAAGCAGAGCCTAAGGTGTAAATTATCGATAGTCCATATCTCGGAAACTATAAGAGATAATGCAATTTGGCAACTGGCAATGTAATTAGCATGCCGAATATTACTTGGAATGTGAATTGGGACGAAATCGCCAATAGATAAGACCATTTTACAATTTGGGCCCAAGTTAGAAGCAGAGCCTAAGGTGTAAATTATCGATAGTCCATATCTCGGAAACTATAAGAGATAATGCAACTTGGTCGCCGGCAATGTAATTAGCATGCCGAATATTACTTGGAATGTGAATTGGAACGAAATCGCCAATAGGTAAGACCATTTTACAATTTGGGCCCAAGTTAGAAGCAGAGCCTAAGGTATAAATTATCGATAGTCCATATCTCGGAAACTATAAGAGATAATGCAGTTTCGCAACCGGCAATGTAATTAGCATGCCGAATATTACTTGGAATGTGAATTGGGACGAAATCGCCAATAGATAAGACCATTTTACAATTTGGGCCCAAGTTAGAAGCAGAGCCTAAGGTGTAAATTATCGATAGTCCATATCTCGGAAACTATAAGAGATAATGCAATTTGGCAACCGGCAATGTAATTAGCATGCCGAATATTACTTGGAATGTGAATTGGAACGAAATCGCCAATAGATAAGACCATTTTACAATTTGGGCCCAAGTTGGAAGCAGATCCTAAGGTGTAAATTATCGATAGTCCATATCTCGGAAACTATAAGAGATAATGCAATTTGGCAACCGGCAATGTAATTAGCATGCCGAATATTACTTGGAATGTGAATTGGAACGAAATCGCCAATCGATAAGACCATTTTACAATTTGGGCCCAAGTTGGAAGCAGATCCTAAGGTGTAAATTATCGATAGTCCATATCTCGGAAACTATAAGAGATAATGCAATTTGGCAACCGGCAATGTAATTAGCATGCCGAATATTACTTGGAATGTGAATTGGAACGAAATCGCCAATAGATAAGACGATTTTACAATTTGGGCCCAAGTTAGAAGCAGAGCCTAAGGTGTAAATTATCGATAGTCCATATCTCGGAAACTAAAAGAGATAATGCAATTTGGCAACCGGCAATGCAATTAGTATGCCGAATATTACTTGGAATGTGAATTGGGACGAAATCGCCAATAGATAAGACCATTTTACAATTTGGGCCCAAGTTAGAAGCAGAGCCTAAGGTGTAAATTATCGATAGTCCATATCTCGGAGACTATAAGAGATAATGCAGTTTCGCAACCGGCAATGTAATTAGCATGCCGAATATTACTTGGAATGTGAATTGGGACGAAATCGCCAATAGATAAGACCATTTTACAATTTGGGCCCAAGTTAGAAGCAGAGCCTAAGGTGTAAATTATCGATAGTCCATATCTCGGAAACTATAAGAGATAATGCAATTTGGCAACCGCCAATGTAATTAGCATGCCGAATATTACTTGGAATGTGAATTGGAACGAAATCGCCAATAGATAAGACCATTTTACAATTTGGGCCCAAGTTAGAAGCAGAGCCTAAGGTGTAAATTATCGATAGTCCATATCTCGGAAACTATAAGAGATAATGCAATTTGGCAACCGGCAATGTAATTAGCATGCCGAATATTACTTGGAATGTGAATTGGAATGAAATCACCAATAGATAAGACCATTTTACAATTTGGGCCCAAGTTAGAAGCAGAGCCTAAGGTGTAAATTATCCATAGTCCATATGTCGGAAACTATAAGAGATAATGCAATTTGGCAACTGGCAATGTAATTAGCATGCCGAATATTACTTGGAATGTGAATTGGGACGAAATCGCCAATAGATAAGACCATTTTACAATTTGGGCCCAAGTTAGAAGCAGAGCCTAAGGTGTAAATTATCGATAGTCCATATCTCGGAAACTATAAGAGATAATGCAATTTGGCAACCGGCAATGTAATTAGCATGCCGAATATTACTTGGAATGTGAATTGGAATGAAATCGCCAATAGATAAGACCATTTTACAATTTGGGCCCAAGTTAGAAGCAGAGCCTAAGGTGTAAATTATCCATAGTCCATATGTCGGAAACTATAAGAGATAATGCAATTTGGCAACTGGCAATGTAATTAGCATGCCGAATATTACTTGGAATGTGAATTGGGACGAAATCGCCAATAGATAAGACCATTTTACAATTTGGGCCCAAGTTAGAAGCAGAGCCTAAGGTGTAAATTATCGATAGTCCATATCTCGGAAACTATAAGAGATAATGCAATTTGGCAACCATCAATGTAATTAGCATGCCGAATATTACTTGGAATGTGAATTGGAACGAAATCGCCAATAGATAAGACCATTTTACAATTTGGGCCCAAGTTAGAAGCAGAGCCTAAGGTGTAAATTATCGATAGTCCATATCTCGGAAACTATAAGAGATAATGCAATTTGGCAACCGGCAATGTAATTAGCATGCCGAATATTACTTGGAATGTGAATTGGAACGAAATCGCCAATAGATAAGGCCATTTTACAATTTGGGCCCAAGTTAGAAGCAGAGCCTAAGGTGTAAATTATCGATAGTCCATATCTCGGAAACTATAAGAAATAATGCAATTTGGCAACCGGCAATGTAATTAGCATGCCGAATATTACTTGGAATGTGAATTGGAACGAAATCGCCAATAGATAAGACCATTTTACAATTTGGGCCCAAGTTAGAAGCAGAGCCTAAGGTGTAAATTATCGATAGTCCATATCTCGGAAACTATAATAGATAATTCAATTTGGCAACCGGCAATGTAATTAGCATGCCGTATATTACTTGGAATGTGAATTGGAACGAAATCGCCAATAGATAAGACCATTTTACAATTTGGGCCCAAGTTAGAAGCAGAGCCTAAGGTGTAAATTATCGATAGTCCATATCTCGGAAACTAAAAGAGATAATGCAATTTGGCAACCGGCAATGTAATTAGCATGCCGAATATTACTTGGAATGTGAATTGGAACGAAATCGCCAATAGATAAGACCATTTTACAATTTGGGCCCAAGTTAGAAGCAGAGCCTAAGGTGTAAATTATCGATAGTCCATATCTCGGAAACTATAAGAGATAATGCAATTTGGCAACCATCAATATAATTAGCATGCCGAATATTACTTGTAATGTGAATTGGAACGAAATCGCCAATAGATAAGACCATTTTACAATTTGGGCCCAAGTTAGAAGCAGAGCCTAAGGTGTAAATTATCGATAGTCCATATCTCGGAAACTATAAGAGATAATGCAATTTGGCAACCGGCAATGTAATTAGCATGCCGAATATTACTTGGAATGTGAATTGGAACGAAATCGCCAATAGATAAGGCCATTTTACAATTTGGGCCCAAGTTAGAAGCAGAGCCTAAGGTGTAAATTATCGATAGTCCATATCTCGGAAACTATAAGAAATAATGCAATTTGGCAACCGGCAATGTAATTAGCATGCCGAATATTACTTGGAATGTGAATTGGAACGAAATCGCCAATAGATAAGACCATTTTACAATTTGGGCCCAAGTTAGAAGCAGAGCCTAAGGTGTAAATTATCGATAGTCCATATCTCGGAAACTATAAGAGATAATGCAACTTGGCCACCGGCAATGTAATTAGCATGCCGAATATTACTTGGAATGTGAATTGGAACGAAATCGCCAATAGGTAAGACCATTTTACAATTTGGGCCCAAGTTAGAAGCAGAGCCTAAGGTGTAAATTATCGATAGTCCATATCTCGGAAACTATAGGAGATAATTCAATTTGGCAACCGGCAATGTAATTAGCATGCCGAATATTACTTGGAATGTGAATTGGAACGAAATCGCCAATAGATAAGACCATTTTACAATTTGGGCCCAAGTTAGAAGCAGAGCCTAAGGTGTAAATTATCGATAGTCCATATCTCGGAAACTATAAGAGATAATGCAATTTGGCAACCGGCAATGTAATTAGCATGCCGAATATTACTTGGAATGTGAATTGGAACGAAATCGCCAATAGATAAGACCATTTTACAATTTGGGCCCAAGTTAGAAGCAGAGCCTAAGGTGTAAATTATCGATAGTCCATATCTCGGAAACTATAAGAGATAATGCAATTTGGCAACCGGCAATGTAATTAGCATGCCGAATATTACTTGGAATGTGAATTGGAATGAAATCGCCAATAGATAAGACCATTTTACAATTTGGGCCCAAGTTAGAAGCAGAGCCTAAGGTGTAAATTATCCATAGTCCATATGTCGGAAACTATAAGAGATAATGCAATTTGGCAACTGGCAATGTAATTAGCATGCCGAATATTACTTGGAATGTGAATTGGGACGAAATCGCCAATAGATAAGACCATTTTACAATTTGGGCCCAAGTTAGAAGCAGAGCCTAAGGTGTAAATTATCGATAGTCCATATCTCGGAAACTATAAGAGATAATGCAATTTGGCAACCGGCAATGTAATTAGCATGCCGAATATTACTTGGAATGTGAATTGGAATGAAATCGCCAATAGATAAGACCATTTTACAATTTGGGCCCAAGTTAGAAGCAGAGCCTAAGGTGTAAATTATCCATAGTCCATATGTCGGAAACTATAAGAGATAATGCAATTTGGCAACTGGCAATGTAATTAGCATGCCGAATATTACTTGGAATGTGAATTGGGACGAAATCGCCAATAGATAAGACCATTTTACAATTTGGGCCCAAGTTAGAAGCAGAGCCTAAGGTGTAAATTATCGATAGTCCATATCTCGGAAACTATAAGAGATAATGCAATTTGGCAACCATCAATGTAATTAGCATGCCGAATATTACTTGGAATGTGAATTGGAACGAAATCGCCAATAGATAAGACCATTTTACAATTTGGGCCCAAGTTAGAAGCAGAGCCTAAGGTGTAAATTATCGATAGTCCATATCTCGGAAACTATAAGAGATAATGCAATTTGGCAACCGGCAATGTAATTAGCATGCCGAATATTACTTGGAATGTGAATTGGAACGAAATCGCCAATAGATAAGGCCATTTTACAATTTGGGCCCAAGTTAGAAGCAGAGCCTAAGGTGTAAATTATCGATAGTCCATATCTCGGAAACTATAAGAAATAATGCAATTTGGCAACCGGCAATGTAATTAGCATGCCGAATATTACTTGGAATGTGAATTGGAACGAAATCGCCAATAGATAAGACCATTTTACAATTTGGGCCCAAGTTAGAAGCAGAGCCTAAGGTGTAAATTATCGATAGTCCATATCTCGGAAACTATAATATATAATTCAATTTGGCAACCGGCAATGTAATTAGCATGCCGTATATTACTTGGAATGTGAATTGGAACGAAATCGCCAATAGATAAGACCATTTTACAATTTGGGCCCAAGTTAGAAGCAGAGCCTAAGGTGTAAATTATCGTTAGTCCATATCTCGGAAACTAAAAGAGATAATGCAATTTGGCAACCGGCAATGTAATTAGCATGCCGAATATTACTTGGAATGTGAATTGGAACGAAATCGCCAATAGATAAGACCATTTTACAATTTGGGCCCAAGTTAGAAGCAGAGCCTAAGGTGTAAATTATCGATAGTCCATATCTCGGAAACTATAAGAGATAATGCAATTTGGCAACCGGCAATGTAATTAGCATGCCGAATATTACTTGGAATGTGAATTGGAATGAAATCGCCAATAGATAAGACCATTTTACAATTTGGGCCCAAGTTAGAAGCAGAGCCTAAGGTGTAAATTATCCATAGTCCATATGTCGGAAACTATAAGAGATAATGCAATTTGGCAACTGGCAATGTAATTAGCATGCCGAATATTACTTGGAATGTGAATTGGGACGAAATCGCCAATAGATAAGACCATTTTACAATTTGGGCCCAAGTTAGAAGCAGAGCCTAAGGTGTAAATTATCGATAGTCCATATTTCGGAAACTATAAGAGATAATGCAATTTGGCAACCATCAATGTAATTAGCATGCCGAATATTACTTGGAATGTGAATTGGAACGAAATCGCCAATAGATAAGACCATTTTACAATTTGGGCCCAAGTTAGAAGCAGAGCCTAAGGTGTAAATTATCGATAGTCCATATCTCGGAAACTATAAGAGATAATGCAATTTGGCAACCGGCAATGTAATTAGCATGCCGAATATTACTTGGAATGTGAATTGGAACGAAATCGCCAATAGATAAGGCCATATTACAATTTGGGCCCAAGTTAGAAGCAGAGCCTAAGGTGTAAATTATCGATAGTCCATATCTCGGAAACTATAAGAAATAATGCAATTTGGCAACCGGCAATGTAATTAGCATGCCGAATATTACTTGGAATGTGAATTGGAACGAAATCGCCAATAGATAAGACCATTTTACAATTTGGGCCCAAGTTAGAAGCAGAGCCTAAGGTGTAAATTATCGATAGTCCATATCTCGGAAACTATAAGAGATAATGCAACTTGGCCACCGGCAATGTAATTAGCATGCCGAATATTACTTGGAATGTGAATTGGAACGAAATCGCCAATAGGTAAAACCACTTTACAATTTGGGCCCAAGTTAGAAGCAGAGCCTAAGGTGTAAATTATCGATAGTCCATATCTCGGAAACTATAGGAGATAATTCAATTTGGCAACCGGCAATGTAATTAGCATGCCGAATATTACTTGGAATGTGAATTGGAACGAAATCGCCAATAGATAAGACCATTTTACAATTTGGGCCCAAGTTAGAAGCAGAGCCTAAGGTGTAAATTATCGATAGTCCATATCTCGGAAACTATAAGAGATAATGCAATTTGGCAACCGGCAATGTAATTAGCATGCCGAATATTACTTGGAATGTGAATTGGAACGAAATCGCCAATAGATAAGACCATTTTACAATTTGGGCCCAAGTTAGAAGCAGAGCCTAAGGTGTAAATTATCGATAGTCCATATCTCGGAAACTATAAGAGATAATGCAATTTGGCAACCGGCAATGTAATTAGCATGCCGAATATTACTTGGAATGTGAATTGGAATGAAATCGCCAATAGATAAGACCATTTTACAATTTGGGCCCAAGTTAGAAGCAGAGCCTAAGGTGTAAATTATCCATAGTCCATATCTCGGAAACTATAAGAGATAATGCAATTTGGCAACTGGCAATGTAATTAGCATGCCGAATATTACTTGGAATGTGAATTGGGACGAAATCGCCAATAGATAAGACCATTTTACAATTTGGGCCCAAGTTAGAAGCAGAGCCTAAGGTGTAAATTATCGATAGTCCATATCTCGGAAACTATAAGAGATAATGCAATTTGGCAACCGGCAATGTAATTAGCATGCCGAATACTACTTGGAATGTGAATTGGAACGAAATCGCCAATAGATAAGACCATTTTACAGTTTGGGCCCAAGTTAGAAGCAGAGCCTAAGGTTAAAAATAATCGATAGTCCATATCTCGGAAACTATAAGAGATAATGCAATTTGGGAACCGGCAATGTAATTAGCATGCCGAATATTACTTGGAATGTGAATTGGAACGAAATCGCCAATAGATAAGACCATTTTACAATTTGGGCCCAAGTTAGAAGCAGAGCCTAAGGTGTAAATTATCGATAGTCCATATCTCGGAAACTATAAGAGATAATGCAACTTGGCCACCGGCAATGTAATTAGCATGCCGAATATTACTTGGAATGTGAATTGGAACGAAATCGCCAATAGGTAAGACCATTTTACAATTTGGGCCCAAGTTAGAAGCAGAGCCTAAGGTGTAAATTATCGATAGTCCATATGTCGGAAACTATAGGAGATAATTCAATTTGGCAACCGGCAATGTAATTAGCATGCCGAATATTAATTGGAATGTGAATTGGAACGAAATCGCCAATAGATAAGACCATTTTACAATTTGGGCCCAAGTTAGAAGCAGAGCCTAAGGTGTAAATTATCCATAGTCCATATGTCGGAAACTATAAGAGATAATGCAATTTGGCAACTGGCAATGTAATTAGCATGCCGAATATTACTTGGAATGTGAATTGGGACGAAATCGCCAATAGATAAGACCATTTTACAATTTGGGCCCAAGTTAGAAGCAGAGCCTAAGGTGTAAATTATCGATAGTCCATATCTCGGAAACTATAAGAGATAATGCAATTTGGCAACCATCAATATAATTAGCATGCCGAATATTACTTGGAATGTGAATTGGAATGAAATCGCCAATAGATAAGACCATTTTACAATTTGGGCCCAAGTTAGAAGCAGAGCCTAAGGTGTAAATTATCGATAGTCCATATCTCGGAAACTATAAGAGATAATGCAATTTGGCAACCGGCAATGTAATTAGCATGCCGAATATTACTTGGAATGTGAATTGGAACGAAATCGCCAATAGATAAGGCCATTTTACAATTTGGGCCCAAGTTAGAAGCAGAGCCTAAGGTGTAAATTATCGATAGTCCATATCTCGGAAACTATAAGAAATAATGCAATTTGGCAACCGGCAATGTAATTAGCATGCCGAATATTACTTGGAATGTGAATTGGAACGAAATCGCCAATAGATAAGACCATTTTACAATTTGGGCCCAAGTTAGAAGCAGAGCCTAAGGTGTAAATTATCGATAGTCCATATCTCGGAAACTATAAGAGATAATGCAACTTGGCCACCGGCAATGTAATTAGCATGCCGAATATTACTTGGAATGTGAATTGGAACGAAATCGCCAATAGGTAAGACCATTTTACAATTTGGGCCCAAGTTAGAAGCAGAGCCTAAGGTGTAAATTATCGATAGTCCATATCTCGGAAACTATAGGAGATAATTCAATTTGGCAACCGGCAATGTAATTAGCATGCCGAATATTACTTGGAATGTGAATTGGAACGAAATCGCCAATAGATAAGACCATTTTACAATTTGGGCCCAAGTTAGAAGCAGAGCCTAAGGTGTAAATTATCGATAGTCCATATCTCGGAAACTATAAGAGATAATGCAATTTGGCAACCGGCAATGTAATTAGCATGCCGAATATTACTTGGAATGTGAATTGGAACGAAATCGCCAATAGATAAGACCATTTTACAATTTGGGCCCAAGTTAGAAGCAGAGCCTAAGGTGTAAATAATCGATAGTCCATATCTCGGAAACTATAAGAGATAATGCAATTTGACAACCGGCAATGTAATTAGCATGCCGAATATTACTTGGAATGTGAATTGGAATGAAATCGCCAATAGATAAGACCATTTTACAATTTGGGCCCAAGTTAGAAGCAGAGCCTAAGGTGTAAATTATCCATAGTCCATATCTCGGAAACTATAAGAGATAATGCAATTTGGCAACTGGCAATGTAATTAGCATTCCGAATATTACTTGGAATGTGAATTGGGACGAAATCGCCAATAGATAAGACCATTTTACAATTTGGGCCCAAGTTAGAAGCAGAGCCTATGGTGTAAATTATCGATAGTCCATATCTCGGAAACTATAAGAGATAATGCAATTTGGCAACCGGCAATGTAATTAGCATGCCGAATACTACTTGGAATGTGAATTGGAACGAAATCGCCAATAGATAAGACCATTTTACAGTTTGGGCCCAAGTTAGAAGCAGAGCCTAAGGTTAAAAATAATCGATAGTCCATATCTCGGAAACTATAAGAGATAATGCAATTTGGGAACCGGCAATGTAATTAGCATGCCGAATATTACTTGGAATGTGAATTGGAACGAAATCGCCAATAGATAAGACCATTTTACAATTTGGGCCCAAGTTAGAAGCAGAGCCTAAGGTGTAAATTATCGATAGTCCATATCTCGGAAACTATAAGAGATAATGCAACTTGGCCACCGGCAATGTAATTAGCATGCCGAATATTACTTGGAATGTGAATTGGAACGAAATCGCCAATAGGTAAGACCATTTTACAATTTGGGCCCAAGTTAGAAGCAGAGCCTAAGGTGTAAATAATCGATAGTCCATATCTCGGAAACTATAGGAGATAATTCAATTTGGCAACCGGCAATGTAATTAGCATGCCGAATATTACTTGGAATGTGAATTGGAACGAAATCGCCAATAGATAAGACCATTTTACAATTTGGGCCCAAGTTAGAAGCAGAGCCTAAGGTGTAAATTATCGATAGTCCATATCTCGGAAACTATAAGAGATAATGCAATTTGGCAACCGGCAATGTAATTAGCATGCCGAATATTACTTGGAATGTGAATTGGAACGAAATCGCCAATAGATAAGACCATTTTACAATTTGGGCCCAAGTTAGAAGCAGAGCCTAAGGTGTAAATTATCGATAGTCCATATCTCGGAAACTATAAGAGATAATGCAATTTGGCAACCGGCAATGTAATTAGCATGCCGAATATTACTTGGAATGTGAATTGGAACGAAATCGCCAATAGGTAAGACCATTTTACAATTTGGGCCCAAGTTAGAAGCAGAGCCTAAGGTGTAAATAATCGATAGTCCATATCTCGGAAACTATAGGAGATAATTCAATTTGGCAACCGGCAATGTAATTAGCATGCCGAATATTACTTGGAATGTGAATTGGAACGAAATCGCCAATAGGTAAGACCATTTTACAATTTGGGCCCAAGTTAGAAGCAGAGCCTAAGGTGTAAATAATCGATAGTCCATATCTCGGAAACTATAGGAGATAATTCAATTTGGCAACCGGCAATGTAATTAGCATGCCGAATATTACTTGGAATGTGAATTGGAACGAAATCGCCAATAGATAAGACCATTTTACAATTTGGGCCCAAGTTAGAAGCAGAGCCTAAGGTGTAAATTATCGATAGTCCATATCTCGGAAACTAAAAGAGATAATGCAATTTGGCAACCGGCAATGTAATTAGCATGCCGAATATTACTTGGAGTGTGAATTGGAACGAAATCGCCAATAGATAAGACCATTTTACAACTTGGGCCCAAGTTAGAAGCAGAGCCTAAGGTGTAAATTATCGATAGTCCATATCTCGGAAACTATAAGAGATAATGCAGTTTCGCAATCGGCAATGTAATTAGCATGCCGAATATTACTTGGAATGTGAATTGGGACGAAATCGCCAATAGATAAGACCATTTTACAATTTGGGCCCAAGTTAGAAGCAGAGCCTAAGGTGTAAATTATCGATAGTCCATATCTCGGAAACTATAAGAGATAATGCAATTTGGCAACCGGCAATGTAATTAGCATGCCGAATATTACTTGGAATGTGAATTGGAACGAAATCGCCAATAGATAAGACCATTTTACAATTTGGGCCCAAGTTAGAAGCAGAGCCTAAGGTGTAAATTATCGATAGTCCATATCTCGGAAACTATAAGAGATAATGCAATTTGGCAACCGGCAATATAATTAGCATGCCGAATATTACTTGGAATGTGAATTGGAACGAAATCGCCAATAGATAAGACCATTTTACAATTTGGGCCCAAGTTAGAAGCAGAGCCTAAGGTGTAAATTATCGATAGTCCATATCTCGGAAACTAAAAGAGATAATGCAATTTGGCAACCGGCAATGTAATTAGCATGCCGAATATTACTTGGAATGTGAATTGGAACGAAATCGCCAATAGATAAGACCATTTTACAATTTGGGCCCAAGTTAGAAGCAGAGCCTAAGGTGTAAATTATCGATAGTCCATATCTCGGAAACTATAAGAAATAATGCAATTTCGCAACCGGCAATGTAATTAGCATGCCGAATATTACTTGGAATGTGAATTGGAACGAAATCGCCAATAGATAAGACCATTTTACAATTTGGGCCCAAGTTAGAAGCAGAGCCTAAGGTGTAAATTATCGATAGTCCATATCTCGGAAACTATAAGAGATAATGCAACTTGGCCACCGGCAATGTAATTAGCATGCCGAATATTACTTGGAATGTGAATTGGAACGAAATCGCCAATAGGTAAGACCATTTTACAATTTGGGCCCAAGTTAGAAGCAGAGCCTAAGGTGTAAATTATCGATAGTCCATATCTCGGAAACTATAAGAGATAATTCAATTTGGCAAACGGCAATGTAATTAGCATGCCGAATACTACTTGGAATGTGAATTGGAACGAAATCGCCAATAGATAAGACCATTTTACAATTTGGGCCCAAGTTAGAAGCAGAGCCTAAGGTGTAAATTATCGATAGTCCATATCTCGGAAACTATAAGAGATAATGCAATTTGGCAACCGGCAATGTAATTAGCATGCCGAATATTACTTGGAATGTGAATTGGAACGAAATCGCCAATAGATAAGACCATTTTACAATTTGGGCCCAAGTTAGAAGCAGAGCCTAAGGTGTAAATTATCGATAGTCCATATCTCGGAAACTATAAGAGATAATGCAATTTGACAACCGGCAATGTAATTAGCATGCCGAATATTACTTGGAATGTGAATTGGAATGAAATCGCCAATAGATAAGACCATTTTACAATTTGGGCCCAAGTTAGAAGCAGAGCCTAAGGTGTAAATTATCCATAGTCCATATCTCGGAAACTATAAGAGATAATGCAATTTGGCAACTGGCAATGTAATTAGCATGCCGAATATTACTTGGAATGTGAATTGGGACGAAATCGCCAATAGATAAGACCATTTTACAATTTGGGCCCAAGTTAGAAGCAGAGCCTATGGTGTAAATTATCGATAGTCCATATCTCGGAAACTATAAGAGATAATGCAATTTGGCAACCGGCAATGTAATTAGCATGCCGAATACTACTTGGAATGTGAATTGGAACGAAATCGCCAATAGATAAGACCATTTTACAGTTTGGGCCCAAGTTAGAAGCAGAGCCTAAGGTTAAAAATAATCGATAGTCCATATCTCGGAAACTATAAGAGATAATGCAATTTGGGAACCGGCAATGTAATTAGCATGCCGAATATTACTTGGAATGTGAATTGGAACGAAATCGCCAATAGATAAGACCATTTTACAATTTGGGCCCAAGTTAGAAGCAGAGCCTAAGGTGTAAATTATCGATAGTCCATATCTCGGAAACTATAAGAGATAATGCAACTTGGCCACCGGCAATGTAATTAGCATGCCGAATATTACTTGGAATGTGAATTGGAACGAAATCGCCAATAGGTAAGACCATTTTACAATTTGGGCCCAAGTTAGAAGCAGAGCCTAAGGTGTAAATAATCGATAGTCCATATCTCGGAAACTATAGGAGATAATTCAATTTGGCAACCGGCAATGTAATTAGCATGCCGAATATTACTTGGAATGTGAATTGGAACGAAATCGCCAATAGATAAGACCATTTTACAATTTGGGCCCAAGTTAGAAGCAGAGCCTAAGGTGTAAATTATCGATAGTCCATATCTCGGAAACTATAAGAGATAATGCAATTTGGCAACCGGCAATGTAATTAGCATGCCGAATATTACTGGGAATGTGAATTGGAACGAAATCGCCAATAGATAAGACCATTTTACAATTTGGGCCCAAGTTAGAAGCAGAGCCTAAGGTGTAAATTATCGATAGTCCATATCTCGGAAACTATAAGAGATAATGCAATTTGGCAACCGGCAATGTAATTAGCATGCCGAATATTACTTGGAATGTGAATTGGAACGAAATCGCCAATAGATAAGGCCATTTTACAATTTGGGCCCAAGTTAGAAGCAGAGCCTAAGGTGTAAATTATCGATAGTCCATATCTCGGAGACTATAAGAGATAATGCAATTTGGCAACCGGCAATGTAATTAGCATGCCGAATATTACTTGGAATGTGAATTGGAACGAAATCGCCAATAGATAAGACCATTTTACAATTTGGGCCCAAGTTAGAAGCAGAGCCTAAGGTGTAAATTATCGATAGTCCATATCTCGGAAACTAAAAGAGATAATGCAATTTGGCAACCGGCAATGTAATTAGCATGCCGAATATTACTTGGAATGTGAATTGGAACGAAATCGCCAATAGATAAGACCATTTTACAACTTGGGCCCAAGTTAGAAGCAGAGCCTAAGGTGTAAATTATCGATAGTCCATATCTCGGAAACTATAAGAGATAATGCAGTTTCGCAATCGGCAATGTAATTAGCATGCCGAATATTACTTGGAATGTGAATTGGGACGAAATCGCCAATAGATAAGACCATTTTACAATTTGGGCCCAAGTTAGAAGCAGAGCCTAAGGTGTAAATTATCGATAGTCCATATCTCGGAAACTATAAGAGATAATGCAATTTGGCAACCGGCAATGTAATTAGCATGCCGAATATTACTTGGAATGTGAATTGGAACGAAATCGCCAATAGATAAGACCATTTTACAATTTGGGCCCAAGTTAGAAGCAGACCCTAAGGTGTAAATTATCGATAGTCCATATCTCGGAAACTATAAGAGATAATGCAATTTGGCAACCGGCAATGTAATTAGCATGCCGAATATTACTTGGAATGTGAATTGGAACGAAATCGCCAATAGATAAGTCCATTTTACAATTTGGGCCCAAGTTAGAAGCAGAGCCTAAGGTGTAAATTATCGATAGTCCATATCTCGGAAACTATAAGAGATAATGCAATTTGGCAACCGGCAATGTAATTAGCATGCCGAATATTACTTGGAATGTGAATTGGAACGAAATCGCCAATAGATAAGACCATTTTACAATTTGGGCCCAAGTTAGAAGCAGAGCCTAAGGTGTAAATTA
This sequence comes from Rhynchophorus ferrugineus, assembly GCF_030347505.1. Classification (NCBI taxonomy): domain Eukaryota; kingdom Metazoa; phylum Arthropoda; class Insecta; order Coleoptera; family Curculionidae; genus Rhynchophorus; species Rhynchophorus ferrugineus. The sequence goes on from NW_027472687.1 coordinate 243,937, forward strand.
TCGATAGTCCATATCTCGGAAACTATAAGAGATAATGCAATTTGGCAACCGGCAATGTAATTAGCATGCCGAATATTACTTGGAATGTGAATTGGAACGAAATCGCCAATAGATAAGACCATATTACAATTTGGGCCCAAGTTAGAAGCAGAGCCTAAGGTGTAAATTATCGATAGTCCATATCTCGGAAACTATAAGAGATAATGCAATTTGGCAACCGGCAATGTAATTAGCATGCCGAATATTACTTGGAATGTGAATTGGAACGAAATCGCCAATAGATAAGACCATTTTACAATTTGGGCCCAAGTTAGAAGCAGAGCCTAAGGTGTAAATTATCGATAGTCCATATCTCGGAAACTATAAGAGATAATGCAATTTGGCAACCGGCAATGTAATTAGCATGCCGAATATTACCTGGAATGTGAATTGGAACGAAATCGCCAATAGGTAAGACCATTTTACAATTTGGGAACAAGTTAGAAGCAGAGCCTAAGGTGTAAATTATCGATAGTCCATATCTCGGAAACTATAAGAGATAATGCAACTTGGCCACCGGCAATGTAATTAGCATGCCGAATATTACTTGGAATGTGAATTGGAACGAAATCGCCAATAGGTAAGACCATTTTACAATTTGGGCCCAAGTTAGAAGCAGAGCCTAAGGTGTAAATTATCGATAGTCCATATCTCGGAAACTATAGGAGATAATTCAATTTGGCAACCGGCAATGTAATTAGCATGCAAAATATTACTTGGAATGTGAATTGGAACGAAATCGCCAATAGATAAGACCATTTTACAATTTGGGCCCAAGTTAGAAGCAGAGCCTAAGGTGTAAATTATCGATAGTCCATATCTCGGAAACTATAAGAGATAATGCAATTTGGCAACCGGCAATGTAATTAGCATGCCGAATATTACTTGGAATGTGAATTGGAATGAAATCGCCAATAGATAAGACCATTTTACAATTTGGGCCCAAGTTAGAAGCAGAGCCTAAGGTGTAAATTATCCATAGTCCATATCTCGGAAACTATAAGAGATAATGCAATTTGGCAACTGGCAATGTAATTAGCATGCCGAATATTACTTGGAATGTGAATTGGGACGAAATCGCCAATAGATAAGACCATTTTACAATTTGGGCCCAAGTTAGAAGCAGAGCCTAAGGTGTAAATTATCGATAGTCCATATCTCGGAAACTATAAGAGATAATGCAATTTGGCAACCGGCAATGTAATTAGCATGCCGAATACTACTTGGAATGTGAATTGGAACGAAATCGCCAATAGATAAGACCATTTTACAGTTTGGGCCCAAGATAGAAGCAAAGCCTAAGGTTAAAAATAATCGATAGTCCATATCTCGGAAACTATAAGAGATAATGCAATTTGGCAACCAGCAATGTAATTAGCATGCCGAATATTACTTGGAATGTGAATTGGAACGAAATCGCCAATAGATAAGACCATTTTACAATTTGGGCCCAAGTTAGAAGCAGAGCCTAAGGTGTAAATTATCGATAGTCCATATCTCGGAAACTATAAGAGATAATGCAACTTGGCCACCGGCAATGTAATTAGCATGCCGAATATTACTTGGAATGTGAATTGGAACGAAATCGCCAATAGGTAAGACCATTTTACAATTTGGGCCCAAGTTAGAAGCAGAGCCTAAGGTGTAAATTATCGATAGTCCATATCTCGGAAACTATAGGAGATAATTCAATTTGGCAACCGGCAATGTAATTAGCATGCCGAATATTACTTGGAATGTGAATTGGAACGAAATCGCCAATAGATAAGACCATTTTACAATTTGGGCCCAAGTTAGATGCAGAGCCTAAGGTGTAAATTATCGATAGTCCATATCTCGGAAACTATAAGAGATAATGCAATTTGGCAACCGGCAATGTAATTAGCATGCCGAATATTACTTGGAATGTGAATTGGAACGAAATCGCCAATAGATAAGACCATTTTACAATTTGGGCCCAAGTTAGAAGCAGAGCCTAAGGTGTAAATTATAGGTTCGTCCATCGATCGATGGACGAAACTAGAGATAATGCAATTTGGCAACCGGCAATGTAATTAGCATGCCGAATATTACTTGGAATGTGAATTGGAACGAAATCGCCAATAGATAAGACCATTTTACAATTTGGGCCCAAGTTAGAAGCAGAGCCTAAGGTGTAAATTATCGATAGTCCATATCTCGGAAACTAAAAGAGATAATGCAATTTGGCAACCGGCAATGTAATTAGCATGCCGAATATTACTTGGAATGTGAATTGGAACGAAATCGCCAATAGATAAGACCATTTTACAACTTGGGCCCAAGTTAGAAGCAGAGCCTAAGGTGTAAATTATCGATAGTCCATATCTCGGAAACTATAAGAGATAATGCAGTTTCGCAACCGGCAATGTAATTAGCATGCCGAATATTACTTGGAATGTGAATTGGGACGAAATCGCCAATAGATAAGACCATTTTACAATTTGGGCCCAAGTTAGAAGCAGAGCCTAAGGTGTAAATTATCGATAGTCCATATCTCGGAAACTATAAGAGATAATGCAATTTGGCAACCGGCAATGTAATTAGAATGCCGAATATTACTTGGAATGTGAATTGGAACGAAATCGCCAATAGATAAGACCATTTTACAATTTGGGCCCAAGTTAGAAGCAGAGCCTAAGGTGTAAATTATCGATAGTCCATATCTCGGAAACTATAAGAGATAATGCAATTTGGCAACCGGCAATGTAATTAGCATGCCGAATATTACTTGGAATGTGAATTGGAAAGAAATCGCCAATAGATAAGACCATTTTACAATTTGGGCCCAAGTTAGAAGCAGAGCCTAAGGTGTAAATTATCGATAGTCCATATCTCGGAAACTATAAGAGATAATGCAATTTGGCAACCGGCAATGTAATTAGCATGCCGAATATTACTTGGAATGTGAATTGGAACGAAATCGCCAATAGATAAGACCATTTTACAATTTGGGCCCAAGTTAGAAGCAGAGCCTAAGGTGTAAATTATCGATAGTCCATATCTCGGAAACTAAAAGAGATAATGCAATTTGGCAACCGGCAATGTAATTAGCATGCCGAATATTACTTGGAATGTGAATTGGAACGAAATCGCCAATAGGTAAGACCATTTTACAATTTGGGAACAAGTTAGAAGCAGAGCCTAAGGTGTAAATTATCGATAGTCCATATCTCGGAAACTATAAGAGATAATTCAATTTGGCCACCGGCAATGTAATTAGCATGCCGCATATTACTTGGAATGTGAATTGGAACGAAATCGCCAATAGATAAGACCATTTTACAATTTGGGCCCAAGTTAGAAGCAGAGCCTAAGGTGTAAATTATCGATAGTCCATATCTCGGAAACTATAAGAGATAATGCAATTTGGCAACCGGCAATGTAATTAGCATGCCGAATATTACTTGGAATGTGAATTGGAACGAAATCGCCAATAGATAAGGCCATTTTACAATTTGGGCCCAAGTTAGAAGCAGAGCCTAAGGTGTAAATTATCGATAGTCCATATCTCGGAAACTATAAGAGATAATGCAATTTGGCAACCGGCGATGTAATTAGCATGCCGAATATTACTTGGAATGTGAATTGGAACGAAATCGCCAATAGATAAGACCATTTTACAATTTGGGCCCAAGTTAGAAGCAGAGCCTAAGGTGTAAATTATCGATAGTCCATATCTCGGAAACTAAAAGAGATAATGCAATTTGGCAACCGGCAATGTAATTAGCATGCCGAATATTACTTGGAATGTGAATTGGAACGAAATCGCCAATAGATAAGACCATTTTACAATTTGGGCCCAAGTTAGAAGCAGAGCCTAAGGTGTAAATTATCGATAGTCCATATCTCGGAAACTATAAGAGATAATGCAGGTTCGTAACCGGCAATGTAATTAGCATGCCGAATATTACATGGAATGTGAATTGGGACGAAATCGCCAATAGATAAGACCATTTTACAATTTGGGCCCAAGTTAGAAGCAGAGCCTAAGGTGTAAATTATCGATAGTCCATATCTCGGAAACTATAAGAGATAATGCAATTTGGCAACCGGCAATGTAATTAGCATGCCGAATATTACTTGGAATGTGAATTGGAACGAAATCGCCAATAGATAAGACCATTTTACAATTTGGGCCCAAGTTAGAAGCAGAGCCTAAGGTGTAAATTATCGATAGTCCATATCTCGGAAACTATAAGAGATAATGCAATTTGGCAACCGGCAATGTAATTAGCATGCCGAATACCACTTGGAATGTGAATTGGAACGAAATCGCCAATAGATAAGACCATTTTACAATTTGGGCCCAAGTTAGAAGCAGAGCCTAAGGTGTAAATTATCGATAGTCCATATCTCGGAAACTATAGGAGATAATTCAATTTGGCAACCGGCAATGTAATTAGCATGCCGAATATTACTTGGAATGTGAATTGGAACGAAATCGCCAATAGATAAGACCATTTTACAATTTGGGCCCAAGTTAGAAGCAGAGCCTAAGGTGTAAATTATCGATAGTCCATATCTCGGAAACTATAAGAGATAATGCAATTTGGCAACCGGCAATGTAATTAGCATGCCGAATATTACTTGGAATGTGAATTGGAACGAAATCGCCAATAGATAAGACGATTTTACAATTTGGGCCCAAGTTAGAAGCAGAGCCTAAGGTGTAAATTATCGATAGTCCATATCTCGGAAACTAAAAGAGATAATGCAATTTGGCAACCGGCAATGTAATTAGCATGCCGAATATTACTTGGAATGTGAATTGGAACGAAATCGCCAATAGAAAAGACCATTTTACAATTTGGGCCCAAGTTAGAAGCAGAGCCTAAGGTGTAAATTATCGATAGTCCATATCTCGGAAACTATAAGAGATAATGCAGTTTCGCAACCGGCAATGTAATTAGCATGCCGAATATTACTTGGAATGTGAATTGGGACGAAATCGCCAATAGATAAGACCATTTTACAATTTGGGCCCAAGTTAGAAGCAGAGCCTAAGGTGTAAATTATCGATAGTCCATATCTCGGAAACTATAAGAGATAATGCAATTTGGCAACCGGCAATGTAATTAGCATGCCGAATATTACTTGGAATGTGAATTGGAACGAAATCGCCAATAGATAAGACCATTTTACAATTTGGGCCCAAGTTAGAAGCAGAGCCTAAGGTGTAAATTATCGATAGTCCATATCTCGGAAACTATAAGAGATAATGCAATTTGGCAACCGGCAATGTAATTAGCATGCCGAATATTACTTGGAATGTGAATTGGAATGAAATCGCCAATAGATAAGACCATTTTACAATTTGGGCCCAAGTTAGAAGCAGAGCCTAAGGTGTAAATTATCCATAGTCCATATCTCGGAAACTATAAGAGATAATGCAATTTGGCAACTGGCAATGTAATTAGCATGCCGAATATTACTTGGAATGTGAATTGGGACGAAATCGCCAATAGATAAGACCATTTTACAATTTGGGCCCAAGTTAGAAGCAGAGCCTAAGGTGTAAATTATCGATAGTCCATATCTCGGAAACTATAAGAGATAATGCAATTTGGCAACCGGCAATGTAATTAGCATGCCGAATACTACTTGGAATGTGAATTGGAACGAAATCGCCAATAGATAAGACCATTTTACAGTTTGGGCCCAAGTTAGAAGCAGAGCCTAAGGTTAAAAATAATCGATAGTCCATATCTCGGAAACTATAAGAGATAATGCAATTTGGGAACCGGCAATGTAATTAGCATGCCGAATATTACTTGGAATGTGAATTGGAACGAAATCGCCAATAGATAAGACCATTTTACAATTTGGGCCCAAGTTAGAAGCAGAGCCTAAGGTGTAAATTATCGATAGTCCATATCTCGGAAACTATAAGAGATAATGCAACTTGGCCACCGGCAATGTAATTAGCATGCGGAATATTACTTGGAATGTGAATTGGAACGAAATCGCCAATAGGTAAGACCATTTTACAATTTGGGCCCAAGTTAGAAGCAGAGCCTAAGGTGTAAATTATCGATAGTCCATATCTCGGAAACTATAGGAGATAATTCAATTTGGCAACCGGCAATGTAATTAGCATGCCGAATATTACTTGGAATGTGAATTGGAACGAAATCGCCAATAGATAACACCATTTTACAATTTGGGCCCAAGTTAGAAGCAGATCCTAAAGTGTAAATTATCGATAGTCCATATCTCGGAAACTATAAGAGATAATGCAATTTGGCAACCGGCAATGTAATTAGCATGCCGAATATTACTTGGAATGTGAATTGGAACGAAATCGCCAATAGATAAGGCCATTTTACAATTTGGGCCCAAGTTAGAAGCAGAGCCTAAGGTGTAAATTATCGATAGTCCATATCTCGGAAACTAAAAGAGATAATGCAATTTGGCAACCGGCAATGTAATTAGCATGCCGAATATTACTTGGAATGTGAATTGGAACGAAATCGCCAATAGATAAGACCATTTTACAATTTGGGCCCAAGTTAGAAGCAGAGCCTAAGGTGTAAATTATCGATAGTCCATATCTCGGAAACTAAAAGAGATAATGCAATTTGGCAACCGGCAATGTAATTAGCATGCCGAATATTACTTGGAATGTGAATTGGAACGAAATCGCCAATAGATAAGACCATTTTACAATTTGGGCCCAAGTTAGAAGCAGAGCCTAAGGTGTAAATTATCGATAGTCCATATCTCGGAAACTATAAGAGATAATGCAGTTTCGCAACCGGCAATGTAATTAGCATGCCGAATATTACTTGGAATGTGAATTGGGACGAAATCGCCAATAGATAAGACCATTTTACAATTTGGGCCCAAGTTAGAAGCAGAGCCTAAGGTGTAAATTATCGATAGTCCATATCTCGGAAACTATAAGAGATAATGCAATTTGGCAACCGGCAATGTAATTAGCATGCCGAATACCACTTGGAATGTGAATTGGAACGAAATCGCCAATAGATAAGACCATTTTACAGTTTGGGCCCAAGTTAGAAGCAGAGCCTAAGGTTAAAAATAATCGATAGTCCATATCTCGGAAACTATAAGAGATAATGCAATTTGGGAACCGGCAATGTAATTAGCATGCCGAATATTACTTGGAATGTGAATTGGAACGAAATCGCCAATAGATAAGACCATTTTACAATTTGGGCCCAAGTTAGAAGCAGAGCCTAAGGTGTAAATTATCGATAGTCCATATCTCGGAAACTATAAGAGATAATGCAACTTGGCCACCACCAATGTAATTAGCATGCGGAATATTACTTGGAATGTGAATTGGAACGAAATCGCCAATAGGTAAGACCATTTTACAATTTGGGCCCAAGTTAGAAGCAGAGCCTAAGGTGTAAATTATCGATAGTCCATATCTCGGAAACTATAGGAGATAATTCAATTTGGCAACCGGCAATGTAATTAGCATGCCGAATATTACTTGGAATGTGAATTGGAACGAAATCGCCAATAGATAACACCATTTTACAATTTGGGCCCAAGTTAGAAGCAGATCCTAAGGTGTAAATTATCGATAGTCCATATCTCGGAAACTATAAGAGATAATGCAATTTGGCAACCGGCAATGTAATTAGCATGCCGAATATTACTTGGAATGTGAATTGGAACGAAATCGCCAATAGATAAGGCCATTTTACAATTTGGGCCCAAGTTAGAAGCAGAGCCTAAGGTGTAAATTATCGATAGTCCATATCTCGGAAACTAAAAGAGATAATGCAATTTGGCAACCGGCAATGTAATTAGCATGCCGAATATTACTTGGAATGTGAATTGGAACGAAATCGCCAATAGATAAGACCATTTTACAATTTGGGCCCAAGTTAGAAGCAGAGCCTAAGGTGTAAATTATCGATAGTCCATATCTCGGAAACTAAAAGAGATAATGCAATTTGGCAACCGGCAATGTAATTAGCATGCCGAATATTACTTGGAATGTGAATTGGAACGAAATCGCCAATAGATAAGACCATTTTACAATTTGGGCCCAAGTTAGAAGCAGAGCCTAAGGTGTAAATTATCGATAGTCCATATCTCGGAAACTATAAGAGATAATGCAGTTTCGCAACCGGCAATGTAATTAGCATGCCGAATATTACTTGGAATGTGAATTGGGACGAAATCGCCAATAGATAAGACCATTTTACAATTTGGGCCCAAGTTAGAAGCAGAGCCTAAGGTGTAAATTATCGATAGTCCATATCTCGGAAACTATAAGAGATAATGCAATTTGGCAACCGGCAATGTAATTAGCATGCCGAATACCACTTGGAATGTGAATTGGAACGAAATCGCCAATAGATAAGACCATTTTACAATTTGGGCCCAAGTTAGAAGCAGAGCCTAAGGTGTAAATTATCGATAGTCCATATCTCGGAAACTATAAGAGATAATTCAATTTGGCAACCGGCAATGTAATTAGCATGCCGAATATTACTTGGAATGTGAATTGGAACGAAATCGCCAATAGATAAGACCATTTTACAATTTGGGCCCAAGTTAGAAGCAGAGCCTAAGGTGTAAATTATCGATAGTCCATATCTCGGAAACTATAAGAGATAATGCAATTTGGCAACCGGCAATGTAATTAGCATGCCGAATATTACTTGGAATGTGAATTGGAACGAAATCGCCAATAGATAAGACGATTTTACAATTTGGGCCCAAGTTAGAAGCAGAGCCTATGGTGTAAATTATCGATAGTCCATATCTCGGAAACTAAAAGAGATAATGCAATTTGGCAACCGGCAATGTAATTAGCATGCCGAATATTACTTGGAATGTGAATTGGAATGAAATCGCCAATAGATAAGACCATTATACAATTTGGGCCCAAGTTAGAAGCAGAGCCTAAGGTGTAAATTATCGATAGTCCATATCTCGGAAACTATAAGAGATAATGCAGTTTCGCAACCGGCAATGTAATTAGCATGCCGAATATTACTTGGAATGTGAATTGGGACGAAATCGCCAATAGATAAGACCATTTTACAATTTGGGCCCAAGTTAGAAGCAGAGCCTAAGGTGTAAATTATCGATAGTCCATATCTCGGAAACTATAAGAGATAATGCAATTTGGCAACCGGCAATGTAATTAGCATGCCGAATATTACTTGGAATGTGAATTGGAACGAAATCGCCAATAGATAAGACCATTTTACAATTTGGGCCCAAGTTAGAAGCAGAGCCTAAGGTGTAAATTATCGATAGTCCATATCTCGGAAACTATAAGAGATAATGCAATTTGGCAAACGGCAATGTAATTAGCATGCCGAATACCACTTGGAATGTGAATTGGAACGAAATCGCCAATAGATAAAACCATTTTACAATTTGGGCCCAAGTTAGAAGCAGAGCCTAAGGTGTAAATTATCGATAGTCCATATCTCGGAAACTATAAGAGATAATTCAATTTGGCAACCGGCAATGTAATTAGCATGCCGAATATTACTTGGAATGTGAATTGGAACGAAATCGCCAATAGATAAGACCATTTTACAATTTGGGCCGAAGTTAGAAGCAGAGCCTAAGGTGTAAATTATCGATAGTCCATATCTCGGAAACTATAAGAGATAATGCAATTTTGCAACCGGCAATGTAATTAGCATGCCGAATATTACTTGGAATGTGAATTGGAACGAAATCGCCAATAGATAAGACGATTTTACAATTTGGGCCCAAGTTAGAAGCAGAGCCTAAGGTGTAAATTATCGATAGTCCATATCTCGGAAACTAAAAGAGATAATGCAATTTGGCAACCGGCAATGTAATTAGCATGCCGAATATTACTTGGAATGTGAATTGGAACGAAATCGCCAATAGGTAAGACCATTTTACAATTTGGGCCCAAGTTAGAAGCAGAGCCTAAGGTGTAAGTTATCGATATTCCATATCTCGGAAACTATAAGAGATAATGCAGCTTCGCAACCGGCAATGTAATTAGCATGCCGAATATTACTTGGAATGTGAATTGGGACGAAATCGCCAATAGATAAGACCATTTTACAATTTGGGCCCAAGTTAGAAGCAGAGCCTAAGGTGTAAATTATCGATAGTCCATATCTCGGAAACTATAAGAGATAATGCAATTTGGCAACCGGCAATGTAATTAGCATGCCGAATATTACTTGGAATGTGAATTGGAACGAAATCGCCAATAGATAAGACCATTTTACAATTTGGGCCCAAGTTAGAAGCAGAGCCTAAGGTGTAAATTATCGATAGTCCATATCTCGGAAACTATAAGAGATAATGCAATTTGGCAACCGGCAATGTAATTAGCATGCCGAATATTACTTGGAATGTGAATTGGAACGAAATCGCCAATAGATAAGACCATTTTACAATTTGGGCCCAAGTTAGAAGCAGAGCCTAAGGTGTAAATTATCGATAGTCCATATCTCGGAAACTATAAGAGATAATGCAATTTGGCAACCGGCAATGTAATTAGCATGCCGAATATTACTTGGAATGTGAATTGGAATGAAATCGCCAATAGATAAGACGATTTTACAATTTGGGCCCAAGTTAGAAGCAGAGCCTAAGGTGTAAATTATCGATAGTCCATATCTCGGAAACTATAAGAGATAATGCAATTTGGCAACCGGCATTGTAATTAGCATGCCGAATATTACTTGGAATGTGAATTGGAACGAAATCGCCAATAGATAAGACCATTTTACAATTTGGGCCCAAGTTAGAAGCAGAGCCTAAGGTGTAAATTATCGATAGTCCATATCTCGGAAACTATAAGAGATAGTGCAATTTGGCAACCGGCAATGTAATTAGCATGCCGAATATTACTTGGAATGTAAATTGGAATGAAATCGCCAATAGATAAGACCATTTTACTATTTGTGCCCAAGTTAGAAGCAGAGCCTAAGGTGTAAATTATCCATAGTCCATATCTCGGAAACTATAAGAGATAATGCAATTTGGCAACTGGCAATGTAATTAGCATGCCGAATATTACTTGGAATGTGAATTGGGGCGAAATCGCCAATAGATAAGACCATTTTACAATTTGGGCCCAAGTTAGAAGCAGAGCCTAAGGTGTAAATTATCGATAGTCCATATCTCGGAAACTATAAGAGATAATGCAATTTGGCAACCGGCAATGTAATTAGCATGCCGAATACTACTTGGAATGTGAATTGGAACGAAATCGCCAATAGATAAGACCATTTTACAGTTTGGGCCCAAGTTAGAAGCAGAGCCTAAGGTTAAAAATAATCGATAGTCCATATCTCGGAAACTATAAGAGATAATGCAATTTGGGAACCGGCAATGTAATTAGCATGCCGAATATTACTTGGAATGTGAATTGGAACGAAATCGCCAATAGATAAGACCATTTTACAATTTGGGCCCAAGTTAGAAGCAGAGCCTAAGGTGTAAATTATCGATAGTCCATATCTCGGAAACTATAAGAGATAATGCAACTTGGCCACCGGCAATGTAATTAGCATGCCGAATATTACTTGGAATGTGAATTGGAACGAAGTCGCCAATAGGTAAGACCATTTTACAATTTGGGCCCAAGTTAGAAGCAGAGCCTAAGGTGTAAATTATCGATAGTCCATATCTCGGAAACTATAGGAGATAATTCAATTTGGCAACCGGCAATGTAATTAGCATGCCGAATATTACTTGGAATGTGAATTGGAACGAAATCGCCAATAGATAAGACCATTTTACAATTTGGGCCCAAGTTAGAAGCAGAGCCTAAGGTGTAAATTATCCATAGTCCATATCTCGGAAACTATAAGAGATAATGCAATTTGGCAACTGGCAATGTAATTAGCATGCCGAATATTACTTGGAATGTGAATTGGAACGAAATCGCCAATAGATAAGACCATTTTACAATTTGGGCCCAAGTTAGAAGCAGAGCCTAAGGTGTAAATTATCGATAGTCCATATCTCGGAAACTATAAGAGATAATGCAATTTGGCAACCGGCAATGTAATTAGCATGCCGAATACTACTTGGAATGTGAATTGGAACGAAATCGCCAATAGATAAGACCATTTTACAGTTTGGGCCCAAGTTAGAAGCAGAGCCTAAGGTTAAAAATAATCGATAGTCCATATCTCGGAAACTATAAGAGATAATGCAATTTGGCAACCGGCAATGTAATTAGCATGCCGAATATTACTTGGAATGTGAATTGGAACGAAATCGCCAATAGATAAGACGATTTTACAATTTGGGCCCAAGTTAGAAGCAGAGCCTAAGGTGTAATTTATCGATAGTCCATATCTCGGAAACTATAAGAGATAATGCAATTTGGCAACCGGCAATTTAATTAACATGCCGAATATTACTTGGAATGTGAATTGGAACGAAATCGCCAATAGATAAGACCATTTTACAATTTGGGCCCAAGTTAGAAGCAGAGCCTAAGGTGTAAATTATCGATAGTCCATATCTCGGAAACTATAAGAGATAATGCAATTTGGCAACCGGCAATGTAATTAGCATGCCGAATATTACTTGGAATGTGAATTGGAACGAAATAGCCAATAGATAAGACCATTTTACAATTTGGGCCCAAGTTAGAAGCAGAGCCTAAGGTGTAAATTATCGATAGTCCATATCTCTGAAACTATAAGAGATAATGCAATTTGGCAACCGGCAATGTAATCAGCATGCCGAGTATTACTTGGAATGTGAATTGGAACGAAATCGCCAATAGATAAGACCATTTTACAATTTGGGCCCAAGTTAGAAGCAGAGCCTAAGGTGTAAATTATCCATAGTCCATATCTCGGAAACTATAAGAGATAATGCAATTTGGCAACTGGCAATGTAATTAGCATGCCGAATATTACTTGGAATGTGAATTGGAACGAAATCGCCAATAGATAAGACCATTTTACCATTTGGGCCCAAGTTAGAAGCAGAGCATAAGGTGTAAATTACCGATAGTCCATATCTCGGAAACTATAAGAGATAATGCAATTTGGCAACCGGCAATGTAATTAGCATGCTGAATATTACTTGGAATGTGAATTGGAACGAAATCGCCAATAGATAAGACCATTTTACAATTTGGGCCCAAGTTAGAAGCAGAGCCTAAGGTGTAAATTATCGATAGTCCATATCTCGGAAACTATAAGAGATAATGCAATTTGGCAACCGGCAATGTAATTAGCATGCCGAATATTACTTGGAATGTGAATTGGAATGAAATCGCCAATAGATAAGACCATTTTACAATTTGGGCCCAAATTAGAAGCAGAGCCTAAGGTGTAAATTATCCATAGTCCATATCTCGGAAACTATAAGAGATAATGCAATTTGGCAACTGGCAATGTAATTAGCATGCCGAATATTACTTGGAATGTGAATTGGGACGAAATCGCCAATAGATAAGACCATTTTACAATTTGGGCCCAAGTTAGAAGCAGAGCCTAAGGCGTAAATTATCGATAGTCCATATCTCGGAAACTATAAGAGATAATGCAATTTGGCAACCGGCAATGTAATTAGCATGCCGAATACTACTTGGAATGTGAATTGGAACGAAATCGCCAATAGATAAGACCATTTTACAGTTTGGGCCCAAGTTAGAAGCAGAGCCTAAGGTTAAAAATAATCGATAGTCCATATCTCGGAAACTATAAGAGATAATGCAATTTGGCAAACGGCAATGTAATTAGCATGCCGAATACCACTTGGAATGTGAATTGGAACGAAATCGCCAATAGATAAGACCATTTTACAATTTGGGCCCAAGTTAGAAGCAGAGCCTAAGGTGTAAATTATCGATAGTCCATATCTCGGAAACTATAAGAGATAATTCAATTTGGCAACCGGCAATGTAATTAGCATGCCGAATATTACTTGGAATGTGAATTGGAACGAAATCGCCATTAGATAAGACCATTTTACAATTTGGGCCCAAGTTAGAAGCAGAGCCTAAGGTGTAAATTGTCGATAGTCCATATCTCGGAAACTATAAGAGATAATGCAATTTGGCAAACGGCAATGTAATTAGCATGCCGAATATTACTTGGAATGTGAATTGGAACGAAATCGCCAATAGATAAGACGATTTTACAATTTGGGCCCAAGTTAGAAGCAGAGCCTAAGGTGTAAATTATCGATAGTCCATATCTCGGAAACTAAAAGAGATAATGCAATTTTGCAACCGGCAATGTAATTAGCATGCCGAATATTACTTGGAATGTGAATTGGAACGAAATCGCCAATAGATAAGACCATTTTACAATTTGGGCCCAAGTTAGAAGCAGAGCCTAAGGTGTAAGTTATCGATAGTCCATATCTCGGAAACTATAAGAGATAATGCAGTTTCGCAACCGGCAATGTAATTAGCATGCCGAATATTACTTGGAATGTGAATTGGGACGAAATCGCCAATAGATAAGACCATTTTACAATTTGGGCCCAAGTTAGAAGCAGAGCCTAAGGTGTAAATTATCGATAGTCCATATCTCGGAAACTATAAGAGATAATGCAATTTGGCAACCGGCAATGTAATTAGCATGCCGAATATTACTTGGAATGTGAATTGGAACGAAATCGCCAATAGATAAGACCATTTTACAATTTGGGCCCAAGTTAGAAGCAGAGCCTAAGGTGTAAATTATCGATAGTCCATATCTCGGAAACTATAAGAGATAATGCAATTTGGCAACCGGCAATGTAATTAGCATGCCGAATATTACTTGGAATGTGAATTGGAATGAAATCGCCAATAGATAAGACCATTTTACAATTTGGGCCCAAGTTAGAAGCAGAGCCTAAGGTGTAAATTATCGATAGTCCATATCTCGGAAACTATAAGAGATAATGCAATTTGGCAACCGGCAATGTAATTAGCATGCCGAATATTACTTGGAATGTGAATTGGAACGAAATCGCCAATAGATAAGACGATTTTACAATTTGGGCCCTAGTTAGAAGCAGAGCCTAAGGTGTAAATTACCGATAGTCCATATCTCGGAAACTATAAGAGATAATACAATTTGGCAACCGGCATTGTAATTAGCATGCCGAATATTACTTGGAATGTGAATTGTAACGAAATCGCCAATAGATAAGACCATTTTACAATTTGGGCCCAAGTTAGAAGCAGAGCCTAAGGTGTAAATTATCGATAGTCCATATCTCGGAAACTATAAGAGATAGTGCAATTTGGCAACCGGCAATGTAATTAGCATGCCGAATATTACTTGGAATGTAAATTGGAATGAAATCGCCAATAGATAAGACCATATTACTATTTGTGCCCAAGTTAGAAGCAGAGCCTAAGGTGTAAATTATCCATAGTCCATATCTCGGAAACTATAAGAGATAATGCAATTTGGCAACTGGCAATGTAATTAGCATGCCGAATATTACTTGGAATGTGAATTGGGACGAAATCGCCAATAGATAAGACCATTTTACAATTTGGGCCCAAGTTAGAAGCAGAGCCTAAGGTGTAAATTATCGATAGTCCATATCTCGGAAACTATAAGAGATAATGCAATTTGGCAACCGGCAATGTAATTAGCATGCCGAATACTACTTGGAATGTGAATTGGAACGAAATCGCCAATAGATAAGACCATTTACAGTTTGGGCCCAAGTTAGAAGCAGAGCCTAAGGTTAAAAATAATCGATAGTCCATATCTCGGAAACTATAAGAGATAATGCAATTTGGGAACCGGCAATGTAATTAGCATGCCGAATATTACTTGGAATGTGAATTGGAACGAAATCGCCAATAGATAAGACCATTTTACAATTTGGGCCCAAGTTAGAAGCAGAGCCTAAGGTGTAAATTATCGATAGTCCATATCTCGGAAACTATAAGAGATAATGCAACTTGGCCACCGGCAATGTAATTAGCATGCCGAATATTACTTGGAATGTGAATTGGAACGAAATCGCCAATAGGTAAGACCATTTTACAATTTGGGCCCAAGTTAGAAGCAGAGCCTAAGGTGTAAATTATCGATAGTCCATATCTCGGAAACTATAGGAGATAATTCAATTTGGCAACCGGCAATGTAATTAGCATGCCGAATATTACTTGGAATGTGAATTGGAACGAAATCGCCAATAGATAAGACCATTTTACAATTTGGGCCCAAGTTAGAAGCAGAGCCTAAGGTGTAAATTATCGATAGTCCATATCTCGGAAACTATAAGAGATAATGCAATTTGGCAACCGGCAATGTAATTAGCATGCCGAATATTACTTGGAATGTGAATTGGAACGAAATCGCCAATAGATAAGACCATTTTACAATTTGGGCCCAAGTTAGAAGCAGAGCCTAAGGTGTAAATTATCGATAGTCCATATCTCGGAAACTATAAGAGATAATGCAATTTGGCAACCGGCAATGTAATTAGCATGCCGAATATTACTTGGAATGTGAATTGGAAAGAAATCGCCAATAGATAAGACCATTTTACAATTTGGGCCCAAGTTAGAAGCAGAGCCTAAGGTGTAAATTATCCATAGTCCATATCTCGGAAACTATAAGAGATAATGCAATTTGGCAACAGGCAATGTAATTAGCATGCCGAATATTACTTGGAATGTGAATTGGAACGAAATCGCCAATAGATAAGACCATTTTACAATTTGGGCCCAAGTTAGAAGCAGAGCCTAAGGTGTAAATTATCGATAGTCCATATCTCGGAAACTATAAGAGATAATGCAATTTGGCAACCGGCAATGTAATTAGCATGCCGAATACTACTTGGAATGTGAATTGGAACGAAATCGCCAATAGATAAGACCATTTTACAGTTTGGGCCCAAGTTAGAAGCAGAGCCTAAGGTTAAAAATAATCGATAGTCCATATCTCGGAAACTATAAGAGATAATGCAATTTGGCAACCGGCAATGTAATTAGCATGCCGAATATTACTTGGAATGTGAATTGGAACGAAATCGCCAGTAGATAAGACGATTTTACAATTTGGGCCCAAGTTAGAAGCAGAGCCTAAGGTGTAATTTATCGATAGTCCATATCTCGGAAACTATAAGAGATAATGCAATTTGGCAACCGGCAATTTAATTAACATGCCGAATATTACTTGGAATGTGAATTGGAACGAAATCGCCAATAGATAAGAGCATTTTACAATTTGGGCCCAAGTTAGAAGCAGAGCCTAAGGTTAAAAATAATCGATAGTCCATATCTCGGAAACTATAAGAGATAATGCAATTTGGCAACCGGCAATGTAATTAACATGCCGAATATTACTTGGAATGTGAATTGGAACGAAATCGCCAATAGATAAGACCATTTTACAATTTGGGCCCAAGTTAGAAGCAGAGCCTAAGGTGTAAATTATCGATAGTCCATATCTCGGAAACTATAAGAGATAATGCAATTTGGCAACCGGCAATGTAATTAGCATGCCGAATATTACTTGGAATGTGAATTGGAACGAAATAGCCAATAGATAAGACCATTTTACAATTTGGGCCCAAGTTAGAAGCAGAGCCTAAGGTGTAAATTATCGATAGTCCATATCTCTGAAACTATAAGAGATAATGCAATTTGGCAACCGGCAATGTAATCAGCATGCCGAGTATTACTTGGAATGTGAATTGGAACGAAATCGCCAATAGATAAGGCCATTTTACAATTTGGGCCCAAGTTAGAAGCAGAGCCTAAGGTGTAAATTATCGATAGTCCATATCTCGGAAACTATAAAAGATAATGCAATTTGGCAACCGGCAATGTAATTAGCATGCCGAATATTACTTGGAATGTGAATTGGAACGAAATCGCCAATAGATAAGACCATTTTACAATTTGGGCCCAAGTTAGAAGCAGAGCCTAAGGTGTAAATTATCCATAGTCCATATCTCGGAAACTATAAGAGATAATGCAATATGGCAACTGGCAATGTAATTAGCATGCCGAATATTACTTGGAATGTGAATTGGAACGAAATCGCCAATAGATAAGACCATTTTACAATTTGGGCCCAAGTTAGAAGCAGAGCCTAAGGTGTAAATTACCGATAGTCCATATCTCGGAAACTATAAGAGATAATGCAATTTGGCAACCGGCAATGTAATTAGCATGCTGAATATTACTTGGAATGTGAATTGGAACGAAATCGCCAATAGATAAGACCATTTTACAATTTGGGCCCAAGTTAGAAGCAGAGCCTAAGATGTAAATTATCGATAGTCCATATCTCGGAAACTATAAGAGATAATGCAATTTGGCAACCGGCAATGTAATTAGCATGCCGAATATTACTTGGAATGTGAATTGGAATGAAATCGCCAATAGATAAGACCATTTTACAATTTGGGCCCAAATTAGAAGCAGAGCCTAAGGTGTAAATTATCCATAGTCCATATCTCGGAAACTATAAGAGATAATGCAATTTGGCAACTGGCAATGTAATTAGCATGCCGAATATTACTTGGAATGTGAATTGGGACGAAATCGCCAATAGATAAGACCATTTTACAATTTGGGCCCAAGTTAGAAGCAGAGCCTAAGGCGTAAATTATCGATAGTCCATATCTCGGAAACTATAAGAGATAATGCAATTTGGCAACCGGCAATGTAATTAGCATGCCGAATACTACTTGGAATGTGAATTGGAACGAAATCGCCAATAGATAAGACCATTTTACAGTTTGGGCCCAAGTTAGAAGCAGAGCCTAAGGTTAAAAATAATCGATAGTCCATATCTCGGAAACTATAAGAGATAATGCAATTTGGGAACCGGCAATGTAATTAGCATGCCGAATATTACTTGGAATGTGAATTGGAACGAAATCACCAATAGAGAAGACCATTTTACAATTTGGGCCCAAGTTAGAAGCAGAGCCTAAGGTGTAAATTATCGATAGTCCATATCTCGGAAACTATAAGAGATAATGCAATTTGGCAACCGGCAATGTAATTAGCATGCCGAATATTACTTGGAATGTGAATTGGAACAAAATCGCCAATAGATAAGACCATTTTACAATTTGGGCCCAAGTTAGAAGCAGAGCCTAAGGTGTAAATTATCGATAGTCCATATCTCGGAAACTATAAGAGATAATGCAATTTGGCAACCTGCAATGTAATTAGCATGCCGAATATTACTTGGAATGTGAATTGGAACGAAATCGCCAATAGATAAGACCATTTTACAATTTGGGCCCAAGTTAGAAGCAGAGCCTAAGGTGTAAATTATTGATAGTCCATATCTCGGAAACTATAAGAGATAATGCAATTTCGCAACCGGCAATGTAATTAGCATGCCGAATATTACTTGGAATGTGAATTGGAACGAAATCGCCAATAGATAAGACCATTTTACAATTTGGGCCCAAGTTAGAAGCAGAGCCTAAGGTGTAAATTATTGATAGTCCATATCTCGGAAACTATAAGAGATAATGCAATTTCGCAACCGGCAATGTAATTAGCATGTCGAATATTACTTGGAGTGTGAATTGGGACGAAATCGCCAATAGATAAGACCATTTTACAATTTGGGCCCAAGTTAGAAGCAGAGCCTAAGGTGTAAATTATCGATAGTCCATATCTCGGAAACTATAAGAGATAATGCAATTTGGCAACCTGCAATGTAATTAGCATGCCGAATATTACTTGGAATGTGAATTGGAACGAAATCGCCAATAGATAAGACCATTTTACAATTTGGGCCCAAGTTAGAAGCAGAGCCTAAGGTGTAAATTATTGATAGTCCATATCTCGGAAACTATAAGAGATAATGCAATTTCGCAACCGGCAATGTAATTAGCATGTCGAATATTACTTGGAGTGTGAATTGGGACGAAATCGCCAATAGATAAGACCATTTTACAATTTGGACACAAGTTAGAAGCAGAGCCTAAGGTGTAAATTATCGATAGTCCATATCTCGGAAACTATAAGAGATAATGCAATTTGGCAACCGGCAATGTAATTAGCATGACGAATATTACTTGGAATGTGAATTGGAACGAAATCGCCAATAGATAAGACCATTTTACAATTTGGGCCCAAGTTAGAAGCAGAGCCTAAGGTGTAAATTATCGATAGTCCATATCTCGGAAACTATAAGAGATAATGCAATTTGGCAACCGGCAATGTAATTAGCATGCCGAATATTACTTGGAATGTGAATTGGAACGAAATCGCCAATAGATAAGACCATATTACAATTTGGGCCCAAGTTAGAAGCAGAGCCTAAGGTGTAAATTATCGATAGTCCATATCTCGGAAACTATAAGAGATAATGCAATTTGGCAACCGGCAATGTAATTAGCATGCCGAATATTACTTGGAATGTGAATTGGAACGAAATCGCCAATAGATAAGACCATTTTACAATTTGGGCACAAGTTAGAAGCAGAGCCTAAGGTGTAAATTATCGATAGTCCATATCTCGGAAACTATAAGAGATAATGCAATTTGGCAACCGGCAATGTAATTAGCATGCCGAATATTACTTGGAATGTGAATTGGAACGAAATCGCCAATAGATAAGACCATATTACAATTTGGGCCCAAGTTAGAAGCAGAGCCTAAGGTGTAAATTATCGATAGTCCATATCTCGGAAACTATAAGAGATAATGCAATTTGGCAACCGGCAATGTAATTAGCATGCCGAATATTACTTGGAATGTGAATTGGAACGAAATCGCCAATAGATAAGACCATTTTACAATTTGGGCCCAAGTTAGAAGCAGAGCCTAAGGTGTAAATTATCGATAGTCCATATCTCGGAAACTATAAGAGATAATGCAATTTGGCAACCGGCAATGTAATTAGCATGCCGAATATTACTTGGAATGTGAATTGGAACGAAATCGCCAATAGGTAAGACCATTTTACAATTTGGGCCCAAGTTAGAAGCAGAGCCTAAGGTGTAAATTATCGATAGTCCATATCTCGGAAACTATAAGAGATAATTCAATTTGGCCACCGGCAATGTAATTAGCATGCCGAATATTACTTGGAATGTGAATTGGAACGAAATCGCCAATAGATAAGACCATTTTACAATTTGGGCCCAAGTTAGAAGCAGAGCCTAAGGTGTAAATTATCGGTAGTCCATCGATCGATGGACGAAACTATAAGAGATAATGCAATTTGGCAACCGGCAATGTAATTAGCATGCCCAATATTACTTGGAATGTGAATTGGAACGAAATCGCCAATAGATAAGGCCATTTTACAATTTGGGCCCAAGTTAGAAGCAGAGCCTAAGGTGTAAATTATCGATAGTCCATATCTCGGAAACTATAAGAGATAATGCAATTTGGCAACCGGCAATGTAATTAGCATGCCGAATATTACTTGGAATGTGAATTGGAACGAAATCGCCAATAGATAAGACCATTTTACAATTTGGGCCCAAGTTAGAAGCAGAGCCTAAGGAGTAAATTATCGATAGTCCATATCTCGGAAACTAAAAGAGATAATGCAATTTGGCAACCGGCAATGTAATTAGCATGCCGAATATTACTTGGAATGTGAATTGGAACGAAATCGCCAATAGATAAGACCATTTTACAATTTGGGCCCAAGTTAGAAGCAGAGCCTAAGGTGTAAATTATCGATAGTCCATATCTCGGAAACTATAAGAGATAATGCAGTTTCGCAACCGGCAATGTAATTAGCATGCCGAATATTACTTGGAATGTGAATTGGGACGAAATCGCCAATAGATAAGACCATTTTACAATTTGGGCCCAAGTTAGAAGCAGAGCCTAAGGTGTAAATTATCGATAGTCCATATCTCGGAAACTATAAGAGATAATGCAATTTGGCAACCGGCATGTAATTAGCATGCCGAATATTACTTGGAATGTGAATTGGAACGAAATCGCCAATAGATAAGACCATTTTACAATTTGGGCCCAAGTTAGAAGCAGAGCCTAAGGTGTAAATTATCGATAGTCCATATCTCGGAAACTATAAGAGATAATGCAATTTGGCAACCGGCAATGTAATTAGCATGCCGAATATTACTTGGAATGTGAATTGGAATGAAATCGCCAATAGATAAGACCATTTTACAATTTGGGCCCAAGTTAGAAGCAGAGCCTAAGGTGTAAATTATCCATGGTCCATATCTCGGAAACTATAAGAGATAATGCAATTTGGCAACTGGCAATGTAATTAGCATGCCGAATATTACTTGGAATGTGAATTGGGACGAAATCGCCAATAGATGAGACCATTTTACAATTTGGGCCCAAGTTAGAAGCAGAGCCTAAGGTGTAAATTATCGATAGTCCATATCTCGGAAACTATAAGAGATAATGCAATTTGGCAACCGGCAATGTAATTAGCATGCCGAATACTACTTGGAATGTGAATTGGAACGAAATCGCCAATAGATAAGACCATTTTACAGTTTGGGCCCAAGTTAGAAGCAGAGCCTAAGGTTAAAAATAATCGATAGTCCATATCTCGGAAACTATAAGAGGTAATGCAATTTGGGAACCGGCAATGTAATTAGCATGCCGAATATTACTTGGAATGTGAATTGGAACGAAATCGCCAATAGATAAGACGATTTTACAATATGGGCCCAAGTTAGAAGCAGAGCCTAAGGTGTAAATTACCGATAGTCCATATCTCGGAAACTATAAGAGATAATGCAATTTGGCAACCGGCAATGTAATTAGCATGCCGAATATTACTTGGAATGTGAATTGGAACGAAATCGCCAATAGATAAGACCATTTTACAATTTGGGCCCAAGTTAGAAGCAGAGCCTAAGGTGTAAATTATCGATAGTCCATATCTCGGAAACTATAAGAGATAATGCAATTTGGCAACCGGCAATGTAATTAGCATGCCGAATATTACTTGGAATGTGAATTGGAATGAAATCGCCAATAGATAAGACCATTTTACAATTTGGGCCCAAGTTAGAAGCAGAGCCTAAGGTGTAAATTATCCATGGTCCATATCTCGGAAACTATAAGAGATAATGCAATTTGGCAACTGGCAATGTAATTAGCATGCCGAATATTACTTGGAATGTGAATTGGGACGAAATCGCCAATAGATGAGACCATTTTACAATTTGGGCCCAAGTTAGAAGCAGAGCCTAAGGTGTAAATTATCGATAGTCCATATCTCGGAAACTATAAGAGATAATGCAATTTGGCAACCGGCAATGTAATTAGCATGCCGAATACTACTTGGAATGTGAATTGGAACGAAATCGCCAATAGATAAGACCATTTTACAGTTTGGGCCCAAGTTAGAAGCAGAGCCTAAGGTTAAAAATAATCGATAGTCCATATCTCGGAAACTATAAGAGGTAATGCAATTTGGGAACCGGCAATGTAATTAGCATGCCGAATATTACTTGGAATGTGAATTGGAACGAAATCGCCAATAGATAAGACCATTTTACAATTTGGGCCCAAGTTAGAAGCAGAGCCTAAGGTGTAAATTATCGATAGTCCATATCTCGGAAACTATAAGAGATAATGCAACTTGGCCACCGGCAATGTAATTAGCATGCCGAATATTACTTGGAATGAAAATTGGAACGAAATCGCCAATAGATAAGACCATTTTACAATTTGGGCCCAAGTGTGAAGCAGAGCCTAAGGTGTAAATTATCGATAGTCCATATCTCGGAAACTATAAGAGATAATGCAATTTGGCAACCGGCAATGTAATTAGCATGCAGAATATTACTTGGAATGTGAATTGGAACGAAATCGCCAATAGATAAGACCATTTTACAATTTGGGCCCAAGTTAGAAGCAGAGCCTAAGGTGTAAATTATCGATAGTCCATATCTCGGAAACTATAAGAGATAATGCAATTTGGCAACCGGCAATGTAATTAGCAGGCCGAATATTACTTGGAATGTGAATTGGAACGAAATCGCCAATAGATAAGACCATTTTACAATTTGGGCCCAAGTTAGAAGCAGAGCCTAAGGTGTAAATTATCGATAGTCCATATCTCGGAAACTATAAGAGATAATGCAATTTGGCAACCGGCAATGTAATTAGCATGCCGAATATTACTTGGAATGTGAATTGGAACGAAATCGCCAATAGATAAGACCATATTACAATTTGGGCCCAAGTTAGAAGCAGAGCCTAAGGTGTAAATTATCGATAGTCCATATCTCGGAAACTATAAGAGATAATGCAATTTGGCAACCGGCAATGTAATTAGCATGCCGAATATTACTTGGAATGTGAATTGGAACGAAATCGCCAATAGATAAGACCATTTTACAATTTGGGCCCAAGTTAGAAGCAGAGCCTAAGGTGTAAATTATCGATAGTCCATATCTCGGAAACTATAAGAGATAATGCAATTTGGCAAGCGGCAATGTAATTAGCATGCCGAATATTACTTGGAATGTGAATTGGAACGAAATCGCCAATAGGTAAGACCATTTTAAAATTTGGGCCCAAGTTAGAAGCAGAGCCTAAGGTGTAAATTATCGATAGTCCATATCTCGGAAACTATAAGAGATAATTCAATTTGGCCACCGGCAATGTAATTAGCATGCCGAATATTACTTGGAATGTGAATTGGAACGAAATCGCCAATAGATAAGACCATTTTACAATTTGGGCCCAAGTTAGAAACAGAGCCTAAGGTGTAAATTATCGATAGTCCATATCTCGGAAACTATAAGAGATAATGCAATTTGGCAACCGGCAATGTAATTAGCATGCCGAATATTACTTGGAATGTGAATTGGAACGAAATCGCCAATAGGTAAGACCATTTTAAAATTTGGGCCCAAGTTAGAAGCAGAGCCTAAGGTGTAAATTATCGATAGTCCATATCTCGGAAACTATAAGAGATAATTCAATTTGGCCACCGGCAATGTAATTAGCATGCCGAATATTACTTGGAATGTGAATTGGAACGAAATCGCCAATAGATAAGACCATTTTACAATTTGGGCCCAAGTTAGAAACAGAGCCTAAGGTGTAAATTATCGATAGTCCATATCTCGGAAACTATAAGAGATAATGCAATTTGGCAACCGGCAATGTAATTAGCATGCCGAATATTACTTGGAATGTGAATTGGAACGAAATCGCCAATAGATAAGGCCATTTTACAATTTGGGCCCAAGTTAGAAGCAGAGCCTAAGGTGTAAATTATCGATAGTCCATATCTCGGAAACTATAAGAGATAATGCAATTTGGCAACCGGCAATGTAATTAGCATGCCGAATATTACTTGGAATGTGAATTGGAACGAAATCGCCAATGGATATGACCATTTTACAATTTGGGCCCAAGTTAGAAGCAGAGCCTAAGGTGTAAATTATCGATAGTCCATATCTCGGAAACTAAAAGAGATAATGCAATTTGGCAACCGGCAATGTAATTAGCATGCCGAATATTACTTGGAATGTGAATTGGAACGAAATCGCCAATAGATAAGACCATTTTACAATTTGGGCCCAAGTTAGAAGCAGAGCCTAAGGTGTAAATTATCGATAGTCCATATCTCGGAAACTATAAGAGATAATGCAATTTGGCAACCGGCAATGTAATTAGCATGCCGAATATTACTTGGATTGTGAATTGGAATGAAATCGCCAATAGATAAGGCCATTTTACAATTTGGGCCCAAGTTAGAAGCAGAGCCTAAGGTGTAAATTATCGATAGTCCATATCTCGGAAACTATAAGAGATAATGCAATTTGGCAACCGGCAATGTAATTAGCATGCCGAATATTACTTGGAATGTGAATTGGAACGAAATCGCCAATAGATAAGACGATTTTACAATATGGGCCCAAGTTAGAAGCAGAGCCTAAGTTGTAAATTACCGATAGTCCATATCTCGGAAACTATAAGAGATAATGCAATTTGGCAACCGGCAATGTAATTAGCATGCCGAATATTACTTGGAATGTGAATTGGAACGAAATCGCCAATAGATAAGACCATTTTACAATTTGGGCCCAAGTTAGAAGCAGAGCCTAAGGTGTAAATTATCGATAGTCCATATCTCGGAAACTATATGAGATAATGCAATTTGGCAACCGGCAATGTAATTAGCATGCCGAATATTACTTGGAATGTGAATTGGAATGAAATCGCCAATAGATAAGACCATTTTACAATTTGGGCCCAAGTTAGAAGCAGAGCCTAAGGTGTAAATTATCGATAGTCCATATCTCGGAAACTATAAGAGATAATGCAATTTGGCAACCGGCAATGTAATTAGCATGCCGAATATTACTTGGAATGTGAATTGGAACGAAATCGCCAATAGATAAGACGATTTTACAATATGGGCCCAAGTTAGAAGCAGAGCCTAAGGTGTAAATTACCGATAGTCCATATCTCGGAAACTATAAGAGATAATGCAATTTGGCAACCGGCAATGTAATTAGCATGCCGAATATTACTTGGAATGTGAATTGGAACGAAATCGCCAATAGATAAGACCATTTTACAATTTGGGCCCAAGTTAGAAGCAGAGCCTAAGGTGTAAATTATCGATAGTCCATATCTCGGAAACTATAAGAGATAATGCAATTTGGCAACCGGCAATGTAATTAGCATGCCGAATATTACTTGGAATGTGAATTGGAATGAAATCGCCAATAGATAAGACCATTTTACAATTTGGGCCCAAGTTAGAAGCAGAGCCTAAGGTGTAAATTATCCATGGTCCATATCTCGGAAACTATAAGAGATAATGCAATTTGGCAACTGGCAATGTAATTAGCATGCCGAATATTACTTGGAATGTGAATTGGGACGAAATCGCCAATAGATAAGACCATTTTACAATTTGGGCCCAAGTTAGAAGCAGAGCCTAAGGTGTAAATTATCGATAGTCCATATCTCGGAAACTATAAGAGATAATGCAATTTGGCAACCGGCAATGTAATTAGCATGCCGAATACTACTTGGAATGTGAATTGGAACGAAATCGCCAATAGATAAGACCATTTTACAGTTTGGGCCCAAGTTAGAAGCAGAGCCTAAGGTTAAAAATAATCGATAGTCCATATCTCGGAAACTATAAGAGGTAATGCAATTTGGGAACCGGCAATGTAATTAGCATGCCGAATATTACTTGGAATGTGAATTGGAACGAAATCGCCAATAGATAAGACCATTTTACAATTTGGGCCCAAGTTAGAAGCAGAGCCTAAGGTGTAAATTATCGATAGTCCATATCTCGGAAACTATAAGAGATAATGCAACTTGGCCACCGGCAATGTAATTAGCATGCCGAATATTACTTGGAATGAAAATTGGAACGAAATCGCCAATAGATAAGACCATTTTACAATTTGGGCCCAAGTGTGAAGCAGAGCCTAAGGTGTAAATTATCGATAGTCCATATCTCGGAAACTATAAGAGATAATGCAATTTGGCAACCGGCAATGTAATTAGCATGCCGAATATTACTTGGAATGTGAATTGGAACGAAATCGCCAATAGATAAGACCATTTTACAATTTGGGCCCAAGTTAGAAGCAGAGCCTAAGGTGTAAATTATCGATAGTCCATATCTCGGAAACTATAAGAGATAATGGAATTTGGCAACCGGCAATGTAATTAGCAGGCCGAATATTACTTGGAATGTGAATTGGAACGAAATCGCCAATAGATAAGACCATTTTACAATTTGGGCCCAAGTTAGAAGCAGAGCCTAAGGTGTAAATTATCGATAGTCCATATCTCGGAAACTATAAGAGATAATGCAATTTGGCAACCGGCAATGTAATTAGCATGCCGAATATTACTTGGAATGTGAATTGGAACGAAATCGCCAATAGATAAGACCATATTACAATTTGGGCCCAAGTTAGAAGCAGAGCCTAAGGTGTAAATTATCGATAGTCCATATCTCGGAAACTATAAGAGATAATGCAATTTGGCAACCGGCAATGTAATTAGCATGCCGAATATTACTTGGAATGTGAATTGGAACGAAATCGCCAATAGATAAGACCATTTTACAATTTGGGCCCAAGTTAGAAGCAGAGCCTAAGGTGTAAATTATCGATAGTCCATATCTCGGAAACTATAAGAGATATTGCAATTTGGCAAGCGGCAATGTAATTAGCATGCCGAATATTACTTGGAATGTGAATTGGAACGAAATCGCCAATAGGTAAGACCATTTTAAAATTTGGGCCCAAGTTAGAAGCAGAGCCTAAGGTGTAAATTATCGATAGTCCATATCTCGGAAATTATAAGAGATAATTCAATTTGGCCACCGGCAATGTAATTAGCATGCCGAATATTACTTGGAATGTGAATTGGAACGAAATCGCCAATAGATAAGACCATTTTACAATTTGGGCCCAAGTTAGAAACAGAGCCTAAGGTGTAAATTATCGATAGTCCATAACTCGGAAACTATAAGAGATAATGCAATTTGGCAACCGGCAATGTAATTAGCATGCCGAATATTACTTGGAATGTGAATTGGAACGAAATCGCCAATAGGTAAGACCATTTTAAAATTTGGGCCCAAGTTAGAAGCAGAGCCTAAGGTGTAAATTATCGATAGTCCATATCTCGGAAACTATAAGAGATAATTCAATTTGGCCACCGGCAATGTAATTAGCATGCCGAATATTACTTGGAATGTGAATTGGAACGAAATCGCCAATAGATAAGACCATTTTACAATTTGGGCCCAAGTTAGAAACAGAGCCTAAGGTGTAAATTATCGATAGTCCATATCTCGGAAACTATAAGAGATAATGCAATTTGGCAACCGGCAATGTAATTAGCATGCCGAATATTACTTGGAATGTGAATTGGAACGAAATCGCCAATAGATAAGGCCATTTTACAATTTGGGCCCAAGTTAGAAGCAGAGCCTAAGGTGTAAATTATCGATAGTCCATATCTCGGAAACTATAAGAGATAATGCAATTTGGCAACCGGCAATGTAATTAGCATGCCGAATATTACTTGGAATGTGAATTGGAACGAAATCGCCAATAGATATGACCATTTTACAATTTGGGCCCAAGTTAGAAGCAGAGCCTAAGGTGTAAATTATCGATAGTCCATATCTCGGAAACTAAAAGAGATAATGCAATTTGGCAACCGGCAATGTAATTAGCATGCCGAATATTACTTGGAATGTGAATTGGAACGAAATCGCCAATAGATAAGACCATTTTACAATTTGGGCCCAAGTTAGAAGCAGAGCCTAAGGTGTAAATTATCGATAGTCCATATCTCGGAAACTATAAGAGATAATGCAATTTGGTAACCGGCAATGTAATTAGCATGCCGAATATTACTTGGAATGTGAATTGGAATGAAATCGCCAATAGATAAGACCATTTTACAATTTGGGCCCAAGTTAGAAGCAGAGCCTAAGGTGTAAATTATCGATAGTCCATATCTCGGAAACTATAAGAGATAATGCAATTTGGCAACCGGCAATGTAATTAGCATGCCGAATTTTACTTGGAATGTGAATTGGAACGAAATCGCCAATAGATAAGACGATTTTACAATATGGGCCCAAGTTAGAAGCAGAGCCTAAGGTGTAAATTACCGATAGTCCATATCTCGGAAACTATAAGAGATAATGCAATTTGGCAACCGGCAATGTAATTAGCATGCCGAATATTACTTGGAATGTGAATTGGAACGAAATCGCCAATAGATAAGACCATTTTACAATTTGGGCCCAAGTTAGAAGCAGAGCCTAAGGTGTAAATTATCGATAGTCCATATCTCGGAAACTATAAGAGATAATGCAATTTGGCAACCGGCAATGTAATTAGCATGCCGAATATTACTTGGAATGTGAATTGGAATGAAATCGCCAATAGATAAGACCATTTTACAATTTGGGCCCAAGTTAGAAGCAGAGCCTAAGGTGTAAATTATCCATGGTCCATATCTCGGAAACTATAAGAGATAATGCAATTTGGCAACTGGCAATGTAATTAGCATGCCGAATATTACTTGGAATGTGAATTGGGACGAAATCGCCAATAGATAAGACCATTTTACAATTTGGGCCCAAGTTAGAACCAGAGCCTAAGGTGTAAATTATCGATAGTCCATATCTCGGAAACTATAAGAGATAATGCAATTTGGCAACCGGCAATGTAATTAGCATGCCGAATACTACTTGGAATGTGAATTGGAACGAAATCGCCAATAGATAAGACCATTTTACAGTTTGGGCCCAAGTTAGAAGCAGAGCCTAAGGTTAAAAATAATCGATAGTCCATATCTCGGAAACTATAAGAGGTAATGCAATTTGGGAACCGGCAATGTAATTAGCATGCCGAATATTACTTGGAATGTGAATTGGAACGAAATCGCCAATAGATAAGACCATTTTACAATTTGGGCCCAAGTTAGAAGCAGAGCCTAAGGTGAAAATTATCGATAGTCCATATCTCGGAAACTATAAGAGATAATGCAACTTGGCCACCGGCAATGTAATTAGCATGCCGAATATTACTTGGAATGAAAATTGGAACGAAATCGCCAATAGATAAGACCATTTTACAATTTGGGCCCAAGTGTGAAGCAGAGCCTAAGGTGTAAATTATCGATAGTCCATATCTCGGAAACTATAAGAGATAATGCAATTTGGCAACCGGCAATGTAATTAGCATGCCGAATATTACTTGGAATGTGAATTGGAACGAAATCGCCAATAGATAAGACCATTTTACAATTTGGGCCCAAGTTAGAAGCAGAGCCTAAGGTGTAAATTATCGATAGTCCATATCTCGGAAACTATAAGAGATAATGCAATTTGGCAACCGGCAATGTAATTAGCAGGCCGAATATTACTTGGAATGTGAATTGGAACGAAATCGCCAATAGATAAGACCATTTTACAATTTGGGCCCAAGTTAGAAGCAGAGCCTAAGGTGTAAATTATCGATAGTCCATATCTCGGAAACTATAAGAGATAATGCAATTTGGCAACCGGCAATGTAATTAGCATGCCGAATATTACTTGGAATGTGAATTGGAACGAAATCGCCAATAGATAAGACCATATTACAATTTGGGCCCAAGTTAGAAGCAGAGCCTAAGGTGTAAATTATCGATAGTCCATATCTCGGAAACTATAAGAGATAATGCAATTTGGCAACCGGCAATGTAATTAGCATGCCGAATATTACTTGGAATGTGAATTGGAACGAAATCGCCAATAGATAAGACCATTTTACAATTTGGGCCCAAGTTAGAAGCAGAGCCTAAGGTGTAAATTATCGATAGTCCATATCTCGGAAACTATAAGAGATAATGCAATTTGGCAAGCGGCAATGTAATTAGCATGCCGAATATTACTTGGAATGTGAATTGGAACGAAATCGCCAATAGGTAAGACCATTTTAAAATTTGGGCCCAAGTTAGAAGCAGAGCCTAAGGTGTAAATTATCGATAGTCCATATCTCGGAAACTATAAGAGATAATTCAATTTGGCCACCGGCAATGTAATTAGCATGCCGAATATTACTTGGAATGTGAATTGGAACGAAATCGCCAATAGATAAGACCATTTTACAATTTGGGCCCAAGTTAGAAACAGAGCCTAAGGTGTAAATTATCGATAGTCCATATCTCGGAAACTATAAGAGATAATGCAATTTGGCAACCGGCAATGTAATTAGCATGCCGAATATTACTTGGAATGTGAATTGGAACGAAATCGCCAATAGGTAAGACCATTTTAAAATTTGGGCCCAAGTTAGAAGCAGAGCCTAAGGTGTAAATTATCGATAGTCCATATCTCGGAAACTATAAGAGATAATTCAATTTGGCCACCGGCAATGTAATTAGCATGCCGAATATTACTTGGAATGTGAATTGGAACGAAATCGCCAATAGATAAGACCATTTTACAATTTGGGCCCAAGTTAGAAACAGAGCCTAAGGTGTAAATTATCGATAGTCCATATCTCGGAAACTATAAGAGATAATGCAATTTGGCAACCGGCAATGTAATTAGCATGCCGAATATTACTTGGAATGTGAATTGGAACGAAATCGCCAATAGATAAGGCCATTTTACAATTTGGGCCCAAGTTAGAAGCAGAGCCTAAGGTGTAAATTATCGATAGTCCATATCTCGGAAACTATAAGAGATAATGCAATTTGGCAACCGGCAATGTAATTAGCATGCCGAATATTACTTGGAATGTGAATTGGAACGAAATCGCCAATAGATATGACCATTTTACAATTTGGGCCCAAGTTAGAAGCAGAGCCTAAGGTGTAAATTATCGATAGTCCATATCTCGGAAACTAAAAGAGATAATGCAATTTGGCAACCGGCAATGTAATTAGCATGCCGAATATTACTTGGAATGTGAATTGGAACGAAATCGCCAATAGATAAGACCATTTTACAATTTGGGCCCAAGTTAGAAGCAGAGCCTAAGGTGTAAATTATCGATAGTCCATATCTCGGAAACTATAAGAGATAATGCAGTTTCTCAACCGGCAATGTAAGTAGCATGCCGAATATTACTTGGAATGTGAATTGGGACGAAATCGCCAATAGATAAGACCATTTTACAATTTGGGCCCAAGTTAGAAGCAGAGCCTAAGGTGTAAATTATCGATAGTCCATATCTCGGAAACTATAAGAGATAATGCAATTTGGCAACCGGCAATGTAATTAGCATGCCGAATATTACTTGGAATGTGAATTGGAACGAAATCGCCAATAGATAAGACCATTTTACAATTTGGGCCCAAGTTAGAAGCAGAGCCTAAGGTGTAAATTATCGATAGTCCATATCTCGGAAACTATAAGAGATAATGCAATTTGGCAAAAGGCAATGTAATTAGCATGCCAAATACCACTTGGAATGTGAATTGGAACGAAATCGCCAATAGATAAGACCATTTTACAATTTGGGCCCAAGTTAGAAGCAGAGCCTAAGGTGTAAATTATCGATAGTCCATATCTCGGAAACTATAAGAGATAATTCAATTTGGCAACCGGCAATGTAATTAGCATGCCGAATATTACTTGGAATGTGAATTGGAACGAAATCGCCATAGATAAGACCATTTTACAATTTGGGCCCAAGTTAGAAGCAGAGCCTAAGGTGTAAATTATCGATAGTCCATATCTCGGAAACTATAAGAGATAATGCAATTTGGCAACCGGCAATGTAATTAGCATGCCGAATATTACTTGGAATGTGAATTGGAACGAAATCGCCAATAGATTAGACGATTTTACAATTTGGGCCCAAGTTAGAAGCAGAGCCTAAGGTGTAAATTACCGATAGTCCATATCTCGGAAACTATAAGAGATAATGCAATTTGGCAACCGGCAATGTAATTAGCGTGCCGAATATTACTTGAAATGTGAATTGGAACGAAATCGCCAATAGATAAGACCATTTTACAATTTGGGCCCAAGTTAGAAGCAGAGCCTAAGGTGTAAATTATCGATAGTCCATATCTCGGAAACTATAAGAGATAATGCAATTTGGCAACCGGCAATGTAATTAGCATGCCGAATATTACTTGGAATGTGAATTGGAATGAAATCGCCAATAGATAAGACCATTTTACAATTTGGGCCCAAGTTAGAAGCAGAGCCTAAGGTGTAAATTATCGATAGTCCATATCTCGGAAACTATAAGAGATAATGCAATTTGGCAACCGGCAATGTAATTAGCATGCCGAATATTACTTGGAATGTGAATTGGAACGAAATCGCCAATAGATAAGACGATTTTACAATATGGGCCCAAGTTAGAAGCAGAGCCTAAGGTGTAAATTACCGATAGTCCATATCTCGGAAACTATAAGAGATAATGCAATTTGGCAACCGGCAATGCAATTAGCATGCCGAATATTACTTGGAATGTGAATTGGAACGAAATCGCCAATAGATAAGACCATTTTACAATTTGGGCCCAAGTTAGAAGCAGAGCCTAAGGTGTAAATTATCGATAGTCCATATCTCGGAAACTATAAGAGATAATGCAATTTGGCAACCGGCAATGTAATTAGCATGCCGAATATTACTAGGAATGTGAATTGGAATGAAATCGCCAATAGATAAGACCATTTTACAATTTGGGCCCAAGTTAGAAGCAGAGCCTAAGGTGTAAATTATCCATGGTCCATATCTCGGAAACTATAAGAGATAATGCAATTTGGCAACTGGCAATGTAATTAGCATGCCGAATATTACTTGGAATGTGAATTGGGACGAAATCGCCAATAGATAAGACCATTTTACAATTTGGGCCCAAGTTAGAAGCAGAGCCTAAGGTGTAAATTATCGATAGTCCATATCTCGGAAACTATAAGAGATAATGCAATTTGGCAACCGGCAATGTAATTAGCATGCCGAATACTACTTGGAATGTGAATTGGAACGAAATCGCCAATAGATAAGACCATTTTACAGTTTGGGCCCAAGTTAGAAGCAGAGCCTAAGGTTAAAAATAATCGATAGTCCATATCTCGGAAACTATAAGAGGTAATGCAATTTGGGAACCGGCAATGTAATTAGCATGCCGAATATTACTTGGAATGTGAATTGGAACGAAATCGCCAATAGATAAGACCATTTTACAATTTGGGCCCAAGTTAGAAGCAGAGCCTAAGGTGTAAATTATCGATAGTCCATATCTCGGAAACTATAAGAGATAATGCAACTTGGCCACCGGCAATGTAATTAGCATGCCGAATATTACTTGGAATGTGAATTGGAACGAAATCGCCAATAGATAAGACCATTTTACAATTTGGGCCCAAGTGTGAAGCAGAGCCTAAGGTGTAAATTATCGATAGTCCATATCTCGGAAACTATAAGAGATAATGCAATTTGGCAACCGGCAATGTAATTAGCATGCCGAATATTACTTGGAATGTGAATTGGAACGAAATCGCCAATAGATAAGACCATTTTACAATTTGGGCCCAAGTTAGAAGCAGAGCCTAAGGTGTAAATTATCGATAGTCCATATCTCGGAAACTATAAGAGATAATGCAATTTGGCAACCGGCAATGTAATTAGCAGGCCGAATATTACTTGGAATGTGAATTGGAACGAAATCGCCAATAGATAAGACCATTTTACAATTTGGGCCCAAGTTAGAAGCAGAGCCTAAGGTGTAAATTATCGATAGTCCATATCTCGGAAACTATAAGAGATAATGCAATTTGGCAACCGGCAATGTAATTAGCATGCCGAATATTACTTGGAATGTGAATTGGAACGAAATCGCCAATAGATAAGACCATATTACAATTTGGGCCCAAGTTAGAAGCAGAGCCTAAGGTGTAAATTATCGATAGTCCATATCTCGGAAACTATAAGAGATAATGCAATTTGGCAACCGGCAATGTAATTAGCATGCCGAATATTACTTGGAATGTGAATTGGAACGAAATCGCCAATAGATAAGACCATTTTACAATTTGGGCCCAAGTTAGAAGCAGAGCCTAAGGTGTAAATTATCGATAGTCCATATCTCGGAAACTATAAGAGATAATGCAATTTGGCAACCGGCAATGTAATTAGCATGCCGAATATTACTTGGAATGTGAATTGGAACGAAATCGCCAATAGATAAGGCCATTTTACAATTTGGGCCCAAGTTAGAAGCAGAGCCTAAGGTGTAAATTATCGATAGTCCATATCTCGGAAACTATAAGAGATAATGCAATTTGGCAACCGGCAATGTAATTAGCATGCCGAATATTACTTGGAATGTGAATTGGAACGAAATCGCCAATAGATAAGACCATTTTACAATTTGGGCCCAAGTTAGAAGCAGAGCCTAAGGTGTAAATTATCGATAGTCCATATCTCGGAAACTAAAAGAGATAATGCAATTTGGCAACCGGCAATGTAATTAGCATGCCGAATATTACTTGGAATGTGAATTGGAACGAAATCGCCAATAGATAAGACCATTTTACAATTTGGGCCCAAGTTAGAAGCAGAGCCTAAGGTGTAAATTATCGATAGTCCATATCTCGGAAACTATAAGAGATAATGCAGTTTCTCAACCGGCAATGTAAGTAGCATGCCGAATATTACTTGGAATGTGAATTGGGACGAAATCGCCAATAGATAAGACCATTTTACAATTTGGGCCCAAGTTAGAAGCAGAGCCTAAGGTGTAAATTATCGATAGTCCATATCTCGGAAACTATAAGAGATAATGCAATTTGGCAACCGGCAATGTAATTAGCATGCCGAATATTACTTGGAATGTGAATTGGAACGAAATCGCCAATAGATAAGACCATTTTACAATTTGGGCCCAAGTTAGAAGCAGAGCCTAAGGTGTAAATTATCGATAGTCCATATCTCGGAAACTATAAGAGATAATGCAATTTGGCAAAAGGCAATGTAATTAGCATGCCGAATACCACTTGGAATGTGAATTGGAACGAAATCGCCAATAGATAAGACCATTTTACAATTTGGGCCCAAGTTAGAAGCAGAGCCTAAGGTGTAAATTATCGATAGTCCATATCTCGGAAACTATAAGAGATAATTCAATTTGGCAACCGGCAATGTAATTAGCATGCCGAATATTACTTGGAATGTGAATTGGAACGAAATCGCCATAGATAAGACCATTTTACAATTTGGGCCCAAGTTAGAAGCAGAGCCTAAGGTGTAAATTATCGATAGTCCATATCTCGGAAACTATAAGAGATAATGCAATTTGGCAACCGGCAATGAAATTAGCATGCCGAATGTTACTTGGAATGTGAATTGGAACGAAATCGCCAATAGATAAGGCGATTTTACAATTTGGGCCCAAGTTAGAAGCAGAGCCTAAGGTGTAAATTATCGATAGTCCATATCTCGGAAACTATAAGAGATAATGCAATTAGGCAACCGGCAATGTAATTAGCATGCCGAATATTACTTGGAATGTGAATTGGAACGAAATCGCCAATAGATAAGACCATTTTACAATTTGGGCCCAAGTTAGAAGCAGAGCCTAAGGTGTAAATTATCGATAGTCCATATCTCGGAAACTATAAGAGATAATGCAATTTGGCAACCGGCAATGTAATTAGCATGCCGAATATTACTTATAATGTGAATTGGAACGAAATCGCCAATAGATAAGACCATTTTACAATTTGGGCCCAAGTTAGAAGCAGAGCCTAAGATGTAAATAATCGATAGTCCATATCTCGGAAACTATAAGAGATAATGCAATTTGGCAACCGGCAATGTAATTAGCATGCTGAATATTACTTGGAATGTGAATTGGAACGAAATCGCCAATAGATAAGACCATTTTACAATTTGGGCCCAAGTTAGAAGCAGAGCCTAAGGTGTAAATTATCGATAGTCCATATCTCGGAAACTATAAGAGATAATGCAATTTGGCAACCGGCAATGTAATTAGCATGCCGAATATTACTTGGAATGTGAATTGGAACGAAATCGCCAATAGGTAAGACCATTTTACAATTTGGGCCCAAGTTAGAAGCAGAGCCTAAGGTGTAAATTATCGATAGTCCATATCTCGGAAACTATAAGAGATAATTCAATTTGGCAACCGGCAATGTAATTAGCATGCCGGATATTACTTGGAATGTGAATTGGAACGAAATCGCCAATAGATAAGACCATTTTACAATTTGGGCCCAAGTTAGAAGCAGAGCCTAAGGTGTAAATTATCGATAGTCCATATCTCGGAAACTATAAGAGATAATGCAATTTGGCAACCGGCAATGTAATTAGCATGCCGAATATTACTTGGAATGTGAATTGGAACGAAATCGCCAATAGATAAGGCGATTTTACAATTTGGGCCCAAGTTAGAAGCAGAGCCTAAGGTATAAATTATCGATAGTCCATATCTCGGAAACTATAAGAGATAATGCAATTAGGCAACCGGCAATGTAATTAGCATGCCGAATATTACTTGGAATGTGAATTGGAACGAAATCGCCACTAGATAAGGCGATTTTACAATTTGGGCCCAAGTTAGAAGCAGAGCCTAAGGTGTAAATTATCGATAGTCCATATCTCGGAAACTATAAGAGATAATGCAATTAGGCAACCGGCAATGTAATTAGCATGCCGAATATTACTTGGAATGTGAATTGGAACGAAATCGCCAATAGATAAGACCATTTTACAATTTGGGCCCAAGTTAGAAGCAGAGCCTAAGGTGTAAATTATCGATAGTCCATATCTCGGAAACTATAAGAGATAATGCAATTTGGCAACCGGCAATGTAATTAGCATGCCGAATATTACTTGGAATGTGAATTGGAACGAAATCGCCAATAGATAAGACCATTTTACAATTTGGGCCCAAGTTAGAAGCAGAGCCTAAGATGTAAATAATCGATAGTCCATATCTCGGAAACTATAAGAGATAATGCAATTTGGCAACCGGCAATGTAATTAGCATGCTGAATATTACTTGGAATGTGAATTGGAACGAAATCGCCAATAGATAAGACCATTTTACAATTTGGGCCCAAGTTAGAAGCAGAGCCTAAGGTGTAAATTATCGATAGTCCATATCTCGGAAACTATAAGAGATAATGCAATTTGGCAACCGGCAATGTAATTAGCATGCCGAATATTACTTGGAATGTGAATTGGAACGAAATCGCCAATAGTTAAGACCATTTTACAATTTGGGCCCAAGTTAGAAGCAGAGCCTAAGGTGTAAATTATCGATAGTCCATATCTCGGAAACTATAAGAGATAATTCAATTTGGCAACCGGCAATGTAATTAGCATGCCGGATATTACTTGGAATGTGAATTGGAACGAAATCGCCAATAGATAAGACCATTTTACAATTTGGGCCCAAGTTAGAAGCAGAGCCTAAGGTGTAAATTATCGATAGTCCATATCTCGGAAACTATAAGAGATAATGCAATTTGGCAACCGGCAATGTAATTAGCATGCCGAATATTACTTGGAATGTGAATTGGAATGAAATCGCCAATAGATAAGAACATTTTACAATTTGGGCCCAAGTTAGAAGCAGAGCCTAAGGTGTAAATTATCGATAGTCCATATCTCGAAAACTATAAGAGATAATGCAATTTGGCAACCGGCAATGTAATTAGCATGCCGAATATTACTTGGAATGTGAATTGGAACGAAATCGCCAATAGGTAAGACCATTTTACAATTTGGGCCCAAGATAGAAGCAGAGCCTAAGGTGTAAATTATCGATAGTCCATATCTCGGAAACTATAAGAGATAATTCAATTTGGCAACCGGCAATGTAATTAGCATGACGGATATTACTTGGAATGTGAATTGGAACGAAATCGCCAATAGATAAGACCATTTTACAATTTGGGCCCAAGTTAGAAGCAGAGCCTAAGGTGTAAATTACCGATAGTCCATATCTCGGAAACTATAAGAGATAATGCAATTTGGCAACCGGCAATGTAATTAGCATGCCAAATATTACTAGGAATGTGAATTGGAACGAAATCGCCAATAGATAAGGCGATTTTACAATTTGGGCCCAAGTTAGAAGCAGAGCCTAAGGTGTAAATTATCGATAGTCCATATCTCGGAAACTATACGAGATAATGCAATTTGGCAACCGGCAATGTAATTAGCATGCCGAATATTACTTGGAATGTGAATTGAAACGAAATCGCCAATAGATAAGACCATTTTTCAATTTGGGCCCAAGTTAGAAGCAGAGCCTAAGGGGTAAATTATCGATAGTCCATATCTCGGAAACTACAAGAGATAATGCAATTTGGCAACCGGCAATGTAATTAGCATGCCGAATATTACTTGGAATGTGAATTGGAACGAAATCGCCAATAGATAAGACCATTTTACAATTTGGGCCAAAGTTAGAAGCAGAGCCTAAGGTATAAATTATCGATAGTCCATATCTCGGAAACTATAAGAGATAATGCAATTTGGCAACCGGCAATGTAATTAGCATGCCGAATATTACTTGGAATGTGAATTGGAATGAAATCGCCAATAGATAAGACCATTTTACAATTTGGGCCCAAGTTGGAAGCAGAGCCTAAGGTGTAAATTATCGATAGTCCATATCTCGGAAACTATAAGAGATAATGCAATTTGGCAACCGGCAATGTAATTAGCATGCCGAATATTACTTGGAATGTGAATTGGAACGAAATCGCCAATAGATAAGACCATTTTACAATTTGGGCCCAAGTTAGAAGCAGAGCCTAAGGTGTAAATTATCGATAGTCCATATCTCGGAAACTATAAGAGATAATGCAATTTGGCAACCGGCAATTTAATTAACATGCCGAATATTACTTGGAATGTGAATTGGAACGAAATCGCCAATAGATAAGACCATTTTACAATTTGGGCCCAAGTTAGAAGCAGAGCCTAAGGTGTAAATTATCGATAGTCCATATCTCGGAAACTATAAGAGATAATGCAATTTGGCAACCGGCAATGTAATTAGCATGCCGAATATTACTTGGAATGTGAATTGGAACGAAATCGCCATGAGATAAGACCATTTTACAATTTGGGCCCAAGTTAGAAGCAGAGCCTAAGGTGTAAATTATCAATAGTCCATATCTCTGAAACTATAAGAGATAATGCAATTTGGCAACCGGCAATGTAATCAGCATGCCGAGTATTACTTGGAATGTGAATTGGAACGAAATCGCCAATAGATAAGGCCATTTTACAATTTGGGCCCAAGTTAGAAGCAGAGCCTAAGGTGTAAATTATCGATAGTCCATATCTCGGAAACTATAAGAGATAATGCAATTTGACAACCGGCAATGTAATTAGCATGCCGAATATTACTTGGAATGTGAATTGGAACGAAATCGCCAATAGATAAGACCATTTTACAATTTGGGCCCAAGTTAGAAGCAGAGCCTAAGGTGTAAATTATCCATAGTCCATATCTCGGAAACTATAAGAGATAATGCAATTTGGCAAATGGCAATGTAATTAGCATGCCGAATATTACTTGGAATGTGAATTGGAACGAAATCGCCAATAGATAAGACCATTTTACAATTTGGGCCCAAGTTAGAAGCAGAGCCTAAGGTGTAAATTATCGATAGTCCATATCTCGGAAACTATAAGAGATAATGCAATTTGGCAACCGGCAATGTAATTAGCATGCCGAATACTACTTGGAATGTGAATTGGAACGAAATCGCCAATAGATAAGACCATTTTACAATTTGGGCCCAAGTTTGAAGCAGAGCCTAAGGTGTAAATTATCGATAGTCCATATCTCGGAAACTATAAGAGATAATGCAATTTGGCAACCGGCAATGTAATTAGCATAACGAATATTACTTGGAATGTGAATTGGAACGAAATCGCCAATAGATAAGACCATTTTACAATTTTTGCCCAAGCTAGAAGCAGAGCCTAAGGTGTAAATTATCGATAGTCCATATCTCGGAAACTATAAGAGATAATGCAATTTGGCAACCGGCAATGTAATTAGCATGCCGAATATTACTTGGAGTGTGAATTGGAACGAAATCGCCAATAGATAAGACGATTTTACAATTTGGGCCCAAGTTAGAAGCAGAGCCTAAGGTGTAAATTATCGATAGTCCATATCTCGGAAACTATAAGAGATAATTCAATTTGGCAACCGGCAATGTAATTAGCATGCCGAATATTACTTGGAATGTGAATTGGAACGAAATCGCCAATAGATAAGACCATTTTACAATTTGGGCCCAAGCTAGAAGCAGAGCCTAAGGTGTAAATTATCGATAGTCCATATCTCGGAAACTATAAGAGATAATGCAATTTGGCAACCGGCAATGTAATTAGCATGCCGAATATTACTTGGAATGTGAATTGGAACGAAATCGCCAATAGATAAGACGATTTTACAATTTGGGCCCAAGTTAGAAGCAGAGCCTAAGGTGTAAATTATCGATAGTCCATATCTCGGAAACTATAAGAGATAATGCAATTTGGCAACCGGCAATGTAATTAGCATGCCGAATATTACTTGGAATGTGAATTGGAACGAAATCGCCAATAGATAAGACCATTTTACAATTTGGGCCCAAGTTAGAAGCAGAGCCTAAGGTGTAAATTATCGATAGTCCATATCTCGGAAACTATAAGAGATAATGCAATTTGGCAACCGGCAATGTAATTAGCATGCCGAATATTACTTGGAATGTGAATTGGAACGAAATCGCCAATAGATAAGACCATTTTACAATTTGGGCCCAAGTTTGAAGCAGAGCCTAAGATGTAAATAATCGATAGTCCATATCTCGGAAACTATAAGAGATAATACAATTTGGCTACCGGCAATGTAATTAGCATGCCGAATATTACTTGGAATGTGAATTGGAACGAAATCGCCAATAGATAAGACCATTTTACAATTTGGGCCCAAGTTAGAAGCAGAGCCTAAGGTGTAAATTATCGATAGTCCATATCTCGGAAACTATAAGAGATAATGCAATTTGGCAACCGGCAATGTAATTAGCATGCCGAATATTACTTGGAATGTGAATTGGAACGAAATCGCCAATAGATAAGACCATTTTACAATTTGGGCCCAAGTTAGAAGCAGAGCCTAAGGTGTAAATTATCGATAGTCCATATCTCGGAAACTATAAGAGATAATGCAATTTGGCAACCGGCAATGTAATTAGCATGCCGAATATTACTTGGAATGTGAATTGGAACGAAATCGCCAATAGATAAGACCATTTTACAATTTGGACCCAAGTTAGAAGCAGAGCCTAAGGTGTAAATTATCGATAGTCCATGTCTCGGAAACTATAAGATATAATGCAATTTGGCAACCGGCAATGTAATTAGCATGCCGAATATTACTTGGAATGTGAATTGGAATGAAATCGCCAATAGATAAGACCATTTTACAATTTGGGCCCAAGTTAGAAGCAGAGCCTAAGGTGTAAATTATCGATAGTCCATATCTCGGAAACTATAAGAGATAATGCAATTTGGCAACCGGCAATGTAATTAGCATGCCGAATATTACTTGGAATGTGAATTGGAACGAAATCGCCAATAGATAAGGCGATTTTACAATTTGGGCCCAAGTTAGAAGCAGAGCCTAAGGTGTAAATATTCGATAGTCCATATCTCGGAAACTATAAGAGATAATGCAATTTGGCAACCGGCAATGTAATTAGCATGCCGAATATTACTTGAAATGTGAATTGGAACGAAATCGCCAATAGATAAGACCATTTTAAAATTTGGGCCCAAGTTAGAAGCAGAGCCTAAGGTGTAAATTATCGATAGTCCATATCTCGGAAACTATAAGAGATAATGCAATTTGGCAACCGGCAATTTAATTAACATGCCGAATATTACTTGGAATGTGAATTGGAACGAAATCGCCAATAGATAAGACCATTTTACAATTTGGGCCCAAGTTAGAAGCAGAGCCTAAGGTGTAAATTATCGATAGTCCATATCTCGGAAACTATAAGAGATAATGCAATTTGGCAACCGGCAATGTAATTAGCATGCCGAATATTACTTGGAATGTGAATTGGAACGAAATCGCCAATAGATAAGACCATTGTACAATTTGGGCCCAAGTTAGAAGCAGAGCCTAAGGTGTAAATTATCGATAGTCCATATCTCTGAAACTATAAGAGATAATGCAATTTGGCAACCGGCAATGTAATCAGCATGCCGAGTATTACTTGGAATGTGAATTGGAACGAAATCGCCAATAGATAAGGCCATTTTACAATTTGGGCCCAAGTTAGAAGCAGAGCCTAAGGTGTAAATTATCGATAGTCCATATCTCGAAAACTATAAGAGATAATGCAATTTGGCAACCGGCAATGTAATTAGCATGCCGAATATTACTTGGAATGTGAATTGGAACGAAATCGCCAATAGATAAGACCATTTTACAATTTGGGCCCAAGTTAGAAGCAGAGCCTAAGGTGTAAATTATCCATAGTCCATATCTCGGAAACTATAAGAGATAATGCAATTTGGCAAATGGCAATGTAATTAGCATGCCGAATATTACTTGGAATGTGAATTGGAATGAAATCGCCAATAGATAAGACCATTTTACAATTTGGGCCCAAGTTAGAAGCAGAGCCTAAGGTGTAAATTATCGATAGTCCATATCTCGGAAACTATAAGAGATAATGCAATTTGGCAACCGGCAATGTAATTAGCATGCCGAATATTACTTGGAATGTGAATTGGAACGAAATCGCCAATAGATAAGGCGATTTTACAATTTGGGCCCAAGTTAGAAGCAGAGCCTAAGGTGTAAATAATCGATAGTCCATATCTCGGAAACTATAAGAGATAATGCAATTTGGCAACCGGCAATGTAATTAGCATGCCGAATATTACTTGGAATGTGAATTGGAACGAAATCGCCAATAGATAAGACCATTTTAAAATTTGGGCCCAAGTTAGAAGCAGAGCCTAAGGTGTAAATTATCGATAGTCCATATCTCGGAAACTATAAGAGATAATGCAATTTGGCAACC
Source organism: Rhynchophorus ferrugineus (assembly GCF_030347505.1). NCBI lineage: Eukaryota > Metazoa > Arthropoda > Insecta > Coleoptera > Curculionidae > Rhynchophorus > Rhynchophorus ferrugineus. The sequence goes on from NW_027472687.1 coordinate 288,455, forward strand.
GGCAATTTAATTAACATGCCGAATATTACTTGGAATGTGAATTGGAACGAAATCGCCAATAGATAAGACCATTTTACAATTTGGGCCCAAGTTAGAAGCAGAGCCTAAGGTGTAAATTATCGATAGTCCATATCTCGGAAACTATAAGAGATAATGCAATTTGGCAACCGGCAATGTAATTAGCATGCCGAATATTACTTGGAATGTGAATTGGAACGAAATCGCCAATAGATAAGACCATTGTACAATTTGGGCCCAAGTTAGAAGCAGAGCCTAAGGTGTAAATTATCGATAGTCCATATCTCTGAAACTATAAGAGATAATGCAATTTGGCAACCGGCAATGTAATCAGCATGCCGAGTATTACTTGGAATGTGAATTGGAACGAAATCGCCAATAGATAAGGCCATTTTACAATTTGGGCCCAAGTTAGAAGCAGAGCCTAAGGTGTAAATTATCGATAGTCCATATCTCGAAAACTATAAGAGATAATGCAATTTGGCAACCGGCAATGTAATTAGCATGCCGAATATTACTTGGAATGTGAATTGGAACGAAATCGCCAATAGATAAGACCATTTTACAATTTGGGCCCAAGTTAGAAGCAGAGCCTAAGGTGTAAATTATCCATTGTCCATATCTCGGAAACTATAAGAGATAATGCAATTTGGCAAATGGCAATGTAATTAGCATGCCGAATATTACTTGGAATGTGAATTGGAACGAAATCGCCAATAGATAAGGCGATTTTACAATTTGGGCCCAAGTTAGAAGCAGAGCCTAAGGTGTAAATAATCGATAGTCCATATCTCGGAAACTATAAGAGATAATGCAATTTGGCAACCGGCAATGTAATTAGCATGCCGAATATTACTTGGAATGTGAATTGGAACGAAATCGCCAATAGATAAGACCATTTTAAAATTTGGGCCCAAGTTAGAAGCAGAGCCTAAGGTGTAAATTATCGATAGTCCATATCTCGGAAACTATAAGAGATAATGCAATTTGGCAACCGGCAATTTAATTAACATGCCGAATATTACTTGGAATGTGAATTGGAACGAAATCGCCAATAGATAAGACCATTTTACAATTTGGGCCCAAGTTAGAAGCAGAGCCTAAGGTGTAAATTATCGATAGTCCATATCTCGGAAACTATAAGAGATAATGCAATTTGGCAACCGGCAATGTAATTAGCATGCCGAATATTACTTGGAATGTGAATTGGAACGAAATCGCCAATAGATAAGACCATTGTACAATTTGGGCCCAAGTTAGAAGCAGAGCCTAAGGTGTAAATTATCGATAGTCCATATCTCTGAAACTATAAGAGATAATGCAATTTGGCAACCGGCAATGTAATCAGCATGCCGAGTATTACTTGGAATGTGAATTGGAACGAAATCGCCAATAGATAAGGCCATTTTACAATTTGGGCCCAAGTTAGAAGCAGAGCCTAAGGTGTAAATTATCGATAGTCCATATCTCGAAAACTATAAGAGATAATGCAATTTGGCAACCGGCAATGTAATTAGCATGCCGAATATTACTTGGAATGTGAATTGGAACGAAATCGCCAATAGATAAGACCATTTTACAATTTGGGCCCAAGTTAGAAGCAGAGCCTAAGGTGTAAATTATCCATTGTCCATATCTCGGAAACTATAAGAGATAATGCAATTTGGCAAATGGCAATGTAATTAGCATGCCGAATATTACTTGGAATGTGAATTGGAACGAAATCGCCAATAGATAAGACCATTTTACAATTTGGGCCCAAGTTAGAAGCAGAGCCTAAGGTGTAAATTATCGATAGTCCATATCTCGGAAACTATAAGAGATAATGCAATTTGGCAACCGGCAATGTAATTAGCATGCCGAATACTACTTGGAATGTGAATTGGAACAAAATCGCCAATAGATAAGACCATTTTACAATTTGGGCCCAAGTTTGAAGCAGAGCCTAAGGTGTAAATTATCGATAGTCCATATCTCGGAAACTATAAGAGATAATTCAATTTGGCAACGGGCAATGTAATTAGCATGCCGAATATTACTTGGAATGTGAATTGGAACGAAATCGCCAATAGATAAGACCATTTTACAATTTGGGCCCAAGCTAGAAGCAGAGCCTAAGGTGTAAATTATCGATAGTCCATATCTCGGAAACTATAAGAGATAATGCAATTTGGCAACCGGCAATGTAATTAGCATGCCGAATATTACTTGGAATGTGAATTGGAACGAAATCGCCAATAGATAAGACCATTTTAAAATTTGGGCCCAAGTTAGAAGCAGCGCCTAAGGTGTAAATAATCGATAGTCCATATCTCGGAAACTATAAGAGATAATGCAATTTGGCAACCGGCAATGTAATTAGCATGCCGAATATTACTCGGAATGTGAATTGGAACGAAATCGCCAATAGATAAGACCATTTTAAAATTTGGGCCCAAGTTAGAAGCAGAGCCTAAGGTGTAAATTATCGATAGTCCATATCTCGGAAACTATAAGAGATAATGCAATTTGGCAACCGGCAATTTAATTAACATGCCGAATATTACTTGGAATGTGAATTGGAACGAAATCGCCAATAGATAAGACCATTGTACAATTTGGGCCCAAGTTAGAAGCAGAGCCTAAGGTGTAAATTATCGATAGTCCATATCTCGGAAACTATAAGAGATAATGCAATTTGGCAACCGGCAATGTAATTAGCATGCCGAATATTACTTGGAATGTGAATTGGAACGAAATCGCCAATAGATAAGACCATTGTACAATTTGGGCCCAAGTTAGAAGCAGAGCCTAAGGTGTAAATTATCGATAGTCCATATCTCTGAAACTATAAGAGATAATGCAATTTGGCAACCGGCAATGTAATCAGCATGCCGAGTATTACTTGGAATGTGAATTGGAACGAAATCGCCAATAGATAAGGCCATTTTACAATTTGGGCCCAAGTTAGAAGCAGAGCCTAAGGTGTAAATTATCGATAGTCCATATCTCGGAAACTATAAGAGATAATGCAATTTGGCAACCGGCAATTTAATTAACATGCCGAATATTACTTGGAATGTGAATTGGAACGAAATCGCCAATAGATAAGACCATTTTACAATTTGGGCCCAAGTTAGAAGCAGAGCCTAAGGTGTAAATTATCGATAGTCCATATCTCGGAAACTATAAGAGATAATGCAATTTGGCAACCGGCAATGTAATTAGCATGCCGAATATTACTTGGAATGTGAATTGGAACGAAATCGCCAATAGATAAGACCATTGTACAATTTGGGCCCAAGTTAGAAGCAGAGCCTAAGGTGTAAATTATCGATAGTCCATATCTCTGAAACTATAAGAGATAATGCAATTTGGCAACCGGCAATGTAATCAGCATGCCGAGTATTACTTGGAATGTGAATTGGAACGAAATCGCCAATAGATAAGGCCATTTTACAATTTGGGCCCAAGTTAGAAGCAGAGCCTAAGGTGTAAATTATCGATAGTCCATATCTCGGAAACTATAAGAGATAATGCAATTTGGCAACCGGCAATGTAATTAGCATGCCGAATATTACTTGGAATGTGAATTGGAACGAAATCGCCAATAGATAAGACGATTTTACAATTTGGGCCCAAGTTAGAAGCAGAGCCTAAGGTGTAAATTATCGATAGTCCATATCTCGGAAACTAAAAGAGATAATGCAATTTGGCAACCGGCAATGTAATTAGCATGCCGAATATTACTTGGAATGTGAATTGGAACGAAATCGCCAATAGATAAGACCATTTTACAATTTGGGCCCAAGTTAGAAGCAGAGCCTAAGGTGTAAATTATCGATAGTCCATATCTCGGAAACTATAAGAGATAATGCAGTTTCGCAACCGGCAATGCAATTAGCATGCCGAATATTACTTGGAATGTGAATTGGAACGAAATCGCCAATAGATAAGACGATTTTACAATTTGGGCCCAAGTTAGAAGCAGAGCCTAAGGTGTAAATTACCGATATTCCATATCTCGGAAACTATAAGAGATAATGCAATTTGGCAATCGGCAACGTAATTAGCATGCCGAATATTACTTGGAATGTGAATTGGAACGAAATCGCTAATAGATAAGACCATTTTACAATTTGGGCCCAAGTTAGAAGCAGAGCCAAAGGTGTAAATTATCGATAGTCCATATCTCGGAAACTATAAGAGATAATACAATTTGGCAACCGGCAATGTAATTAGCATGCCGAATATTACTTGGAATGTGAATTGGAACGAAATCGCCAATAGATAAGACGATTTTACAATTTGGGCCCAAGTTAGAAGCAGAGCCTAAGGTGTAAATTATCGATAGTCCATATCTCGGAAACTATAAGAGATAATGCAGTTTCGCAACCGGCAATGCAATTAGCATGCCGAATATTACTTGGAATGTGAATTGGAACGAAATCGCCAATAGATAAGACGATTTTACAATTTGGGCCCAAGTTAGAAGCAGATCCTAAGGTGTAAATTATCGATAGTCCATATCTCGGAAACTATAAGAGATAATGCAATTTGGCAACCGGCAATGTAATTAGCATGCCGAATATTACTTGGAATGTGAATTGGAACGAAATCGCCAATAGATAAGACCATTTTACAATTTGGGCCCAAGTTAGAAGCAGAGCCTAAGGTGTAAATTATCGATAGTCCATATCTCGCAAACTATAAGAGATAATGCAGTTTCGCAACCGGCAATGCAATTAGCATGCCGAATATTACTTGGAATGTGAATTGGAACGAAATCGCCAATAGATAAGACGATTTTACAATTTGGGCCCAAGTTAGAAGCAGAGCCTAAGGTGTAAATTACCGATATTCCATATCTCGGAAACTATAAGAGATAATGCAATTTGGCAATCGGCAATGTAATTAGCATGCCGAATATTACTTGGAATGTGAATTGGAACGAAATCGCTAATAGATAAGACCATTTTACAATTTGGGCCCAAGTTAGAAGCAGAGCCAAAGGTGTAAATTATCGATAGTCCATATCTCTGAAACTATAAGAGATAATGCAATTTGGCAACCGGCAATGTAATCATCATGCCGAGTATTACTTGGAATGTGAATTGGAACGAAATCGCCAATAGATAAGGCCATTTTACAATTTGGGCCCAAGTTAGAAGCAGAGCCTAAGGTGTAAATTATCGATAGTCCATATCTCGGAAACTATAAGAGATAATGCAATTTGGCAACCGGCAATTTAATTAACATGCCGAATATTACTTGGAATGTGAATTGGAACGAAATCGCCAATAGATAAGACCATTTTACAATTTGGGCCCAAGTTAGAAGCAGAGCCTAAGGTGTAAATTATCGATAGTCCATATCTCGGAAACTATAAGAGATAATGCAATTTGGCAACCGGCAATGTAATTAGCATGCCGAATATTACTTGGAATGTGAATTGGAACGAAATCGCCAATAGATAAGACCATTGTACAATTTGGGCCCAAGTTAGAAGCAGAGCCTAAGGTGTAAATTATCGATAGTCCATATCTCTGAAACTATAAGAGATAATGCAATTTGGCAACCGGCAATGTAATCAGCATGCCGAGTATTACTTGGAATGTGAATTGGAACGAAATCGCCAATAGATAAGGCCATTTTACAATTTGGGCCCAAGTTAGAAGCAGAGCCTAAGGTGTAAATTATCGATAGTCCATATCTCGAAAACTATAAGAGATAATGCAATTTGGCAACCGGCAATGTAATTAGCATGCCGAATATTACTTGGAATGTGAATTGGAACGAAATCGCCAATAGATAAGACGATTTTACAATTTGGGCCCAAGTTAGAAGCAGAGCCTAAGGTGTAAATTATCGATAGTCCATATCTCGGAAACTAAAAGAGATAATGCAGTTTGGCAAACGGCAATGTAATTAGCATGCCGAATATTACTTGGAATGTGAATTGGAACGAAATCGCCAATAGATAAGACCATTTTACAATTTGGGCCCAAGTTAGAAGCAGAGCCTAAGGTGTAAATTATCGATAGTCCATATCTCGGAAACTATAAGAGATAATGCAGTTTCGCAACCGGCAATGCAATTAGCATGCCGAATATTACTTGGAATGTGAATTGGAACGAAATCGCCAATAGATAAGACGATTTTACAATTTGGCCCCAAGTTAGAAGCAGAGCCTAAGGTGTAAATTACCGATATTCCATATCTCGGAAACTATAAGAGATAATGCAATTTGGCAATCGGCAATGTAATTAGCATGCCGAATATTACTTGGAATGTGAATTGGAACGAAATCGCTAATAGATAAGACCATTTTACAATTTGGGCCCAAGTTAGAAGCAGAGCCAAAGGTGTAAATTATCGATAGTCCATATCTCGGAAACTATAAGAGATAATACAATTTGGCAACCGGCAATGTAATTAGCATGCCGAATATTACTTGGAATGTGAATTGGAACGAAATCGCCAATAGATAAGACGATTTTACAATTTGGGCCCAAGTTAGAAGCAGAGCCTAAGGTGTAAATTATCGATAGTCCATATCTCGGAAACTATAAGAGATAATGCAGTTTCACAACCGGCAATGCAATTAGCATGCCGAATATTACTTGGAATGTGAATTGGAACGAAATCGCCAATAGATAAGACGATTTTACAATTTGGGCCCAAGTTAGAAGCAGATCCTAAGGTGTAAATTATCGATAGTCCATATCTCGGAAACTATAAGAGATAATGCAATTTGGCAACCGGCAATGTAATTAGCATGCCGAATATTACTTGGAATGTGAATTGGAACGAAATCGCCAATAGATAAGACCATTTTACAATTTGGGCCCAAGTTAGAAGCAGAGCCTAAGGTGTAAATTATCGATAGTCCATATCTCGGAAACTATAAGAGATAATGCAGTTTCGCAACCGGCAATGCAATTAGCATGCCGAATATTACTTGGAATGTGAATTGGAACGAAATCGCCAATAGATAAGACGATTTTACAATTTGGGCCCAAGTTAGAAGCAGAGCCTAAGGTGTAAATTACCGATATTCCATATCTCGGAAACTATAAGAGATAATGCAATTTGGCAATCGGCAATGTAATTAGCATGCCGAATATTACTTGGAATGTGAATTGGAACGAAATCGCTAATAGATAAGACCATTTTACAATTTGGGCCCAAGTTAGAAGCAGAGCCAAAGGTGTAAATTATCGATAGTCCATATCTCGGAAACTATAAGAGATAATGCAATTTGGCAACCGGCAATGTAATTAGCATGCCGAATATTACTTGGAATGTTAATTGGAACGAAATCGCCAATAGATAAGACGATTTTACAATTTGGGCCCAAGTTAGAAGCAGAGCCTAAGGTGTAAATTACCGATAGTCCATATCTCGGAAACTATAAGAGATAATGCAATTTGGCAACCGGCAATGTAATTAGCATGCCGAATATTACTTGGAATGTGAATTGGAACGAAATCGCCAATAGATAAGACCATTTTACAATTTGGGCCCAAGTTAGAAGCAGAGCCTAAGGTGTAAATTACCGATAGTCCATATCTCGGAAACTATAAGAGATAATGCAATTTGGCAACCGGCAATGTAATTAGCATGCCGAATATTACTTGGAATGTGAATTGGAAAGAAATCGCCAATAGATAAGACCATTTTACAATTTGGGCCCAAGTTAGAAACAGAGCCTAAGGTGTAAATTATCGATAGTCCATATCTCGGAAACTATAAGAGATAATGCAATTTGGCAACCGGCAATGTAATTAGCATGCCGAATATTACTTGGAATGTGAATTGGAACGAAATCGCCAATAGATAAGACCATTTTACAATTTGGGCCCAAGTTAGAAGCAGAGCCTAAGGTGTAAATTATTGACAGTCCATATCTCGGAAACTATAAGAGATAATGCAATTTCGCAACCGGCAATGTAATTAGCATGCCGAATATTACTTGGAATGTGAATTGGAACGAAATCGCCAATAGGTAAGACCATTTTACAATTTGGGCCCAAGTTAGAAGCAGAGCCTAAGGTGTAAATTATCGATAGTCCATATCTCGGAAACTATAAGAGATAATTCAATTTGGCCACCGGCAATGTAATTAGCATGCCGAATATTACTTGGAATGTGAATTGGAACGAAATCGCCAATAGATAAGACGATTTTACAATTTGGGCCCAAGTTAGAAGCAGAGCCTAAGGTGTAAATTACCGATATTCCATATCTCGGAAACTATAAGAGATAATGCAATTTGGCAATCGGCAATGTAATTAGCATGCCGAATATTACTTGGAATGTGAATTGGAACGAAATCGCTAATAGATAAGACCATTTTACAATTTGGGCCCAAGTTAGAAGCAGAGCCAAAGGTGTAAATTATCGATAGTCCATATCTCGGAAACTATAAGAGATAATGCAATTTGGCAACCGGCAATGTAATTAGCATGCCGAATATTACTTGGAATGTGAATTGGAACGAAATCGCCAATAGATAAGACGATTTTACAATTTGGGCCCAAGTTAGAAGCAGAGCCTAAGGTGTAAATTACCGATAGTCCATATCTCGGAAACTATAAGAGATAATGCAATTTGGCAACCGGCAATGTAATTAGCATGCCGAATATTACTTGGAATGTGAATTGGAACGAAATCGCCAATAGATAAGACCATTTTACAATTTGGGCCCAAGTTAGAAGCAGAGCCTAAGGTGTAAATTACCGATAGTCCATATCTCGGAAACTATAAGAGATAATGCAATTTGGCAACCGGCAATGTAATTAGCATGCCGAATATTACTTGGAATGTGAATTGGAAAGAAATCGCCAATAGATAAGACCATTTTACAATTTGGGCCCAAGTTAGAAGCAGAGCCTAAGGTGTAAATTATCGATAGTCCATATCTCGGAAACTATAAGAGATAATGCATTTTGGCAACCGGAAATGTAATTAGCATGCCGAATATTACTTGGAATGTGAATTGGAACGAAATCGCCAATAGATAAGACCATTTTACAATTTGGGCCCAAGTTAGAAGCAGAGCCTAAGGTGTAAATTATTGACAGTCCATATCTCGGAAACTATAAGAGATAATGCAATTTCGCAACCGGCAATGTAATTAGCATGCCGAATATTACTTGGAATGTGAATTGGAACGAAATCGCCAATAGGTAAGACCATTTTACAATTTGGGCCCAAGTTAGAAGCAGAGCCTAAGGTGTAAATTATCGATAGTCCATATCTCGGAAACTATAAGAGATAATTCAATTTGGCCACCGGCAATGTAATTAGCATGCCGAATATTACTTGGAATGTGAATTGGTACGAAATCGCCAATAGATAAGACCATTTTACAATTTGGGCCCAAGTTAGAAGCAGAGCCTAAGGTGTAAATTATCGATAGTCCATATCTCGGAAACTATAAGAGATAATGCAATTTGGCAACCGGCAATGTAATTAGCATGCCGAATATTACTTGGAATGTGAATTGGAACGAAATCGCCAATAGATAAGGCCATTTTACAATTTGGGCCCAAGTTAGAAGCAGAGCCTAAGGTGTAAATTATCGATAGTCCATATCTCGGAAACTATAAGAGATAATGCAATTTGGCAACCGGCAATGTAATTAGCATGCCGAATATTACTTGGAATGTGAATTGGAACGAAATCGCCAATAGATAAGACCATTTTACAATTTGGGCCCAAGTTAGAAGCAGAGCCTAAGGTGTAAATTATCGATAGTCCATATCTCGGAAACTAAAAGAGATAATGCAATTTGGCAACCGGCAATGTAATTAGCATGCCGAATATTACTTGGAATGTGAATTGGAACGAAATCGCCAATAGATAAGACCATTTTACAATTTGGGCCCAAGTTAGAAGCAGAGCCTAAGGTGTAAATTATCGATAGTCCATATCTCGGAAACTATAAGAGATAATGCAGTTTCGCAAACGGCAATGTAATTAGCATGCCGAATATTACTTGGAATGTGAATTGGGACGAAATCGCCAATAGATAAGACCATTTTACAATTTGGGCCCAAGTTAGAAGCAGAGCCTAAGGTGTAAATTATCGATAGTCCATATCTAGGAAACTATAAGAGATAATGCAATTTGGCAACCGGCAATGTAATTAGCATGCCGAATATTACTTGGAATGTGAATTGGAACGAAATCGCCAATAGATAAGACCATTTTACAATTTGGGCCCAAGTTAGGAGCAGAGCCTAAGGTGTAAATTATCGATAGTCCATATCTCGGAAACTATAAGAGATAATGCAATTTGGCAACCGGCAATGTAATTAGCATGCCGAATACCACTTGGAATGTGAATTGGAACGAAATAGCCAATAGATAAGACCATTTTACAATTTGGGCCCAAGTTAGAAGCAGAGCCTAAGGTGTAAATTATCGATAGTCCATATCTGGGAAACTATAAGAGATAATTCAATTTGGCAACCGGCAATGTAATTAGCATGCCGAATATTACTTGGAATGTGAATTGGAACGAAATCGCCAATAGATAAGTCCATTTTACAATTTGGGCCCAAGTTAGAAGCAGAGCCTAAGGTGTAAATTATCGATAGTCCATATCTCGGAAACTATAAGAGATAATGCAATTTGGCAACCGGCAATGTAATTAGCATGCCGAATATTACTTGGAATGTGAATTGGAACGAAATCGCCAATAGATAAGACGATTTTACAATTTGGGCCCAAGTTAGAAGCAGAGCCTAAGGTGTAAATTATCGATAGTCCATATCTCGGAAACTAAAAGAAATAATGCAATTTGGCAACCGGCAATGTAATTAGCATGCCGAATATTACTTGGAATGTGAATTGGAACGAAATCGCCAATAGATAAGACGATTTTACAATTTGGGCCCAAGTTAGAAGCAGAGCCTAAGGTGTAAATTATCGATAGTCCATATCTCGGAAACTATAAGAGATAATGCAGTTTCGCAACCGGCAATGTAATTAGCATGCCGAATATTACTTGGAATGTGAATTGGAACGAAATCGCCAATAGATAAGACCATTTTACAATTTGGGCCCAAGTTAGAAGCAGAGCCTAAGGTGTAAATTATCGATAGTCCATATCTCGGAAACTATAAGAGATAATGCAATTTGGCAACCGGCAATGTAATTAGCATGCCGAATATTACTTGGAATGTGAATTGGAACGAAATCGCCAATAGGTAAGACCATTTTAAAATTTGGGCCCAAGTTAGAAGCAGAGCCTAAGGTGTAAATTATCGATAGTCCATATCTCGGAAACTATAAGAGATAATTCAATTTGGCCACCGGCAATGTAATTAGCGTGCCGAATATTACTTGGAATGTGAATTGGAACGAGATCGCCAATAGATAAGACCATTTTACAATTTGGGCCCAAGTTAGAAACAGAGCCTAAGGTGTAAATTATCGATAGTCCATATCTCGGAAACTATAAGAGATAATGCAATTTGGCAACCGGCAATGTAATTAGCATGCCGAATATTACTTGGAATGTGAATTGGAACGAAATCGCCAATAGATAAGGCCATTTTACAATTTGGGCCCAAGTTAGAAGCAGAGCCTAAGGTGTAAATTATCGATAGTCCATATCTCGGAAACTATAAGAGATAATGCAATTTGGCAACCGGCAATGTAATTAGCATGCCGAATATTACTTGGAATGTGAATTGGAACGAAATCGCCAATAGATAAGACCATTTTACAATTTGGGCCCAAGTTAGAAGCAGAGCCTAAGGTGTAAATTATCGATAGTCCATATCTCGGAAACTAAAAGAGATAATGCAATTTGGCAACCGGCAATGTAATTAGCATGCCGAATATTACTTGGAATGTGAATTGGAACGAAATCGCCAATAGATAAGACCATTTTACAATTTGGGCCCAAGTTAGAAGCAGAGCCTAAGGTGTAAATTATCGATAGTCCATATCTCGGAAACTATAAGAGATAATGCAGTTTCTCAACCGGCAATGTAAGTAGCATGCCGAATATTACTTGGAATGTGAATTGGGACGAAATCGCCAATAGATAAGACCATTTTACAATTTGGGCCCAAGTTAGAAGCAGAGCCTAAGGTGTAAATTATCGATAGTCCATATCTCGGAAACTATAAGAGATAATGCAATTTGGCAACCGGCAATGTAATTAGCATGCCGAATATTACTTGGAATGTGAATTGGAACGAAATCGCCAATAGATAAGACCATTTTACAATTTGGGCCCAAGTTAGAAGCAGAGCCTAAGGTGTAAATTATCGATAGTCCATATCTCGGAAACTATAAGAGATAATGCAATTTGGCAAAAGGCAATGTAATTAGCATGCCGAATACCACTTGGAATGTGAATTGGAACGAAATCGCCAATAGATAAGACCATTTTACAATTTGGGCCCAAGTTAGAAGCAGAGCCTAAGGTGTAAATTATCGATAGTCCATATCTCGGAAACTATAAGAGATAATTCAATTTGGCAACCGGCAATGTAATTAGCATGCCGAATATTACTTGGAATGTGAATTGGAACGAAATCGCCATAGATAAGACCATTTTACAATTTGGGCCCAAGTTAGAAGCAGAGCCTAAGGTGTAAATTATCGATAGTCCATATCTCGGAAACTATAAGAGATAATGCAATTTGGCAACCGGCAATGAAATTAGCATGCCGAATGTTACTTGGAATGTGAATTGGAACGAAATCGCCAATAGATAAGGCGATTTTACAATTTGGGCCCAAGTTAGAAGCAGAGCCTAAGGTGTAAATTATCGATAGTCCATATCTCGGAAACTATAAGAGATAATGCAATTAGGCAACCGGCAATGTAATTAGCATGCCGAATATTACTTGGAATGTGAATTGGAACGAAATCGCCAATAGATAAGACCATTTTACAATTTGGGCCCAAGTTAGAAGCAGAGCCTAAGGTGTAAATTATCGATAGTCCATATCTCGGAAACTATAAGAGATAATGCAATTTGGCAACCGGCAATGTAATTAGCATGCCGAATATTACTTGGAATGTGAATTGGAACGAAATCGCCAATAGATAAGACCATTTTACAATTTGGGCCCAAGTTAGAAGCAGAGCCTAAGATGTAAATAATCGATAGTCCATATCTCGGAAACTATAAGAGATAATGCAATTTGGCAACCGGCAATGTAATTAGCATGCTGAATATTACTTGGAATGTGAATTGGAACGAAATCGCCAATAGATAAGACCATTTTACAATTTGGGCCCAAGTTAGAAGCAGAGCCTAAGGTGTAAATTATCGATAGTCCATATCTCGGAAACTATAAGAGATAATGCAATTTGGCAACCGGCAATGTAATTAGCATGCCGAATATTACTTGGAATGTGAATTGGAACGAAATCGCCAATAGGTAAGACCATTTTACAATTTGGGCCCAAGTTAGAAGCAGAGCCTAAGGTGTAAATTATCGATAGTCCATATCTCGGAAACTATAAGAGATAATTCAATTTGGCAACCGGCAATGTAATTAGCATGCCGGATATTACTTGGAATGTGAATTGGAACGAAATCGCCAATAGATAAGACCATTTTACAATTTGGGCCCAAGTTAGAAGCAGAGCCTAAGGTGTAAATTATCGATAGTCCATATCTCGGAAACTATAAGAGATAATGCAATTTGGCAACCGGCAATGTAATTAGCATGCCGAATATTACTTGGAATGTGAATTGGAACGAAATCGCCAATAGATAAGGCGATTTTACAATTTGGGCCCAAGTTAGAAGCAGAGCCTAAGGTATAAATTATCGATAGTCCATATCTCGGAAACTATAAGAGATAATGCAATTAGGCAACCGGCAATGTAATTAGCATGCCGAATATTACTTGGAATGTGAATTGGAACGAAATCGCCAATAGATAAGGCGATTTTACAATTTGGGCCCAAGTTAGAAGCAGAGCCTAAGGTGTAAATTATCGATAGTCCATATCTCGGAAACTATAAGAGATAATGCAATTAGGCAACCGGCAATGTAATTAGCATGCCGAATATTACTTGGAATGTGAATTGGAACGAAATCGCCAATAGATAAGACCATTTTACAATTTGGGCCCAAGTTAGAAGCAGAGCCTAAGGTGTAAATTATCGATAGTCCATATCTCGGAAACTATAAGAGATAATGCAATTTGGCAACCGGCAATGTAATTAGCATGCCGAATATTACTTGGAATGTGAATTGGAACGAAATCGCCAATAGATAAGACCATTTTACAATTTGGGCCCAAGTTAGAAGCAGAGCCTAAGATGTAAATAATCGATAGTCCATATCTCGGAAACTATAAGAGATAATGCAATTTGGCAACCGGCAATGTAATTAGCATGCTGAATATTACTTGGAATGTGAATTGGAACGAAATCGCCAATAGATAAGACCATTTTACAATTTGGGCCCAAGTTAGAAGCAGAGCCTAAGGTGTAAATTATCGATAGTCCATATCTCGGAAACTATAAGAGATAATGCAATTTGGCAACCGGCAATGTAATTAGCATGCCGAATATTACTTGGAATGTGAATTGGAACGAAATCGCCAATAGTTAAGACCATTTTACAATTTGGGCCCAAGTTAGAAGCAGAGCCTAAGGTGTAAATTATCGATAGTCCATATCTCGGAAACTATAAGAGATAATTCAATTTGGCAACCGGCAATGTAATTAGCATGCCGGATATTACTTGGAATGTGAATTGGAACGAAATCGCCAATAGATAAGACCATTTTACAATTTGGGCCCAAGTTAGAAGCAGAGCCTAAGGTGTAAATTATCGATAGTCCATATCTCGGAAACTATAAGAGATAATGCAATTTGGCAACCGGCAATGTAATTAGCATGCCGAATATTACTTGGAATGTGAATTGGAATGAAATCGCCAATAGATAAGAACATTTTACAATTTGGGCCCAAGTTAGAAGCAGAGCCTAAGGTGTAAATTATCGATAGTCCATATCTCGAAAACTATAAGAGATAATGCAATTTGGCAACCGGCAATGTAATTAGCATGCCGAATATTACTTGGAATGTGAATTGGAACGAAATCGCCAATAGGTAAGACCATTTTACAATTTGGGCCCAAGATAGAAGCAGAGCCTAAGGTGTAAATTATCGATAGTCCATATCTCGGAAACTATAAGAGATAATTCAATTTGGCAACCGGCAATGTAATTAGCATGACGGATATTACTTGGAATGTGAATTGGAACGAAATCGCCAATAGATAAGACCATTTTACAATTTGGGCCCAAGTTAGAAGCAGAGCCTAAGGTGTAAATTACCGATAGTCCATATCTCGGAAACTATAAGAGATAATGCAATTTGGCAACCGGCAATGTAATTAGCATGCCAAATATTACTAGGAATGTGAATTGGAACGAAATCGCCAATAGATAAGGCGATTTTACAATTTGGGCCCAAGTTAGAAGCAGAGCCTAAGGTGTAAATTATCGATAGTCCATATCTCGGAAACTATACGAGATAATGCAATTTGGCAACCGGCAATGTAATTAGCATGCCGAATATTACTTGGAATGTGAATTGAAACGAAATCGCCAATAGATAAGACCATTTTTCAATTTGGGCCCAAGTTAGAAGCAGAGCCTAAGGGGTAAATTATCGATAGTCCATATCTCGGAAACTACAAGAGATAATGCAATTTGGCAACCGGCAATGTAATTAGCATGCCGAATATTACTTGGAATGTGAATTGGAACGAAATCGCCAATAGATAAGACCATTTTACAATTTGGGCCAAAGTTAGAAGCAGAGCCTAAGGTATAAATTATCGATAGTCCATATCTCGGAAACTATAAGAGATAATGCAATTTGGCAACCGGCAATGTAATTAGCATGCCGAATATTACTTGGAATGTGAATTGGAATGAAATCGCCAATAGATAAGACCATTTTACAATTTGGGCCCAAGTTGGAAGCAGAGCCTAAGGTGTAAATTATCGATAGTCCATATCTCGGAAACTATAAGAGATAATGCAATTTGGCAACCGGCAATGTAATTAGCATGCCGAATATTACTTGGAATGTGAATTGGAACGAAATCGCCAATAGATAAGACCATTTTACAATTTGGGCCCAAGTTAGAAGCAGAGCCTAAGGTGTAAATTATCGATAGTCCATATCTCGGAAACTATAAGAGATAATGCAATTTGGCAACCGGCAATGTAATTAGCATGCCGAATATTACTTGGAATGTGAATTGGAACGAAATCGCCATGAGATAAGACCATTTTACAATTTGGGCCCAAGTTAGAAGCAGAGCCTAAGGTGTAAATTATCAATAGTCCATATCTCTGAAACTATAAGAGATAATGCAATTTGGCAACCGGCAATGTAATCAGCATGCCGAGTATTACTTGGAATGTGAATTGGAACGAAATCGCCAATAGATAAGGCCATTTTACAATTTGGGCCCAAGTTAGAAGCAGAGCCTAAGGTGTAAATTATCGATAGTCCATATCTCGGAAACTATAAGAGATAATGCAATTTGGCAACCGGCAATGTAATTAGCATGCCGAATATTACTTGGAATGTGAATTGGAACGAAATCGCCAATAGATAAGACCATTTTACAATTTGGGCCCAAGTTAGAAGCAGAGCCTAAGGTGTAAATTATCCATAGTCCATATCTCGGAAACTATAAGAGATAATGCAATTTGGCAACCGGCAATGTAATTAGCATGCCGAATATTACTTGGAATGTGAATTGGAACGAAATCGCCAATAGATAAGACCATTTTACAATTTTTGCCCAAGCTAGAAGCAGAGCCTAAGGTGTAAATTATCGATAGTCCATATCTCGGAAACTATAAGAGATAATGCAATTTGGCAACCGGCAATGTAATTAGCATGCCGAATATTACTTGGAATGTGAATTGGAACGAAATCGCCAATAGATAAGACGATTTTACAATTTGGGCCCAAGTTAGAAGCGAGCCTAAGGTGTAAATTATCGATAGTCCATATCTCGGAAACTATAAGAGATAATTCAATTTGGCAACCGGCAATGTAATTAGCATGCCGAATATTACTTGGAATGTGAATTGGAACGAAATCGCCAATAGATAAGACCATTTTACAATTTGGGCCCAAGCTAGAAGCAGAGCCTAAGGTGTAAATTATCGATAGTCCATATCTCGGAAACTATAAGAGATAATGCAATTTGGCAACCGGCAATGTAATTAGCATGCCGAATATTACTTGGAATGTGAATTGGAACGAAATCGCCAATAGATAAGACGATTTTACAATTTGGGCCCAAGTTAGAAGCAGAGCCTAAGGTGTAAATTATCGATAGTCCATATCTCGGAAACTATAAGAGATAATGCAATTTGGCAACCGGCAATGTAATTAGCATGCCGAATATTACTTGGAATGTGAATTGGAACGAAATCGCCATAGATAAGACCATTTTACAATTTGGGCCCAAGTTAGAAGCAGAGCCTAAGGTGTAAATTATCGATAGTCCATATCTCGGAAACTATAAGAGATAATGCAATTTGGCAACCGGCAATGAAATTAGCATGCCGAATGTTACTTGGAATGTGAATTGGAACGAAATCGCCAATAGATAAGGCGATTTTACAATTTGGGCCCAAGTTAGAAGCAGAGCCTAAGGTGTAAATTATCGATAGTCCATATCTCGGAAACTATAAGAGATAATGCAATTAGGCAACCGGCAATGTAATTAGCATGCCGAATATTACTTGGAATGTGAATTGGAACGAAATCGCCAATAGATAAGACCATTTTACAATTTGGGCCCAAGTTAGAAGCAGAGCCTAAGGTGTAAATTATCGATAGTCCATATCTCGGAAACTATAAGAGATAATGCAATTTGGCAACCGGCAATGTAATTAGCATGCCGAATATTACTTGGAATGTGAATTGGAACGAAATCGCCAATAGATAAGACCATTTTACAATTTGGGCCCAAGTTAGAAGCAGAGCCTAAGATGTAAATAATCGATAGTCCATATCTCGGAAACTATAAGAGATAATGCAATTTGGCAACCGGCAATGTAATTAGCATGCTGAATATTACTTGGAATGTGAATTGGAACGAAATCGCCAATAGATAAGACCATTTTACAATTTGGGCCCAAGTTAGAAGCAGAGCCTAAGGTGTAAATTATCGATAGTCCATATCTCGGAAACTATAAGAGATAATGCAATTTGGCAACCGGCAATGTAATTAGCATGCCGAATATTACTTGGAATGTGAATTGGAACGAAATCGCCAATAGGTAAGACCATTTTACAATTTGGGCCCAAGTTAGAAGCAGAGCCTAAGGTGTAAATTATCGATAGTCCATATCTCGGAAACTATAAGAGATAATTCAATTTGGCAACCGGCAATGTAATTAGCATGCCGGATATTACTTGGAATGTGAATTGGAACGAAATCGCCAATAGATAAGACCATTTTACAATTTGGGCCCAAGTTAGAAGCAGAGCCTAAGGTGTAAATTATCGATAGTCCATATCTCGGAAACTATAAGAGATAATGCAATTTGGCAACCGGCAATGTAATTAGCATGCCGAATATTACTTGGAATGTGAATTGGAACGAAATCGCCAATAGATAAGGCGATTTTACAATTTGGGCCCAAGTTAGAAGCAGAGCCTAAGGTATAAATTATCGATAGTCCATATCTCGGAAACTATAAGAGATAATGCAATTAGGCAACCGGCAATGTAATTAGCATGCCGAATATTACTTGGAATGTGAATTGGAACGAAATCGCCAATAGATAAGGCGATTTTACAATTTGGGCCCAAGTTAGAAGCAGAGCCTAAGGTGTAAATTATCGATAGTCCATATCTCGGAAACTATAAGAGATAATGCAATTAGGCAACCGGCAATGTAATTAGCATGCCGAATATTACTTGGAATGTGAATTGGAACGAAATCGCCAATAGATAAGACCATTTTACAATTTGGGCCCAAGTTAGAAGCAGAGCCTAAGGTGTAAATTATCGATAGTCCATATCTCGGAAACTATAAGAGATAATGCAATTTGGCAACCGGCAATGTAATTAGCATGCCGAATATTACTTGGAATGTGAATTGGAACGAAATCGCCAATAGATAAGACCATTTTACAATTTGGGCCCAAGTTAGAAGCAGAGCCTAAGATGTAAATAATCGATAGTCCATATCTCGGAAACTATAAGAGATAATGCAATTTGGCAACCGGCAATGTAATTAGCATGCTGAATATTACTTGGAATGTGAATTGGAACGAAATCGCCAATAGATAAGACCATTTTACAATTTGGGCCCAAGTTAGAAGCAGAGCCTAAGGTGTAAATTATCGATAGTCCATATCTCGGAAACTATAAGAGATAATGCAATTTGGCAACCGGCAATGTAATTAGCATGCCGAATATTACTTGGAATGTGAATTGGAACGAAATCGCCAATATTTAAGACCATTTTACAATTTGGGCCCAAGTTAGAAGCAGAGCCTAAGGTGTAAATTATCGATAGTCCATATCTCGGAAACTATAAGAGATAATTCAATTTGGCAACCGGCAATGTAATTAGCATGCCGGATATTACTTGGAATGTGAATTGGAACGAAATCGCCAATAGATAAGACCATTTTACAATTTGGGCCCAAGTTAGAAGCAGAGCCTAAGGTGTAAATTATCGATAGTCCATATCTCGGAAACTATAAGAGATAATGCAATTTGGCAACCGGCAATGTAATTAGCATGCCGAATATTACTTGGAATGTGAATTGGAATGAAATCGCCAATAGATAAGAACATTTTACAATTTGGGCCCAAGTTAGAAGCAGAGCCTAAGGTGTAAATTATCGATAGTCCATATCTCGAAAACTATAAGAGATAATGCAATTTGGCAACCGGCAATGTATTTAGCATGCCGAATATTACTTGGAATGTGAATTGGAACGAAATCGCCAATAGGTAAGACCATTTTACAATTTGGGCCCAAGATAGAAGCAGAGCCTAAGGTGTAAATTATCGATAGTCCATATCTCGGAAACTATAAGAGATAATTCAATTTGGCAACCGGCAATGTAATTAGCATGACGGATATTACTTGGAATGTGAATTGGAACGAAATCGCCAATAGATAAGACCATTTTACAATTTGGGCCCAAGTTAGAAGCAGAGCCTAAGGTGTAAATTACCGATAGTCCATATCTCGGAAACTATAAGAGATAATGCAATTTGGCAACCGGCAATGTAATTAGCATGCCAAATATTACTAGGAATGTGAATTGGAACGAAATCGCCAATAGATAAGGCGATTTTACAATTTGGGCCCAAGTTAGAAGCAGAGCCTAAGGTGTAAATTATCGATAGTCCATATCTCGGAAACTATACGAGATAATGCAATTTGGCAACCGGCAATGTAATTAGCATGCCGAATATTACTTGGAATGTGAATTGAAACGAAATCGCCAATAGATAAGACCATTTTTCAATTTGGGCCCAAGTTAGAAGCAGAGCCTAAGGGGTAAATTATCGATAGTCCATATCTCGGAAACTACAAGAGATAATGCAATTTGGCAACCGGCAATGTAATTAGCATGCCGAATATTACTTGGAATGTGAATTGGAACGAAATCGCCAATAGATAAGACCATTTTACAATTTGGGCCAAAGTTAGAAGCAGAGCCTAAGGTATAAATTATCGATAGTCCATATCTCGGAAACTATAAGAGATAATGCAATTTGGCAACCGGCAATGTAATTAGCATGCCGAATATTACTTGGAATGTGAATTGGAATGAAATCGCCAATAGATAAGACCATTTTACAATTTGGGCCCAAGTTGGAAGCAGAGCCTAAGGTGTAAATTATCGATAGTCCATATCTCGGAAACTATAAGAGATAATGCAATTTGGCAACCGGCAATGTAATTAGCATGCCGAATATTACTTGGAATGTGAATTGGAACGAAATCGCCAATAGATAAGACCATTTTACAATTTGGGCCCAAGTTAGAAGCAGAGCCTAAGGTGTAAATTATCGATAGTCCATATCTCGGAAACTATAAGAGATAATGCAATTTGGCAACCGGCAATTTAATTAACATGCCGAATATTACTTGGAATGTGAATTGGAACGAAATCGCCAATAGATAAGACCATTTTACAATTTGGGCCCAAGTTAGAAGCAGAGCCTAAGGTGTAAATTATCGATAGTCCATATCTCGGAAACTATAAGAGATAATGCAATTTGGCAACCGGCAATGTAATTAGCATGCCGAATATTACTTGGAATGTGAATTGGAACGAAATCGCCATGAGATAAGACCATTTTACAATTTGGGCCCAAGTTAGAAGCAGAGCCTAAGGTGTAAATTATCAATAGTCCATATCTCTGAAACTATAAGAGATAATGCAATTTGGCAACCGGCAATGTAATCAGCATGCCGAGTATTACTTGGAATGTGAATTGGAACGAAATCGCCAATAGATAAGGCCATTTTACAATTTGGGCCCAAGTTAGAAGCAGAGCCTAAGGTGTAAATTATCGATAGTCCATATCTCGGAAACTATAAGAGATAATGCAATTTGGCAACCGGCAATGTAATTAGCATGCCGAATATTACTTGGAATGTGAATTGGAACGAAATCGCCAATAGATAAGACCATTTTACAATTTGGGCCCAAGTTAGAAGCAGAGCCTAAGGTGTAAATTATCCATAGTCCATATCTCGGAAACTATAAGAGATAATGCAATTTGGCAAATGGCAATGTAATTAGCATGCCGAATATTACTTGGAATGTGAATTGGAACGAAATCGCCAATAGATAAGACCATTTTACAATTTGGGCCCAAGTTAGAAGCAGAGCCTAAGGTGTAAATTATCGATAGTCCATATCTCGGAAACTATAAGAGATAATGCAATTTGGCAACCGGCAATGTAATTAGCATGCCGAATACTACTTGGAATGTGAATTGGAACGAAATCGCCAATAGATAAGACCATTTTACAATTTGGGCCCAAGTTTGAAGCAGAGCCTAAGGTGTAAATTATCGATAGTCCATATCTCGGAAACTATAAGAGATAATGCAATTTGGCAACCGGCAATGTAATTAGCATGCCGAATATTACTTGGAATGTGAATTGGAACGAAATCGCCAATAGATAAGACCATTTTACAATTTTTGCCCAAGCTAGAAGCAGAGCCTAAGGTGTAAATTATCGATAGTCCATATCTCGGAAACTATAAGAGATAATGCAATTTGGCAACCGGCAATGTAATTAGCATGCCGAATATTACTTGGAATGTGAATTGGAACGAAATCGCCAATAGATAAGACGATTTTACAATTTGGGCCCAAGTTAGAAGCGAGCCTAAGGTGTAAATTATCGATAGTCCATATCTCGGAAACTATAAGAGATAATTCAATTTGGCAACCGGCAATGTAATTAGCATGCCGAATATTACTTGGAATGTGAATTGGAACGAAATCGCCAATAGATAAGACCATTTTACAATTTGGGCCCAAGCTAGAAGCAGAGCCTAAGGTGTAAATTATCGATAGTCCATATCTCGGAAACTATAAGAGATAATGCAATTTGGCAACCGGCAATGTAATTAGCATGCCGAATATTACTTGGAATGTGAATTGGAACGAAATCGCCAATAGATAAGACGATTTTACAATTTGGGCCCAAGTTAGAAGCAGAGCCTAAGGTGTAAATTATCGATAGTCCATATCTCGGAAACTATAAGAGATAATGCAATTTGGCAACCGGCAATGTAATTAGCATGCCGAATATTACTTGGAATGTGAATTGGAACGAAATCGCCAATAGATAAGACCATTTTACAATTTGGGCCCAAGTTAGAAGCAGAGCCTAAGGTGTAAATTATCGATAGTCCATATCTCGGAAACTATAAGAGATAATGCAATTTGGCAACCGGCAATGTAATTAGCATGCCGAATATTACTTGGAATGTGAATTGGAACGAAATCGCCAATAGATAAGACCATTTTACAATTTGGGCCCAAGTTTGAAGCAGAGCCTAAGATGTAAATAATCGATAGTCCATATCTCGGAAACTATAAGAGATAATACAATTTGGCTACCGGCAATGTAATTAGCATGCCGAATATTACTTGGAATGTGAATTGGAACGAAATCGCCAATAGATAAGACCATTTTACAATTTGGGCCCAAGTTAGAAGCAGAGCCTAAGGTGTAAATTATCGATAGTCCATGTCTCGGAAACTATAAGATATAATGCAATTTGGCAACCGGCAATGTAATTAGCATGCCGAATATTACTTGGAATGTGAATTGGAATGAAATCGCCAATAGATAAGACCATTTTACAATTTGGGCCCAAGTTAGAAGCAGAGCCTAAGGTGTAAATTATCGATAGTCCATATCTCGGAAACTATAAGAGATAATGCAATTTGGCAACCGGCAATGTAATTAGCATGCCGAATATTACTTGGAATGTGAATTGGAACGAAATCGCCAATAGATAAGGCGATTTTACAATTTGGGCCCAAGTTAGAAGCAGAGCCTAAGGTGTAAATATTCGATAGTCCATATCTCGGAAACTATAAGAGATAATGCAATTTGGCAACCGGCAATGTAATTAGCATGCCGAATATTACTTGAAATGTGAATTGGAACGAAATCGCCAATAGATAAGACCATTTTAAAATTTGGGCCCAAGTTAGAAGCAGAGCCTAAGGTGTAAATTATCGATAGTCCATATCTCGGAAACTATAAGAGATAATGCAATTTGGCAACCGGCAATTTAATTAACATGCCGAATATTACTTGGAATGTGAATTGGAACGAAATCGCCAATAGATAAGACCATTTTACAATTTGGGCCCAAGTTAGAAGCAGAGCCTAAGGTGTAAATTATCGATAGTCCATATCTCGGAAACTATAAGAGATAATGCAATTTGGCAACCGGCAATGTAATTAGCATGCCGAATATTACTTGGAATGTGAATTGGAACGAAATCGCCAATAGATAAGACCATTGTACAATTTGGGCCCAAGTTAGAAGCAGAGCCTAAGGTGTAAATTATCGATAGTCCATATCTCTGAAACTATAAGAGATAATGCAATTTGGCAACCGGCAATGTAATCAGCATGCCGAGTATTACTTGGAATGTGAATTGGAACGAAATCGCCAATAGATAAGGCCATTTTACAATTTGGGCCCAAGTTAGAAGCAGAGCCTAAGGTGTAAATTATCGATAGTCCATATCTCGAAAACTATAAGAGATAATGCAATTTGGCAACCGGCAATGTAATTAGCATGCCGAATATTACTTGGAATGTGAATTGGAACGAAATCGCCAATAGATAAGACCATTTTACAATTTGGGCCCAAGTTAGAAGCAGAGCCTAAGGTGTAAATTATCCATAGTCCATATCTCGGAAACTATAAGAGATAATGCAATTTGGCAAATGGCAATGTAATTAGCATGCCGAATATTACTTGGAATGTGAATTGGAATGAAATCGCCAATAGATAAGACCATTTTACAATTTGGGCCCAAGTTAGAAGCAGAGCCTAAGGTGTAAATTATCGATAGTCCATATCTCGGAAACTATAAGAGATAATGCAATTTGGCAACCGGCAATGTAATTAGCATGCCGAATATTACTTGGAATGTGAATTGGAACGAAATCGCCAATAGATAAGGCGATTTTACAATTTGGGCCCAAGTTAGAAGCAGAGCCTAAGGTGTAAATAATCGATAGTCCATATCTCGGAAACTATAAGAGATAATGCAATTTGGCAACCGGCAATGTAATTAGCATGCCGAATATTACTTGGAATGTGAATTGGAACGAAATCGCCAATAGATAAGACCATTTTAAAATTTGGGCCCAAGTTAGAAGCAGAGCCTAAGGTGTAAATTATCGATAGTCCATATCTCGGAAACTATAAGAGATAATGCAATTTGGCAACCGGCAATTTAATTAACATGCCGAATATTACTTGGAATGTGAATTGGAACGAAATCGCCAATAGATAAGACCATTTTACAATTTGGGCCCAAGTTAGAAGCAGAGCCTAAGGTGTAAATTATCGATAGTCCATATCTCGGAAACTATAAGAGATAATGCAATTTGGCAACCGGCAATGTAATTAGCATGCCGAATATTACTTGGAATGTGAATTGGAACGAAATCGCCAATAGATAAGACCATTGTACAATTTGGGCCCAAGTTAGAAGCAGAGCCTAAGGTGTAAATTATCGATAGTCCATATCTCGGAAACTATAAGAGATAATGCAATTTGGCAACCGGCAATGTAATCAGCATGCCGAGTATTACTTGGAATGTGAATTGGAACGAAATCGCCAATAGATAAGGCCATTTTACAATTTGGGCCCAAGTTAGAAGCAGAGCCTAAGGTGTAAATTATCGATAGTCCATATCTCGAAAACTATAAGAGATAATGCAATTTGGCAACCGGCAATGTAATTAGCATGCCGAATATTACTTGGAATGTGAATTGGAACGAAATCGCCAATAGATAAGACCATTTTACAATTTGGGCCCAAGTTAGAAGCAGAGCCTAAGGTGTAAATTATCCATTGTCCATATCTCGGAAACTATAAGAGATAATGCAATTTGGCAAATGGCAATGTAATTAGCATGCCGAATATTACTTGGAATGTGAATTGGAACGAAATCGCCAATAGATAAGACCATTTTACAATTTGGGCCCAAGTTAGAAGCAGAGCCTAAGGTGTAAATTATCGATAGTCCATATCTCGGAAACTATAAGAGATAATGCAATTTGGCAACCGGCAATGTAATTAGCATGCCGAATACTACTTGGAATGTGAATTGGAACAAAATCGCCAATAGATAAGACCATTTTACAATTTGGGCCCAAGTTTGAAGCAGAGCCTAAGGTGTAAATTATCGATAGTCCATATCTCGGAAACTATAAGAGATAATTCAATTTGGCAACCGGCAATGTAATTAGCATGCCGAATATTACTTGGAATGTGAATTGGAACGAAATCGCCAATAGATAAGACCATTTTACAATTTGGGCCCAAGCTAGAAGCAGAGCCTAAGGTGTAAATTATCGATAGTCCATATCTCGGAAACTATAAGAGATAATGCAATTTGGCAACCGGCAATGTAATTAGCATGCCGAATATTACTTGGAATGTGAATTGGAACGAAATCGCCAATAGATAAGACCATTTTAAAATTTGGGCCCAAGTTAGAAGCAGCGCCTAAGGTGTAAATAATCGATAGTCCATATCTCGGAAACTATAAGAGATAATGCAATTTGGCAACCGGCAATGTAATTAGCATGCCGAATATTACTCGGAATGTGAATTGGAACGAAATCGCCAATAGATAAGACCATTTTAAAATTTGGGCCCAAGTTAGAAGCAGAGCCTAAGGTGTAAATTATCGATAGTCCATATCTCGGAAACTATAAGAGATAATGCAATTTGGCAACCGGCAATTTAATTAACATGCCGAATATTACTTGGAATGTGAATTGGAACGAAATCGCCAATAGATAAGACCATTGTACAATTTGGGCCCAAGTTAGAAGCAGAGCCTAAGGTGTAAATTATCGATAGTCCATATCTCGGAAACTATAAGAGATAATGCAATTTGGCAACCGGCAATGTAATTAGCATGCCGAATATTACTTGGAATGTGAATTGGAACGAAATCGCCAATAGATAAGACCATTGTACAATTTGGGCCCAAGTTAGAAGCAGAGCCTAAGGTGTAAATTATCGATAGTCCATATCTCTGAAACTATAAGAGATAATGCAATTTGGCAACCGGCAATGTAATCAGCATGCCGAGTATTACTTGGAATGTGAATTGGAACGAAATCGCCAATAGATAAGGCCATTTTACAATTTGGGCCCAAGTTAGAAGCAGAGCCTAAGGTGTAAATTATCGATAGTCCATATCTCGGAAACTATAAGAGATAATGCAATTTGGCAACCGGCAATTTAATTAACATGCCGAATATTACTTGGAATGTGAATTGGAACGAAATCGCCAATAGATAAGACCATTTTACAATTTGGGCCCAAGTTAGAAGCAGAGCCTAAGGTGTAAATTATCGATAGTCCATATCTCGGAAACTATAAGAGATAATGCAATTTGGCAACCGGCAATGTAATTAGCATGCCGAATATTACTTGGAATGTGAATTGGAACGAAATCGCCAATAGATAAGACCATTGTACAATTTGGGCCCAAGTTAGAAGCAGAGCCTAAGGTGTAAATTATCGATAGTCCATATCTCTGAAACTATAAGAGATAATGCAATTTGGCAACCGGCAATGTAATCAGCATGCCGAGTATTACTTGGAATGTGAATTGGAACGAAATCGCCAATAGATAAGGCCATTTTACAATTTGGGCCCAAGTTAGAAGCAGAGCCTAAGGTGTAAATTATCGATAGTCCATATCTCGGAAACTATAAGAGATAATGCAATTTGGCAACCGGCAATGTAATTAGCATGCCGAATATTACTTGGAATGTGAATTGGAACGAAATCGCCAATAGATAAGACGATTTTACAATTTGGGCCCAAGTTAGAAGCAGAGCCTAAGGTGTAAATTATCGATAGTCCATATCTCGGAAACTAAAAGAGATAATGCAATTTGGCAACCGGCAATGTAATTAGCATGCCGAATATTACTTGGAATGTGAATTGGAACGAAATCGCCAATAGATAAGACCATTTTACAATTTGGGCCCAAGTTAGAAGCAGAGCCTAAGGTGTAAATTATCGATAGTCCATATCTCGGAAACTATAAGAGATAATGCAGTTTCGCAACCGGCAATGCAATTAGCATGCCGAATATTACTTGGAATGTGAATTGGAACGAAATCGCCAATAGATAAGACGATTTTACAATTTGGGCCCAAGTTAGAAGCAGAGCCTAAGGTGTAAATTACCGATATTCCATATCTCGGAAACTATAAGAGATAATGCAATTTGGCAATCGGCAATGTAATTAGCATGCCGAATATTACTTGGAATGTGAATTGGAACGAAATCGCTAATAGATAAGACCATTTTACAATTTGGGCCCAAGTTAGAAGCAGAGCCAAAGGTGTAAATTATCGATAGTCCATATCTCGGAAACTATGAGAGATAATACAATTTGGCAACCGGCAATGTAATTAGCATGCCGAATATTACTTGGAATGTGAATTGGAACGAAATCGCCAATAGATAAGACGATTTTACAATTTGGGCCCAAGTTAGAAGCAGAGCCTAAGGTGTAAATTATCGATAGTCCATATCTCGGAAACTATAAGAGATAATGCAGTTTCGCAACCGGCAATGCAATTAGCATGCCGAATATTACTTGGAATGTGAATTGGAACGAAATCGCCAATAGATAAGACGATTTTACAATTTGGGCCCAAGTTAGAAGCAGATCCTAAGGTGTAAATTATCGATAGTCCATATCTCGGAAACTATAAGAGATAATGCAATTTGGCAACCGGCAATGTAATTAGCATGCCGAATATTACTTGGAATGTGAATTGGAACGAAATCGCCAATAGATAAGACCATTTTACAATTTGGGCCCAAGTTAGAAGCAGAGCCTAAGGTGTAAATTATCGATAGTCCATATCTCGGAAACTATAAGAGATAATGCAGTTTCGCAACCGGCAATGCAATTAGCATGCCGAATATTACTTGGAATGTGAATTGGAACGAAATCGCCAATAGATAAGACGATTTTACAATTTGGGCCCAAGTTAGAAGCAGAGCCTAAGGTGTAAATTACCGATATTCCATATCTCGGAAACTATAAGAGATAATGCAATTTGGCAATCGGCAATGTAATTAGCATGCCGAATATTACTTGGAATGTGAATTGGAACGAAATCGCTAATAGATAAGACCATTTTACAATTTGGGCCCAAGTTAGAAGCAGAGCCAAAGGTGTAAATTATCGATAGTCCATATCTCTGAAACTATAAGAGATAATGCAATTTGGCAACCGGCAATGTAATCATCATGCCGAGTATTACTTGGAATGTGAATTGGAACGAAATCGCCAATAGATAAGGCCATTTTACAATTTGGGCCCAAGTTAGAAGCAGAGCCTAAGGTGTAAATTATCGATAGTCCATATCTCGGAAACTATAAGAGATAATGCAATTTGGCAACCGGCAATTTAATTAACATGCCGAATATTACTTGGAATGTGAATTGGAACGAAATCGCCAATAGATAAGACCATTTTACAATTTGGGCCCAAGTTAGAAGCAGAGCCTAAGGTGTAAATTATCGATAGTCCATATCTCGGAAACTATAAGAGATAATGCAATTTGGCAACCGGCAATGTAATTAGCATGCCGAATATTACTTGGAATGTGAATTGGAACGAAATCGCCAATAGATAAGACCATTGTACAATTTGGGCCCAAGTTAGAAGCAGAGCCTAAGGTGTAAATTATCGATAGTCCATATCTCTGAAACTATAAGAGATAATGCAATTTGGCAACCGGCAATGTAATCAGCATGCCGAGTATTACTTGGAATGTGAATTGGAACGAAATCGCCAATAGATAAGGCCATTTTACAATTTGGGCCCAAGTTAGAAGCAGAGCCTAAGGTGTAAATTATCGATATTCCATATCTCGAAAACTATAAGAGATAATGCAATTTGGCAACCGGCAATGTAATTAGCATGCCGAATATTACTTGGAATGTGAATTGGAACGAAATCGCCAATAGATAAGACGATTTTACAATTTGGGCCCAAGTTAGAAGCAGAGCCTAAGGTGTAAATTATCGATAGTCCATATCTCGGAAACTAAAAGAGATAATGCAGTTTGGCAAACGGCAATGTAATTAGCATGCCGAATATTACTTGGAATGTGAATTGGAACGAAATCGCCAATAGATAAGACCATTTTACAATTTGGGCCCAAGTTAGAAGCAGAGCCTAAGGTGTAAATTATCGATAGTCCATATCTCGGAAACTATAAGAGATAATGCAGTTTCGCAACCGGCAATGCAATTAGCATGCCGAATATTACTTGGAATGTGAATTGGAACGAAATCGCCAATAGATAAGACGATTTTACAATTTGGCCCCAAGTTAGAAGCAGAGCCTAAGGTGTAAATTACCGATATTCCATATCTCGGAAACTATAAGAGATAATGCAATTTGGCAATCGGCAATGTAATTAGCATGCCGAATATTACTTGGAATGTGAATTGGAACGAAATCGCTAATAGATAAGACCATTTAACAATTTGGGCCCAAGTTAGAAGCAGAGCCAAAGGTGTAAATTATCGATAGTCCATATCTCGGAAACTATAAGAGATAATACAATTTGGCAACCGGCAATGTAATTAGCATGCCGAATATTACTTGGAATGTGAATTGGAACGAAATCGCCAATAGATAAGACGATTTTACAATTTGGGCCCAAGTTAGAAGCAGAGCCTAAGGTGTAAATTATCGATAGTCCATATCTCGGAAACTATAAGAGATAATGCAGTTTCGCAACCGGCAATGCAATTAGCATGCCGAATATTACTTGGAATGTGAATTGGAACGAAATCGCCAATAGATAAGACGATTTTACAATTTGGGCCCAAGTTAGAAGCAGATCCTAAGGTGTAAATTATCGATAGTCCATATCTCGGAAACTATAAGAGATAATGCAATTTGGCAACCGGCAATGTAATTAGCATGCCGAATATTACTTGGAATGTGAATTGGAACGAAATCGCCAATAGATAAGACCATTTTACAATTTGGGCCCAAGTTAGAAGCAGAGCCTAAGGTGTAAATTATCGATAGTCCATATCTCGGAAACTATAAGAGATAATGCAGTTTCGCAACCGGCAATGCAATTAGCATGCCGAATATTACTTGGAATGTGAATTGGAACGAAATCGCCAATAGATAAGACGATTTTACAATTTGGGCCCAAGTTAGAAGCAGAGCCTAAGGTGTAAATTACCGATATTCCATATCTCGGAAACTATAAGAGATAATGCAATTTGGCAATCGGCAATGTAATTAGCATGCCGAATATTACTTGGAATGTGAATTGGAACGAAATCGCTAATAGATAAGACCATTTTACAATTTGGGCCCAAGTTAGAAGCAGAGCCAAAGGTGTAAATTATCGATAGTCCATATCTCGGAAACTATAAGAGATAATGCAATTTGGCAACCGGCAATGTAATTAGCATGCCGAATATTACTTGGAATGTTAATTGGAACGAAATCGCCAATAGATAAGACGATTTTACAATTTGGGCCCAAGTTAGAAGCAGAGCCTAAGGTGTAAATTACCGATAGTCCATATCTCGGAAACTATAAGAGATAATGCAATTTGGCAACCGGCAATGTAATTAGCATGCCGAATATTACTTGGAATGTGAATTGGAACGAAATCGCCAATAGATAAGACCATTTTACAATTTGGGCCCAAGTTAGAAGCAGAGCCTAAGGTGTAAATTACCGATAGTCCATATCTCGGAAACTATAAGAGATAATGCAATTTGGCAACCGGCAATGTAATTAGCATGCCGAATATTACTTGGAATGTGAATTGGAAAGAAATCGCCAATAGATAAGACCATTTTACAATTTGGGCCCAAGTTAGAAGCAGAGCCTAAGGTGTAAATTATCGATAGTCCATATCTCGGAAACTATAAGAGATAATGCAATTTGGCAACCGGCAATGTAATTAGCATGCCGAATATTACTTGGAATGTGAATTGGAACGAAATCGCCAATAGATAAGACCATTTTACAATTTGGGCCCAAGTTAGAAGCAGAGCCTAAGGTGTAAATTATTGACAGTCCATATCTCGGAAACTATAAGAGATAATGCAATTTCGCAACCGGCAATGTAATTAGCATGCCGAATATTACTTGGAATGTGAATTGGAACGAAATCGCCAATAGGTAAGACCATTTTACAATTTGGGCCCAAGTTAGAAGCAGAGCCTAAGGTGTAAATTATCGATAGTCCATATCTCGGAAACTATAAGAGATAATTCAATTTGGCCACCGGCAATGTAATTAGCATGCCGAATATTACTTGGAATGTGAATTGGAACGAAATCGCCAATAGATAAGACGATTTTACAATTTGGGCCCAAGTTAGAAGCAGAGCCTAAGGTGTAAATTACCGATATTCCATATCTCGGAAACTATAAGAGATAATGCAATTTGGCAATCGGCAATGTAATTAGCATGCCGAATATTACTTGGAATGTGAATTGGAACGAAATCGCTAATAGATAAGACCATTTTACAATTTGGGCCCAAGTTAGAAGCAGAGCCAAAGGTGTAAATTATCGATAGTCCATATCTCGGAAACTATAAGAGATAATGCAATTTGGCAACCGGCAATGTAATTAGCATGCCGAATATTACTTGGAATGTGAATTGGAACGAAATCGCCAATAGATAAGACGATTTTACAATTTGGGCCCAAGTTAGAAGCAGAGCCTAAGGTGTAAATTACCGATAGTCCATATCTCGGAAACTATAAGAGATAATGCAATTTGGCAACCGGCAATGTAATTAGCATGCCGAATATTACTTGGAATGTGAATTGGAACGAAATCGCCAATAGATAAGACCATTTTACAATTTGGGCCCAAGTTAGAAGCAGAGCCTAAGGTGTAAATTACCGATAGTCCATATCTCGGAAACTATAAGAGATAATGCAATTTGGCAACCGGCAATGTAATTAGCATGCCGAATATTACTTGGAATGTGAATTGGAAAGAAATCGCCAATAGATAAGACCATTTTACAATTTGGGCCCAAGTTAGAAGCAGAGCCTAAGGTGTAAATTATCGATAGTCCATATCTCGGAAACTATAAGAGATAATGCATTTTGGCAACCGGAAATGTAATTAGCATGCCGAATATTACTTGGAATGTGAATTGGAACGAAATCGCCAATAGATAAGACCATTTTACAATTTGGGCCCAAGTTAGAAGCAGAGCCTAAGGTGTAAATTATTGACAGTCCATATCTCGGAAACTATAAGAGATAATGCAATTTCGCAACCGGCAATGTAATTAGCATGCCGAATATTACTTGGAATGTGAATTGGAACGAAATCGCCAATAGGTAAGACCATTTTACAATTTGGGCCCAAGTTAGAAGCAGAGCCTAAGGTGTAAATTATCGATAGTCCATATCTCGGAAACTATAAGAGATAATTCAATTTGGCCACCGGCAATGTAATTAGCATGCCGAATATTACTTGGAATGTGAATTGGTACGAAATCGCCAATAGATAAGACCATTTTACAATTTGGGCCCAAGTTAGAAGCAGAGCCTAAGGTGTAAATTATCGATAGTCCATATCTCGGAAACTATAAGAGATAATGCAATTTGGCAACCGGCAATGTAATTAGCATGCCGAATATTACTTGGAATGTGAATTGGAACGAAATCGCCAATAGATAAGGCCATTTTACAATTTGGGCCCAAGTTAGAAGCAGAGCCTAAGGTGTAAATTATCGATAGTCCATATCTCGGAAACTATAAGAGATAATGCAATTTGGCAACCGGCAATGTAATTAGCATGCCGAATATTACTTGGAATGTGA
Source organism: Rhynchophorus ferrugineus (assembly GCF_030347505.1). Classification (NCBI taxonomy): domain Eukaryota; kingdom Metazoa; phylum Arthropoda; class Insecta; order Coleoptera; family Curculionidae; genus Rhynchophorus; species Rhynchophorus ferrugineus. The sequence goes on from NW_027472687.1 coordinate 322,122, forward strand.
ATTGGAACGAAATCGCCAATAGATAAGACCATTTTACAATTTGGGCCCAAGTTAGAAGCAGAGCCTAAGGTGTAAATTATCGATAGTCCATATCTCGGAAACTAAAAGAGATAATGCAATTTGGCAACCGGCAATGTAATTAGCATGCCGAATATTACTTGGAATGTGAATTGGAACGAAATCGCCAATAGATAAGACCATTTTACAATTTGGGCCCAAGTTAGAAGCAGAGCCTAAGGTGTAAATTATCGATAGTCCATATCTCGGAAACTATAAGAGATAATGCAGTTTCGCAAACGGCAATGTAATTAGCATGCCGAATATTACTTGGAATGTGAATTGGGACGAAATCGCCAATAGATAAGACCATTTTACAATTTGGGCCCAAGTTAGAAGCAGAGCCTAAGGTGTAAATTATCGATAGTCCATATCTAGGAAACTATAAGAGATAATGCAATTTGGCAACCGGCAATGTAATTAGCATGCCGAATATTACTTGGAATGTGAATTGGAACGAAATCGCCAATAGATAAGACCATTTTACAATTTGGGCCCAAGTTAGGAGCAGAGCCTAAGGTGTAAATTATCGATAGTCCATATCTCGGAAACTATAAGAGATAATGCAATTTGGCAACCGGCAATGTAATTAGCATGCCGAATACCACTTGGAATGTGAATTGGAACGAAATAGCCAATAGATAAGACCATTTTACAATTTGGGCCCAAGTTAGAAGCATAGCCTAAGGTGTAAATTATCGATAGTCCATATCTGGGAAACTATAAGAGATAATTCAATTTGGCAACCGGCAATGTAATTAGCATGCCGAATATTACTTGGAATGTGAATTGGAACGAAATCGCCAATAGATAAGTCCATTTTACAATTTGGGCCCAAGTTAGAAGCAGAGCCTAAGGTGTAAATTATCGATAGTCCATATCTCGGAAACTATAAGAGATAATGCAATTTGGCAACCGGCAATGTAATTAGCATGCCGAATATTACTTGGAATGTGAATTGGAACGAAATCGCCAATAGATAAGACGATTTTACAATTTGGGCCCAAGTTAGAAGCAGAGCCTAAGGTGTAAATTATCGATAGTCCATATCTCGGAAACTAAAAGAAATAATGCAATTTGGCAACCGGCAATGTAATTAGCATGCCGAATATTACTTGGAATGTGAATTGGAACGAAATCGCCAATAGATAAGACCATTTTACAATTTGGGCCCAAGTTAGAAGCAGAGCCTAAGGTGTAAATTATCGATAGTCCATATCTCGGAAACTATAAGAGATAATGCAGTTTCGCAACCGGCAATGTAATTAGCATGCCGAATATTACTTGGAATGTGAATTGTGACGAAATCGCCAATAGATAAGACCATTTTACAATTTGGGCCCAAGTTAGAAGCAGAGCCTAAGGTGTAAATTATCGATAGTCCATATCTCGGAAACTATAAGAGATAATGCAATTTGGCAACCGGCAATGTAATTAGCATGCCGAATATTACTTGGAATGTGAATTGGTACGAAATCGCCAATAGATAAGACCATTTTACAATTTGGGCCCAAGTTAGAAGCAGAGCCTAAGGTGTAAATTATCGATAGTCCATATCTCGGAAACTATAAGAGATAACGCAATTTGGCAACAGGCAATGTAATTAGCATGCCGAATATTACTTGGAATGTGAATTGGAATGAAATCGCCAATAGATAAGACCATTTTACTATTTGGGCCCAAGTTAGAAGCAGAGCCTAAGGTGTAAATTATCGATAGTCCATATCTCGGAAACTATAAGAGATAATGCAATTTGGCAACCGGCAATGTAATTAGCATGCCGAATATTACTTGGAATGTGAATTGGAACGAAATCGCCAATAGATAAGACGATTTTACAATTTGGGCCCAAGTTAGAAGCAGAGCCTAAGGTGTAAATTACCGATAGTCCATATCTCGGAAACTATAAGAGATAATGCAATTTGGCAACCGGCAATGTAATTAGCATGCCGAATATTACTTGGAATGTGAATTGAAACGAAATCGCCAATAGATAAGACCATTTTACAATTTGGGCCCAAGTTAGAAGCAGAGCCTAAGGTGTAAATTATCGATAGTCCATATCTCGGAAACTATAAGAGATAATGCAATTTGGCAACCGGCAATGTAATTAGCATGCCGAATATTACTTGGAATGTGAATTGGAATGAAATCGCCAATAGATAAGACCATTTTACAATTTGTGCCCAAGTTAGAAGCAGAGCCTAAGGTGTAAATTATCCATAGTCCATACCTCGGAAACTATAAGAGATAATGCAATTTGGCAACTGGCAATGTAATTAGCATGCCGAATATTACTTGGAATGTGAATTGGGACGAAATCGCCAATAGATAAGACCACTTTACAATTTGGGCCCAAGTTAGAAGCAGAGCCTAAGGTGTAAATTATCGATAGTCCATATCTCGGAAACTATAAGAGATAATGCAATTTGGCAACCGGCAATGTAATTAGCATGCCGAATACTAATTGGAATGTGAATTGGAACGAAATCGCCAATAGATAAGACCATTTTACAGTTTGGGCCCAAGTTAGAAGCAGAGCCTAAGGTTAAAAATAATCGATAGTCCATATCTCGGAAACTATAAGATATAATGCAATTTGGGAACCGACAATGTAATTAGCATGCCGAATATTACTTGGAATGTGAATTGGAACGAAATCGCCAATAGATAAGACCATTTTACAATTTGGGCCCAAGTTAGAAGCAGAGCCTAAGGTTAAAAATAATCGATAGTCCATATCTCGGAAACTATAAGAGATAATGCAATTTGGCAACCGGCAATGTAATTAGCATGCCGAATACTAATTGGAATGTGAATTGGAACGAAATCGCCAATAGATAAGACCATTTTACAGTTTGGGCCCAAGTTAGAAGCAGAGCCTAAGGTTAAAAATAATCGATAGTCCATATCTCGGAAACTATAAGAGATAATGCAACTTGGCCACCGGCAATGTAATTAGCATGCCGAATATTACTTGGAATGTGAATTGGAACGAAATCGCCAATAGGTAAGACCATTTTACAATTTGGGCCCAAGTTAGAAGCAGAGCCTAAGGTGTAAATTATCGATAGTCCATATCTCGGAAACTATAGGAGTTAATTCAATTTGGCAACCGGCAATGTAATTAGCATGCCGAATATTACTTGGAATGTGAATTGGAACGAAATCGAAAATAGATAAGACCATTTTACAATTTGGGCCCAAGTTAGAAGCAGAGCCTAAGGTGTAAATTATCGATAGTCCATATCTCGGAAACTATAAGAGATAATGCAATTTGGCAACCGGCAATGTAATTAGAATGCCGAATATTACTTGGAATGTGAATTGGAACGAAATCGCCAATAGATAAGACCATTTTACAATTTGGGCCCAAGTTAGAAGCAGAGCCTAAGGTGTAAATTATCGATAGTCCATATCTCGGAAACTATAAGAGATAATGCAATTTGGCAACCGGCAATGTAATTAGCATGCCGAATATTACTTGGAATGTGAATTGGAATGAAATCGCCAATAGATAAGACCATTTTACAATTTGGGCCCAAGTTAGAAGCAGAGCCTAAGGTGTAAATTATCCATAGTCCATATCTCGGAAACTATAAGAGATAATGCAATTTGGCAACTGGCAATGTAATTAGCATGCCGAATATTACTTGGAATGTGAATTGGGACGAAATCGCCAATAGATAAGACCATTTTACAATTTGGGCCCAAGTTAGAAGCAGAGCCTAAGGTGTAAATTATCGATAGTCCATATTTCGGAAACTATAAGAGATAATGCAATTTGGCAACCGGCAATGTAATTAGCATGCCGAATACTACTTGGAATGTGAATTGGAACGAAATCGCCAATAGATAAGACCATTTTACAGTTTGGGCCCAAGTTAGAAGCAGAGCCTAAGGTTAAAAATAATCGATAGTCCATATCTCGGAAACTATAAGAGATAATGCAATTTGGGAACCGGCAATGTAATTAGCATGCCGAATATTACTTGGAATGTGAATTGGAACGAAATCGCCAATAGATAAGACCATTTTACAATTTGGGCCCAAGTTAGAAGCAGAGCCTAAGGTGTAAATTATCGATAGTCCATATCTCGGAAACTATAAGAGATAATGCAACTTGGCCACCGGCAATGTAATTAGCATGCCGAATATTACTTGGAATGTGAATTGGAACGAAATCGCCAATAGATAAGACCATTTTACAATTTGGGCCCAAGTTAGAAGCAGAGCCTAAGGTGTAAATTATCGATAGTCCATATCTCGGAAACTATAAGAGATAATGCAGTTTCGCAACCGGCAATGTAATTAGCATGCCGAATATTACTTGGAATGTGAATTGTGACGAAATCGCCAATAGATAAGACCATTTTACAATTTGGGCCCAAGTTAGAAGCAGAGCCTAAGGTGTAAATTATCGATAGTCCATATCTCGGAAACTATAAGAGATAATGCAATTTGGCAACCGGCAATGTAATTAGCATGCCGAATATTACTTGGAATGTGAATTGGTACGAAATCGCCAATAGATAAGACCATTTTACAATTTGGGCCCAAGTTAGAAGCAGAGCCTAAGGTGTAAATTATCGATAGTCCATATCTCGGAAACTATAAGAGATAACGCAATTTGGCAACAGGCAATGTAATTAGCATGCCGAATATTACTTGGAATGTGAATTGGAACGAAATAGCCAATAGATAAGACCATTTTACAGTTTGGGCCCAAGTTAGAAGCAGAGCCTAAGATTAAAAATAATCGATAGTCCATATCTCGGAAACTATAAGAGATAATGCAATTTGGGAACCGGCAATGTAATTAGCATGCCGAATATTACTTGGAATGTGAATTGGAACGAAATCGCCAATAGATAAAACGATTTTACAATTTGGGCCCAAGTTAGAAGCAGAGCCTAAGGTGTAAATTATCGATAGTCCATATCTCGGAAACTAAAAGAAATAATGCAATTTGGCAACCGGCAATGTAATTAGCATGCCGAATATTACTTGGAATGTGAATTGGAACGAAATCGCCAATAGATAAGACCATTTTACAATTTGGGCCCAAGTTAGAAGCAGAGCCTAAGGTGTAAATTATCGATAGTCCATATCTCGGAAACTATAAGAGATAATGCAGTTTCGCAACCGGCAATGTAATTAGCATGCCGAATATTACTTGGAATGTGAATTGTGACGAAATCGCCAATAGATAAGACCATTTTACAATTTGGGCCCAAGTTAGAAGCAGAGCCTAAGGTGTAAATTATCGATAGTCCATATCTCGGAAACTATAAGAGATAATGCAATTTGGCAACCGGCAATGTAATTAGCATGCCGAATATTACTTGGAATGTGAATTGGTACGAAATCGCCAATAGATAAGACCATTTTACAATTTGGGCCCAAGTTAGAAGCAGAGCCTAAGGTGTAAATTATCGATAGTCCATATCTCGGAAACTATAAGAGATAATGCAATTTGGCAACCGGCAATGTAATTAGCATGCCGAATACTAATTGGAATGTGAATTGGAACGAAATCGCCAATAGATAAGACCATTTTACAATTTGGGCCCAAGTTAGAAGCAGAGCCTAAGGTGTAAATTATCGATAGTCCATATCTCGGAAACTATAAGAGATAATGCAATTTGGCAACCGGCAATGTAATTAGCATGCCGAATATTACTTGGAATGTGAATTGGTACGAAATCGCCAATAGATAAGACCATTTTACAATTTGGGCCCAAGTTAGAAGCAGAGCCTAAGGTGTAAATTATCGATAGTCCATATCTCGGAAACTATAAGAGATAACGCAATTTGGCAACAGGCAATGTAATTAGCATGCCGAATATTACTTGGAATGTGAATTGGAACGAAATCGCCAATAGATAAGACGATTTTACAATTTGGGCCCAAGTTAGAAGCAGAGCCTAAGGTGTAAATTACCGATAGTCCATATCTCGGAAACTATAAGAGATAATGCAATTTGGCAACCGGCAGTGTAATTAGCATGCCGAATATTACTTGGAATGTGAATTGAAACGAAATCGCCAACAGATAAGACCATTTTACAATTTGGGCCCAAGTTAGAAGCAGAGCCTAAGGTGTAAATTATCGATAGTCCATATCTCGGAAACTATAAGAGATAATGCAATTTGGCAACCGGCAATGTAATTAGCATGCCGAATATTACTTGGAATGTGAATTGGAATGAAATCGCCAATAGATAAGACCATTTTACAATTTGTGCCCAAGTTAGAAGCAGAGCCTAAAGTGTAAATTATCCATAGTCCATATCTCGGAAACTATAAGAGATAATGCAATTTGGCAACTGGCAATGTAATTAGCATGCCGAATATTACTTGGAATGTGAATTGGGACGAAATCGCCAATAGATAAGACCACTTTACAATTTGGGCCCAAGTTAGAAGCAGAGCCTAAGGTGTAAATTATCGATAGTCCATATCTCGGAAACTATAAGAGATAATGCAATTTGGCAACCGGCAATGTAATTAGCATGCCGAATACTAATTGGAATGTGAATTGGAACGAAATCGCCAATAGATAAGACCATTTTACAGTTTGGGGCCAAGTTAGAAGCAGAGCCTAAGGTTAAAAATAATAGATAGTCCATATCTCGGAAACTATAAGATATAATGCAATTTGGGAACCGACAATGTAATTAGCATGCCGAATATTACTTGGAATGTGAATTGGAACGAAATCGCCAATAGATAAGACGATTTTACAATTTGGGCCCAAGTTAGAAGCAGAGCCTAAGGTGTAAATTACCGATAGTCCATATCTCGGAAACTATAAGAGATAATGCAATTTGGCAACTGGCAATGTAATTAGCATGCCGAATATTACTTGGAATGTGAATTGGAACGAAATCGCCATTAGATAAGACCATTTTACAATTTGGGCCCAAGTTAGAAGCAGAGCCTAAGGTGTAAATTATCGATAGTCCATAACTCGGAAACTATAAGAGATAATGCAATTTGGCAACCGGCAATGTAATTAGCATGCCGAATATTACTTGGAATGTGAATTGGAATGAAATCGCCAATAGATAAGACCATTTTACAATTTGGGCCCAAGTTAGAAGCAGAGCCTAAGGTGTAAATTATCGATAGTCCATATCTCGGAAACTATAAGAGATAATGCAATTTGGCAACCGGCAATGTAATTAGCATGCCGAATATTACTTGGAATGTGAATTGGAACGAAATCGCCAATAGATAAGACGATTTTACAATTTGGGCCCAAGTTAGAAGCAGAGCCTAAGGTGTAAATTACCGATAGTCCATATCTCGGAAACTATAAGAGATAATGCAATTTGGCAACTGGCAATGTAATTAGCATGCCGAATATTACTTGGAATGTGAATTGGAACGAAATCGCCAATAGATAAGACCATTTTACAATTTGGGCCCAAGTTAGAAGCAGAGCCTAAGGTGTAAATTATCGATAGTCCATATCTCGGAAACTATAAGAGATAATGCAATTTGGCAACCGGCAATGTAATTAGCATGCCGAATATTACTTGGAATGTGAATTGGAATGAAATCGCCAATAGATAAGACCATTTTACAATTTGGGCCCAAGTTAGAAGCAGAGCCTAAGGTGTAAATTATCCATAGTCCATATCTCGGAAACTATAAGAGATAATGCAATTTGGCAACTGGCAATGTAATTAGCATGCCGAATATTACTTGGAATGTGAATTGGGACGAAATCGCCAATAGATAAGACCATTTTACAATTTGGGCCCAAGTTAGAAGCAGAGCCTAAGGTGTAAATTATCGATAGTCCATATCTCGGAAACTATAAGAGATAATGCAATTTGGCAACCGGCAATGTAATTAGCATGCCGAATACTACTTGGAATGTGAATTGGAACGAAATCGCCAATAGATAAGACCATTTTACAGTTTGGGCCCAAGTTAGAAGCAGAGCCTAAGGTTAAAAATAATCGATAGTCCACATCTCGGAAACTATAAGAGATAATGCAATTTGGGAACCGGCAATGTAATTAGCATGCCGAATATTACTTGGAATGTGAATTGGAACGAAATCGCCAATAGAGAAGACCATTTTACAATTTGGGCCCAAGTTAGAAGCAGAGCCTAAGGTGTAAATTATCGATAGTCCGTATCTCGGAAACTATAAGAGATAATGCAATTTGGCAACCGTCAATGTAATTAGCATGCCGAATATTACTTGGTATGTGAATTGGAACGAAATCGCCAATAGATAAGACCATTTTACAATTTGGGCCCAAGTTAGAAGCAGAGCCTAAGGTGTAAATTATCGATAGTCCATATCTTGGAAACTATAAGAGATAATGCAATTTGGCAACCGGCAATGTAATTAGCATGCCGAATATTACTTGGAATGTGAATTGGAACGAAATCGCCAATAGATAAGACCATTTTACAATTTGGGCCCTAGTTAGAAGCAGAGCCTAAGGTGTAAATTATCGATAGTCCATATCTCGGAAACTATAAGAGATAATGCAATTTGGCAACCGGCAATGTAATTAGCATGCCGAATATTACTTGGAATGTGAATTGGAACGAAATCGCCAATAGATAAGACCATTTTACAATTTGGGCCCAAGTTAGAAGCAGAGCCTAAGGTGTAAATTATCGATAGTCCATATCTCGGAAACTATAAGAGATAATGCAATTTGGCAACCGGCAATGTAATTAGCATGCCGAATATTACTTGGAATGTGAATTGGAACGAAATCGCCAATAGATAAGACCATATTACAATTTGGGCCCAAGTTAGAAGCAGAGCCTAAGGTGTAAATTATCGATAGTCCATATCTCGGAAACTATAAGAGATAATGCAATTTGGCAACCGGCAATGTAATTAGCATGCCGAATATTACTTGGAATGTGAATTGGAACGAAATCGCCAATAGGTAAGACCATTTTACAATTTGGGCCCAAGTTAGAAGCAGAGCCTAAGGTGTAAATTATCGATAGTCGATATCTCGGAAACTATAAGAGATAATTCAATTTGGCCACCGGCAATGTAATTAGCATGCCGAATATTACTTGGAATGTGAATTGGAACGAAATCGCCAATAGATAAGGCCATTTTACAATTTGGGCCCAAGTTAGAAGCAGAGCCTAAGGTGTAAATTATCGATAGTCCATATCTCGGAAACTATAAGAGATAATGCAATTTGGCAACCGGCAATGTAATTAGCATGCCGAATATTACTTGGAATGTGAATTGGAACGAAATCGCCAATAGGTAAGACCATTTTACAATTTGGGCCCAAGTTAGAAGCAGAGCCTAAGGTGTAAATTATCGATAGTCGATATCTCGGAAACTATAAGAGATAATGCAATTTGGCAACCGGCAATGTAATTAGCATGCCGAATATTACTTGGAATGTGAATTGGAACGAAATCGCCAATAGATAAGGCCATTTTACAATTTGGGCCCAAGTTAGAAGCAGAGCCTAAGGTGTAAATTATCGATAGTCCATATCTCGGAAACTATAAGAGATAATGCAATTTGGCAACCGGCAATGTAATTAGCATGCCGAATAATACTTGGAATGTGAATTGGAACGAAATCGCCAATAGATAAGACCATTTTACAATTTGGGCCCAAGTTAGAAGCAGAGCCTAAGGTGTAAATTATCGATAGTCCATATCTCGGAAACTAAAAGAGATAATGCAATTTGGCAACCGGCAATGTAATTAGCATGCCGAATATTACTTGGAATGTGAATTGGAACGAAATCGCCAATAGATAAGACCATTTTACAATTTGGGCCCAAGTTAGAAGCAGAGCCTAAGGTGTAAATTATCGATAGTCCATATCTCGGAAACTATAAGAGATAATGCAGTTTCGCAACCGGCAATGTAATTAGCATGCCGAATATTACTTGGAATGTGAATTGGAACGAAATCGCCAATAGATAAGACCATTTTAAAATTTGGGCCCAAGTTAGAAGCAGAGCCTAAGGTGTAAATTATCGATAGTCCATATATCGGAAACTATAAGAGATAATGCAATTTGGCAACCGGCAATGTAATTAGCATGCCGAATATTACTTGGAATGTGAATTGGAACGAAATCGCCAATAGATAAGACCATTTTACAATTTGGGCCCAAGTTAGAAGCAGAGCCTAAGGTGTAAATTATCGATAGACCATATCTCGGAAACTATAAGAGATAATGCAATTTGGCAACCGGCAATGTAATTAGCATGCCGAATACCACATGGAATGTGAATTGGAACGAAATCGCCAATAGATAAGACCATTTTACAATTTGGGCCCAAGTTAGAAGCAGAGCCTAAGGTGTAAATTATCGATAGTCCATATCTCGGAAACTATAAGAGATAATTCAATTTGGCAACCGGCAATGTAATTAGCATGCCGAATATTACTTGGAATGTGAATTGGAACGAAATCGCCAATAGATAAGACCATTTTACAATTTGGGCCCAAGTTAGAAGCAGAGCCTAAGGTGTAAATTATCGATAGTCCATATCTCGGAAACTAAAAGAGATAATGCAATTTGGCAACCGGCAATGTAACTAGCATGCCGAATATTACTTGGAATGTGAATTGGGACGAAATCGCCAATAGATAAGACCATTTTACAATTTGGGCCCAAGTTAGAAGCAGAGCCTAAGGTGTAAATTATCGATAGTCCATATCTCGGAAACTATAAGAGATAATGCAGTTTCGCAACCGGCAATGTAATTAGCATGCCGAATATTACTTGGAATGTGAATTGGGACGAAATCGCCAATAGATAAGACCATTTTACAATTTGGGCCCAAGTTAGAAGCAGAGCCTAAGGTGTTAATTATCGATAGTCCATATCTCGGAAACTATAAGAGATAATGCAATTTGGCAACCGGCAATGTAATTGGCATGCCGAATATTACTTGGAATGTGAATTGGAACGAAATCGCCAATAGATAAGACCATTTTACAATTTGGGCCCAAGTTAGAAGCAGAGCCTAAGGTGTAAATTATCGATAGTCCATATCTCGGAAACTATAAGAGATAATGCAATTTGGCAACCGGCAATGTAATTAGCATGCCGAATACCACTTGGAATGTGAATTGGAACGAAATCGCCAATAGATAAGGCCATTTTAAAATTTGGGCCCAAGTTAGAAGCAGAGCCTAAGGTGTAAATTATCGATAGTCCATATATCGGAAACTATAAGAGATAATGCAATTTGGCAACCGGCAATGTAATTAGCATGCCGAATATTACTTGGAATGTGAATTGGAACGAAATCGCCAATAGATAAGTCCATTTTACAATTTGGGCCCAAGTTAGAAGCAGAGCCTAAGGTGTAAATTATCGATAGACCATATCTCGGAAACTATAAGAGATAATGCAATTTGGCAACCGGCAATGTAATTAGCATGCCGAATACCACATGGAATGTGAATTGGAACGAAATCGCCAATAGATAAGACCATTTTACAATTTGGGCCCAAGTTAGAAGCAGAGCCTAAGGTGTAAATTATCGATAGTCCATATCTCGGAAACTATAAGAGATAATGCAATTTGGCAACCGGCAATGTAATTAGCATGCCGAATATTACTTGGAATGTGAATTGGAACGAAATCGCCAATAGATAAGGCCATTTTACAATTTGGGCCCAAGTTAGAAGCAGAGCCTAAGGTGTAAATTATCGATAGTCCATATCTCGGAAACTATAAGAGATAATGCAATTTGGCAACCGGCAATGTAATTAGCATGCCGAATAATACTTGGAATGTGAATTGGAACGAAATCGCCAATAGATAAGACCATTTTACAATTTGGGCCCAAGTTAGAAGCAGAGCCTAAGGTGTAAATTATCGATAGTCCATATCTCGGAAACTAAAAGAGATAATGCAATTTGGCAACCGGCAATGTAATTAGCATGCCGAATATTACTTGGAATGTGAATTGGAACGAAATCGCCAATAGATAAGACCATTTTACAATTTGGGCCCAAGTTAGAAGCAGAACCTAAGGTGTAAATTATCGATAGTCCATATCTCGGAAACTATAAGAGATAATGCAGTTTCGCAACCGGCAATGTAATTAGCATGCCGAATATTACTTGGAATGTGAATTGGAACGAAATCGCCAATAGATAAGACCATTTTAAAATTTGGGCCCAAGTTAGAAGCAGAGCCTAAGGTGTAAATTATCGATAGTCCATATATCGGAAACTATAAGAGATAATGCAATTTGGCAACCGGCAATGTAATTAGCATGCCGAATATTACTTGGAATGTGAATTGGAACGAAATCGCCAATAGATAAGACCATTTTACAATTTGGGCCCAAGTTAGAAGCAGAGCCTAAGGTGTAAATTATCGATAGACCATATCTCGGAAACTATAAGAGATAATGCAATTTGGCAACCGGCAATGTAATTAGCATGCCGAATACCACATGGAATGTGAATTGGAACGAAATCGCCAATAGATAAGACCATTTTACAATTTGGGCCCAAGTTAGAAGCAGAGCCTAAGGTGTAAATTATCGATAGTCCATATCTCGGAAACTATAAGAGATAATTCAATTTGGCAACCGGCAATGTAATTAGCATGCCGAATATTACTTGGAATGTGAATTGGAACGAAATCGCCAATAGATAAGACCATTTTACAATTTGGGCCCAAGTTAGAAGCAGAGCCTAAGGTGTAAATTATCGATAGTCCATATCTCGGAAACTAAAAGAGATAATGCAATTTGGCAACCGGCAATGTAACTAGCATGCCGAATATTACTTGGAATGTGAATTGGGACGAAATCGCCAATAGATAAGACCATTTTACAATTTGGGCCTAAGTTAGAAGCAGAGCCTAAGGTGTAAATTATCGATAGTCCATATCTCGGAAACTATAAGAGATAATGCAGTTTCGCAACCGGCAATGTAATTAGCATGCCGAATATTACTTGGAATGTGAATTGGGACGAAATCGCCAATAGATAAGACCATTTTACAATTTGGGCCCAAGTTAGAAGCAGAGCCTAAGGTGTTAATTATCGATAGTCCATATCTCGGAAACTATAAGAGATAATGCAATTTGGCAACCGGCAATGTAATTGGCATGCCGAATATTACTTGGAATGTGAATTGGAACGAAATCGCCAATAGATAAGACCATTTTACAATTTGGGCCCAAGTTAGAAGCAGAGCCTAAGGTGTAAATTACCGATAGTCCATATCTCGGAAACTATAAGAGATAATGCAATTTGGCAACCGGCAATGTAATTAGCATGCCGAATATTACTTGGAATGTGAATTGGAACGAAATCGCCAATAGATAAGACCATTTTACAATTTGGGCCCAAGTTAGAAGCAGAGCCTAAGGTGTAAATTATCGATAGTCCATATCTCGGAAACTATAAGAGATAATGCAATTTGGCAACCGGCAATGTAATTAGCATGCCGAATATTACTTGGAATGTGAATTGGAATGAAATCGCCAATATATAAGACCATTTTACAATTTGGGCCCAAGTTAGAAGCAGAGCCTAAGGTGTAAATTATCGATAGTCCATATCTCGGAAACTATAAGAGATAATGCAATTTGGCAACCGGCAATGTAATTAGCATGCCGAATATTACTTGGAATGTGAATTGGAACGAAATCGCCAATAGATAAGACGATTTTACAATTTTGGGCCCAAGTTAGAAGCAGAGCCTAAGGTGTAAATTACCGATAGTCCATATCTCGGAAACTATAAGAGATAATGCAATTTGGCAACTGGCAATGTAATTAGCATGCCGAATATTGCTTGGAATGTGAATTGGGACGAAATCGCCAATAGATAAGACCATTTTACAATTTGGGCCCAAGTTAGAAGCAGAGCCTAAGGTGTAAATTATCGATAGTCCATATCTCGGAAACTATAAGAGATAGTGCAATTTGGCAACCGGCAATGTAATTAGCATGCCGAATACTACTTGGAATGTGAATTGGAACGATATCGCCAATAGATAAGACCATTTTACAGTTTGGGCCCAAGTTAGAAGCAGAGCCTAAGGTTAAAAATAATCGATAGTCCATATCTCGGAAACTATAAGAGATAATGCAATTTGGGAACCGGCAATGTAATTAGCATGCCGAATATTACTTGGAATGTGAATTGGAACGAAATCGCCAATAGATAAGGCCATTTTACAATTTGGGCCCAAGTTAGAAGCAGAGCCTAAGGTGTAAATTATCGATAGTCCATATCTCGGAAACTATAAGAGATAATGCAACTTGGCCACCGGCAATGTAATTAGCATGCCGAATAATACTTGGAATGTGAATTGGAACGAAATCGCCAATAGATAAGACCATTTTACAATTTGGGCCCAAGTTAGAAGCAGAGCCTAAGGTGTAAATTATCGATAGTCAATATCTCGGAAACTATAAGAGATAATGCAATTTGGCAACCGGCAATGTAATTAGCATGCCGAATATTACTTGGAATGTGAATTGGAACGAAATCTCCAATAGATAAGACCATTTTACAATTTGGGCCCAAGTTAGAAGCAGAGCCTAAGGTGTAAATTATCGATAGACCATATCTCGGAAACTATAAGAGATAATGCAATTTGGCAACCGGCAATGTAATTAGCATGCCGAATATTACTTGGAATGTGAATTGGAACGAAATCGCCAATAGATAAGGCCATTTTACAATTTGGGCCCAAGTTAGAAGCAGAGCCTAAGGCGTAAATTATCGATAGTCCATATCTCGGAAACTATAAGAGATAATGCAATTTGGCAACCGGCAATGTAATTAGCATGCCGAATAATACTTGGAATGTGAATTGGAACGAAATCGCCAATAGATAAGACCATTTTACAATTTGGGCCCAAGTTAGAAGCAGAGCCTAAGGTGTAAATTATCGATAGTCCATATCTCGGAAACTAAAAGAGATAATGCAATTTGGCAACCGGCAATGTAATTAGCATGCCGAATATTACTTGGAATGTGAATTGGAACGAAATCGCCAATAGATAAGACCATTTTACAATTTGGGCCCAAGTTAGAAGCAGAGCCTAAGGTGTAAATTATCGATAGTCCATATCTCGGAAACTATAAGAGATAATGCAGTTTCGCAACCGGCAATGTAATTAGCATGCCGAATATTACTTGGAATGTGAATTGGGACGAAATCGCCAATAGATAAGACCATTTTACAATTTGGGCCCAAGTTAGAAGCAGAGCCTAAGGTGTTAATTATCGATAGTCCATATCTCGGAAACTATAAGAGATAATGCAATTTGGCAACCGGCAATGTAATTGGCATGCCGAATATTACTTGGAATGTGAATTGGAACGAAATCGCCAATAGATAAGACCATTTTACAATTTGGGCCCAAGTTAGAAGCAGAGCCTAAGGTGTAAATTATCGATAGTCCATATCTCGGAAACTATAAGAGATAATGCAATTTGGCAACCGGCAATGTAATTAGCATGCCGAATACCACTTGGAATGTGAATTGGAACGAAATCGCCAATAGATAAGGCCATTTTAAAATTTGGGCCCAAGTTAGAAGCAGAGCCTAAGGTGTAAATTATCGATAGACCATATCTCGGAAACTATAAGAGATAATGCAATTTGGCAACCGGCAATGTAATTAGCATGCCGAATACCACATGGAATGTGAATTGGAACGAAATCGCCAATAGATAAGACCATTTTACAATTTGGGCCCAAGTTAGAAGCAGAGCCTAAGGTGTAAATTATCGATAGTCCATATCTCGGAAACTATAAGAGATAATGCAATTTGGCAACCGGCAATGTAATTAGCATGCCGAATATTACTTGGAATGTGAATTGGAACGAAATCGCCAATAGATAAGGCCATTTTACAATTTGGGCCCAAGTTAGAAGCAGAGCCTAAGGTGTAAATTATCGATAGTCCATATCTCGGAAACTATAAGAGATAATGCAATTTGGCAACCGGCAATGTAATTAGCATGCCGAATAATACTTGGAATGTGAATTGGAACGAAATCGCCAATAGATAAGACCATTTTACAATTTGGGCCCAAGTTAGAAGCAGAGCCTAAGGTGTAAATTATCGATAGTCCATATCTCGGAAACTAAAAGAGATAATGCAATTTGGCAACCGGCAATGTAATTAGCATGCCGAATATTACTTGGAATGTGAATTGGAACGAAATCGCCAATAGATAAGACCATTTTACAATTTGGGCCCAAGTTAGAAGCAGAGCCTAAGGTGTAAATTATCGATAGTCCATATCTCGGAAACTATAAGAGATAATGCAGTTTCGCAACCGGCAATGTAATTAGCATGCCGAATATTACTTGGAATGTGAATTGGAACGAAATCGCCAATAGATAAGACCATTTTAAAATTTGGGCCCAAGTTAGAAGCAGAGCCTAAGGTGTAAATTATCGATAGTCCATATATCGGAAACTATAAGAGATAATGCAATTTGGCAACCGGCAATGTAATTAGCATGCCGAATATTACTTGGAATGTGAATTGGAACGAAATCGCCAATAGATAAGACCATTTTACAATTTGGGCCCAAGTTAGAAGCAGAGCCTAAGGTGTAAATTATCGATAGACCATATCTCGGAAACTATAAGAGATAATGCAATTTGGCAACCGGCAATGTAATTAGCATGCCGAATACCACATGGAATGTGAATTGGAACGAAATCGCCAATAGATAAGACCATTTTACAATTTGGGCCCAAGTTAGAAGCAGAGCCTAAGGTGTAAATTATCGATAGTCCATATCTCGGAAACTATAAGAGATAATTCAATTTGGCAACCGGCAATGTAATTAGCATGCCGAATATTACTTGGAATGTGAATTGGAACGAAATCGCCAATAGATAAGACCATTTTACAATTTGGGCCCAAGTTAGAAGCAGAGCCTAAGGTGTAAATTATCGATAGTCCATATCTCGGAAACTATAAGAGATAATGCAATTTGGCAACCGGCAATGTAATTAGCATGCCGAATATTACTTGGAATGTGAATTGGAACGAAATCGCCAATAGATAAGACGATTTTACAATTTTGGGCCCAAGTTAGAAGCAGAGCCTAAGGTGTAAATTACCGATAGTCCATATCTCGGAAACTATAAGAGATAATGCAATTTGGCAACTGGCAATGTAATTAGCATGCCGAATATTGCTTGGAATGTGAATTGGGACGAAATCGCCAATAGATAAGACCATTTTACAATTTGGGCCCAAGTTAGAAGCAGAGCCTAAGGTGTAAATTATCGATAGTCCATATCTCGGAAACTATAAGAGATAGTGCAATTTGGCAACCGGCAATGTAATTAGCATGCCGAATACTACTTGGAATGTGAATTGGAACGATATCGCCAATAGATAAGACCATTTTACAGTTTGGGCCCAAGTTAGAAGCAGAGCCTAAGGTTAAAAATAATCGATAGTCCATATCTCGGAAACTATAAGAGATAATGCAATTTGGGAACCGGCAATGTAATTAGCATGCCGAATATTACTTGGAATGTGAATTGGAACGAAATCGCCAATAGATAAGGCCATTTTACAATTTGGGCCCAAGTTAGAAGCAGAGCCTAAGGTGTAAATTATCGATAGTCCATATCTCGGAAACTACAAGAGATAATGCAACTTGGCCACCGGCAATGTAATTAGCATGCCGAATAATACTTGGAATGTGAATTGGAACGAAATCGCCAATAGATAAGACCATTTTACAATTTGGGCCCAAGTTAGAAGCAGAGCCTAAGGTGTAAATTATCGATAGTCAATATCTCGGAAACTATAAGAGATAATGCAATTTGGCAACCGGCAATGTAATTAGCATGCCGAATATTACTTGGAATGTGAATTGGAACGAAATCTCCAATAGATAAGACCATTTTACAATTTGGGCCCAAGTTAGAAGCAGAGCCTAAGGTGTAAATTATCGATAGACCATATCTCGGAAACTATAAGAGATAATGCAATTTGGCAACCGGCAATGTAATTAGCATGCCGAATATTACTTGGAATGTGAATTGGAACGAAATCGCCAATAGATAAGGCCATTTTACAATTTGGGCCCAAGTTAGAAGCAGAGCCTAAGGTGTAAATTATCGATAGTCCATATCTCGGAAACTATAAGAGATAATGCAATTTGGCAACCGGCAATGTAATTAGCATGCCGAATAATACTTGGAATGTGAATTGGAACGAAATCGCCAATAGATAAGACCATTTTACAATTTGGGCCCAAGTTAGAAGCAGAGCCTAAGGTGTAAATTATCGATAGTCCATATCTCGGAAACTAAAAGAGATAATGCAATTTGGCAACCGGCAATGTAATTAGCATGCCGAATATTACTTGGAATGTGAATTGGAACGAAATCGCCAATAGATAAGGCCATTTTACAATTTGGGCCCAAGTTAGAAGCAGAGCCTAAGGCGTAAATTATCGATAGTCCATATCTCGGAAACTATAAGAGATAATGCAATTTGGCAACCGGCAATGTAATTAGCATGCCGAATAATACTTGGAATGTGAATTGGAACGAAATCGCCAATAGATAAGACCATTTTACAATTTGGGCCCAAGTTAGAAGCAGAGCCTAAGGTGTAAATTATCGATAGTCCATATCTCGGAAACTAAAAGAGATAATGCAATTTGGCAACCGGCAATGTAATTAGCATGCCGAATATTACTTGGAATGTGAATTGGAACGAAATCGCCAATAGATAAGACCATTTTACAATTTGGGCCCAAGTTAGAAGCAGAGCCTAAGGTGTAAATTATCGATAGTCCATATCTCGGAAACTATAAGAGATAATGCAGTTTCGCAACCGGCAATGTAATTAGCATGCCGAATATTACTTGGAATGTGAATTGGGACGAAATCGCCAATAGATAAGACCATTTTACAATTTGGGCCCAAGTTAGAAGCAGAGCCTAAGGTGTTAATTATCGATAGTCCATATCTCGGAAACTATAAGAGATAATGCAATTTGGCAACCGGCAATGTAATTGGCATGCCGAATATTACTTGGAATGTGAATTGGAACGAAATCGCCAATAGATAAGACCATTTTACAATTTGGGCCCAAGTTAGAAGCAGAGCCTAAGGTGTAAATTATCGATAGTCCATATCTCGGAAACTATAAGAGATAATGCAATTTGGCAACCGGCAATGTAATTAGCATGCCGAATACCACTTGGAATGTGAATTGGAACGAAATCGCCAATAGATAAGGCCATTTTAAAATTTGGGCCCAAGTTAGAAGCAGAGCCTAAGGTGTAAATTATCGATAGTCCATATATCGGAAACTATAAGAGATAATGCAATTTGGCAACCGGCAATGTAATTAGCATGCCGAATATTACTTGGAATGTGAATTGGAACGAAATCGCCAATAGATAAGTCCATTTTACAATTTGGGCCTAAGTTAGAAGCAGAGCCTAAGGTGTAAATTATCGATAGACCATATCTCGGAAACTATAAGAGATAATGCAATTTGGCAACCGGCAATGTAATTAGCATGCCGAATACCACATGGAATGTGAATTGGAACGAAATCGCCAATAGATAAGACCATTTTACAATTTGGGCCCAAGTTAGAAGCAGAGCCTAAGGTGTAAATTATCGATAGTCCATATCTCGGAAACTATAAGAGATAATGCAATTTGGCAACCGGCAATGTAATTAGCATGCCGAATATTACTTGGAATGTGAATTGGAACGAAATCGCCAATAGATAAGGCCATTTTACAATTTGGGCCCAAGTTAGAAGCAGAGCCTAAGGTGTAAATTATCGATAGTCCATATCTCGGAAACTATAAGAGATAATGCAATTTGGCAACCGGCAATGTAATTAGCATGCCGAATAATACTTGGAATGTGAATTGGAACGAAATCGCCAATAGATAAGACCATTTTACAATTTGGGCCCAAGTTAGAAGCAGAGCCTAAGGTGTAAATTATCGATAGTCCATATCTCGGAAACTAAAAGAGATAATGCAATTTGGCAACCGGCAATGTAATTAGCATGCCGAATATTACTTGGAATGTGAATTGGAACGAAATCGCCAATAGATAAGACCATTTTACAATTTGGGCCCAAGTTAGAAGCAGAGCCTAAGGTGTAAATTATCGATAGTCCATATCTCGGAAACTATAAGAGATAATGCAGTTTCGCAACCGGCAATGTAATTAGCATGCCGAATATTACTTGGAATGTGAATTGGAACGAAATCGCCAATAGATAAGACCATTTTAAAATTTGGGCCCAAGTTAGAAGCAGAGCCTAAGGTGTAAATTATCGATAGTCCATATATCGGAAACTATAAGAGATAATGCAATTTGGCAACCGGCAATGTAATTAGCATGCCGAATATTACTTGGAATGTGAATTGGAACGAAATCGCCAATAGATAAGACCATTTTACAATTTGGGCCCAAGTTAGAAGCAGAGCCTAAGGTGTAAATTATCGATAGACCATATCTCGGAAACTATAAGAGATAATGCAATTTGGCAACCGGCAATGTAATTAGCATGCCGAATACCACATGGAATGTGAATTGGAACGAAATCGCCAATAGATAAGACCATTTTACAATTTGGGCCCAAGTTAGAAGCAGAGCCTAAGGTGTAAATTATCGATAGTCCATATCTCGGAAACTATAAGAGATAATTCAATTTGGCAACCGGCAATGTAATTAGCATGCCGAATATTACTTGGAATGTGAATTGGAACGAAATCGCCAATAGATAAGACCATTTTACAATTTGGGCCCAAGTTAGAAGCAGAGCCTAAGGTGTAAATTATCGATAGTCCATATCTCGGAAACTAAAAGAGATAATGCAATTTGGCAACCGGCAATGTAACTAGCATGCCGAATATTACTTGGAATGTGAATTGGGACGAAATCGCCAATAGATAAGACCATTTTACAATTTGGGCCTAAGTTAGAAGCAGAGCCTAAGGTGTAAATTATCGATAGTCCATATCTCGGAAACTATAAGAGATAATGCAGTTTCGCAACCGGAAATGTAATTAGCATGCCGAATATTACTTGGAATGTGAATTGGGACGAAATCGCCAATAGATAAGACCATTTTACAATTTGGGCCCAAGTTAGAAGCAGAGCCTAAGGTGTTAATTATCGATAGTCCATATCTCGGAAACTATAAGAGATAATGCAATTTGGCAACCGGCAATGTAATTGGCATGCCGAATATTACTTGGAATGTGAATTGGAACGAAATCGCCAATAGATAAGACCATTTTACAATTTGGGCCCAAGTTAGAAGCAGAGCCTAAGGTGTAAATTATCGATAGTCCATATCTCGGAAACTATAAGAGATAATGCAATTTGGCAACCGGCAATGTAATTAGCATGCCGAATACCACTTGGAATGTGAATTGGAACGAAATCGCCAATAGATAAGACCATTTTACAATTTGGGCCCAAGTTAGAAGCAGAGCCTAAGGTGTAAATTATCGATAGTCCATATCTCGGAAACTATAAGAGATAATTCAATTTGGCAACCGGCAATGTAATTAGCATGCCGAATATTACTTGGAATGTGAATTGGAACGAAATCGCCAATAGATAAGACCATTTTACAATTTTAGCCCAAGTTAGAAGCAGAGCCTAAGGTGTAAATTATCGATAGTCCATATCTCGGAAACTATAAGAGATAATGCAATTTGGCAACCGGCAATGTAATTAGCATGCCGAATATTACTTGGAATGTGAATTGGAACGAAATCGCCAATAGATAAGACGATTTTACAATTTGGGCCCAAGTTAGAAGCAGAGCCTAAGGTGTAAATTACCGATAGTCCATATCTCGGAAACTATAAGAGATAATGCAATTTGGCAACCGGCAATGTAATTAGCATGCCGAATATTACTTGGAATGTGAATTGGAACGAAATCGCCAATAGATAAGACCATTTTACAATTTGGGCCCAAGTTAGAAGCAGAGCCTAAGGTGTAAATTATCGATAGTCCATATCTCGGAAACTATAAGAGATAATGCAATTTGGCAACCGGCAATGTAATTAGCATGCCGAATATTACTTGGAATGTGAATTGGAATGAAATCGCCAATATATAAGACCATTTTACAATTTGGGCCCAAGTTAGAAGCAGAGCCTAAGGTGTAAATTATCGATAGTCCATATCTCGGAAACTATAAGAGATAATGCAATTTGGCTACCGGCAATGTAATTAGCATGCCGAATATTACTTGGAATGTGAATTGGAACGAAATCGCCAATAGATAAGACGATTTTACAATTTTGGGCCCAAGTTAGAAGCAGAGCCTAAGGTGTAAATTACCGATAGTCCATATCTCGGAAACTATAAGAGATAATGCAATTTGGCAACTGGCAATGTAATTAGCATGCCGAATATTGCTTGGAATGTGAATTGGGACGAAATCGAGAATAGATAAGACCATTTTACAATTTGGGCCCAAGTTAGAAGCAGAGCCTAAGGTGTAAATTATCGATAGTCCATATCTCGGAAACTATAAGAGATAGTGCAATTTGGCAACCGGCAATGTAATTAGCATGCCGAATACTACTTGGAATGTGAATTGGAACGATATCGCCAATAGATAAGACCATTTTACAGTTTGGGCCCAAGTTAGAAGCAGAGCCTAAGGTTAAAAATAATCGATAGTCCATATCTCGGAAACTATAAGAGATAATGCAATTTGGGAACCGGCAATGTAATTAGCATGCCGAATATTACTTGGAATGTGAATTGGAACGAAATCGCCAATAGATAAGGCCATCTTACAATTTGGGCCCAAGTTAGAAGCAGAGCCTAAGGTGTAAATTATCGATAGTCCATATCTCGGAAACTATAAGAGATAATGCAGTTTCGCAACCGGCAATGTAATTAGCATGCCGAATATTACTTGGAATGTGAATTGGAACGAAATCGCCAATAGATAAGACCATTTTAAAATTTGGGCCCAAGTTAGAAGCAAAGCCTAAGGTGTAAATTATCGATAGTCCATATATCGGAAACTATAAGAGATAATGCAATTTGGCAACCGGCAATGTAATTAGCATGCCGAATATTACTTGGAATGTGAATTGGAACGAAATCGCCAATAGATAAGACCATTTTACAATTTGGGCCCAAGTTAGAAGCAGAGCCTAAGGTGTAAATTATCGATAGACCATATCTCGGAAACTATAAGAGATAATGCAATTTGGCAACCGGCAATGTAATTAGCATGCCGAATACCACATGGAATGTGAATTGGAACGAAATCGCCAATAGATAAGACCATTTTACAATTTGGGCCCAAGTTAGAAGCAGAGCCTAAGGTGTAAATTATCGATAGTCCATATCTCGGAAACTATAAGAGATAATTCAATTTGGCAACCGGCAATGTAATTAGCATGCCGAATATTACTTGGAATGTGAATTGGAACGAAATCGCCAATAGATAAGACCATTTTACAATTTGGGCCCAAGTTAGAAGCAGAGCCTAAGGTGTAAATTATCGATAGTCCATATCTCGGAAACTAAAAGAGATAATGCAATTTGGCAACCGGCAATGTAACTAGCATGCCGAATATTACTTGGAATGTGAATTGGGACGAAATCGCCAATAGATAAGACCATTTTACAATTTGGGCCTAAGTTAGAAGCAGAGCCTAAGGTGTAAATTATCGATAGTCCATATCTCGGAAATTATAAGAGATAATGCAGTTTCGCAACCGGAAATGTAATTAGCATGCCGAATATTACTTGGAATGTGAATTGGAACGAAATCGCCAATAGATAAGACCATTTTACAATTTGGGCCCAA
Organism: Rhynchophorus ferrugineus; assembly: GCF_030347505.1. NCBI lineage: Eukaryota > Metazoa > Arthropoda > Insecta > Coleoptera > Curculionidae > Rhynchophorus > Rhynchophorus ferrugineus. Next base: position 346,014 of record NW_027472687.1, read on the forward strand.
GTTAGAAGCAGAGCCTAAGGTGTTAATTATCGATAGTCCATATCTCGGAAACTATAAGAGATAATGCAATTTGGCAACCGGCAATGTAATTGGCATGCCGAATATTACTTGGAATGTGAATTGGAACGAAATCGCCAATAGATAAGACCATTTTACAATTTGGGCCCAAGTTAGAAGCAGAGCCTAAGGTGTAAATTATCGATAGTCCATATCTCGGAAACTATAAGAGATAATGCAATTTGGCAACCGGCAATGTAATTAGCATGCCGAATACCACTTGGAATGTGAATTGGAACGAAATCGCCAATAGATAAGACCATTTTACAATTTGGGCCCAAGTTAGAAGCAGAGCCTAAGGTGTAAATTATCGATAGTCCATATCTCGGAAACTATAAGAGATAATTCAATTTGGCAACCGGCAATGTAATTAGCATGCCGAAAATTACTTGGAATGTGAATTGGAACGAAATCGCCAATAGATAAGACCATTTTACAATTTTAGCCCAAGTTAGAAGCAGAGCCTAAGGTGTAAATTATCGATAGTCCATATCTCGGAAACTATAAGAGATAATGCAATTTGGCAACCGGCAATGTAATTAGCATGCCGAATATTACTTGGAATGTGAATTGGAACGAAATCGCCAATAGATAAGACGATTTTACAATTTGGGCCCAAGTTAGAAGCAGAGCCTAAGGTGTAAATTACCGATAGTCCATATCTCGGAAACTATAAGAGATAATGCAATTTGGCAACCGGCAATGTAATTAGCATGCCGAATATTACTTGGAATGTGAATTGGAACGAAATCGCCAATAGATAAGACCATTTTACAATTTGGGCCCAAGTTAGAAGCAGAGCCTAAGGTGTAAATTATCGATAGTCCATATCTCGGAAACTATAAGAGATAATGCAATTTGGCAACCGGCAATGTAATTAGCATGCCGAATATTACTTGGAATGTGAATTGGAATGAAATCGCCAATATATAAGACCATTTTACAATTTGGGCCCAAGTTAGAAGCAGAGCCTAAGGTGTAAATTATCGATAGTCCATATCTCGGAAACTATAAGAGATAATGCAATTTGGCTACCGGCAATGTAATTAGCATGCCGAATATTACTTGGAATGTGAATTGGAACGAAATCGCCAATAGATAAGACGATTTTACAATTTTGGGCCCAAGTTAGAAGCAGAGCCTAAGGTGTAAATTACCGATAGTCCATATCTCGGAAACTATAAGAGATAATGCAATTTGGCAACTGGCAATGTAATTAGCATGCCGAATATTGCTTGGAATGTGAATTGGGACGAAATCGAGAATAGATAAGACCATTTTACAATTTGGGCCCAAGTTAGAAGCAGAGCCTAAGGTGTAAATTATCGATAGTCCATATCTCGGAAACTATAAGAGATAGTGCAATTTGGCAACCGGCAATGTAATTAGCATGCCGAATACTACTTGGAATGTGAATTGGAACGATATCGCCAATAGATAAGACCATTTTACAGTTTGGGCCCAAGTTAGAAGCAGAGCCTAAGGTTAAAAATAATCGATAGTCCATATCTCGGAAACTATAAGAGATAATGCAATTTGGGAACCGGCAATGTAATTAGCATGCCGAATATTACTTGGAATGAGAATTGGAACGAAATCGCCAATAGATAAGGCCATTTTACAATTTGGGCCCAAGTTAGAAGCAGAGCCTAAGGTGTAAATTATCGATAGTCCATATCTCGGAAACTATAAGAGATAATGCAACTTGGCCACCGGCAATGTAATTAGCATGCCGAATAATACTTGGAATGTGAATTGGAACGAAATCGCCAATAGATAAGACCATTTTACAATTTGGGCCCAAGTTAGAAGCAGAGCCTAAGGTGTAAATTATCGATAGTCAATATCTCGGAAACTATAAGAGATAATGCAATTTGGCAACCGGCAATGTAATTAGCATGCCGAATATTACTTGGAATGTGAATTGGAACGAAATCTCCAATAGATAAGACCATTTTACAATTTGGGCCCAAGTTAGAAGCAGAGCCTAAGGTGTAAATTATCGATAGACCATATCTCGGAAACTATAAGAGATAATGCAATTTGGCAACCGGCAATGTAATTAGCATGCCGAATATTACTTGGAATGTGAATTGGAACGAAATCGCCAATAGATAAGGCCATTTTACAATTTGGGCCCAAGTTAGAAGCAGAGCCTAAGGTGTAAATTATCGATAGTCCATATCTCGGAAACTATAAGAGATAATGCAATTTGGCAACCGGCAATGTAATTAGCATGCCGAATAATACTTGGAATGTGAATTGGAACGAAATCGCCAATAGATAAGACCATTTTACAATTTGGGCCCAAGTTAGAAGCAGAGCCTAAGGTGTAAATTATCGATAGTCCATATCTCGGAAACTAAAAGAGATAATGCAATTTGGCAACCGGCAATGTAATTAGCATGCCGAATATTACTTGGAATGTGAATTGGAACGAAATCGCCAATAGATAAGGCCATTTTACAATTTGGGCCCAAGTTAGAAGCAGAGCCTAAGGTGTAAATTATCGATAGTCCATATCTCGGAAACTATAAGAGATAATGCAATTTGGCAACCGGCAATGTAATTAGCATGCCGAATAATACTTGGAATGTGAATTGGAACGAAATCGCCAATAGATAAGACCATTTTACAATTTGGGCCCAAGTTAGAAGCAGAGCCTAAGGTGTAAATTATCGATAGTCCATATCTCGGAAACTAAAAGAGATAATGCAATTTGGCAACCGGCAATGTAATTAGCATGCCGAATATTACTTGGAATGTGAATTGGAACGAAATCGCCAATAGATAAGACCATTTTACAATTTGGGCCCAAGTTAGAAGCAGAGCCTAAGGTGTAAATTATCGATAGTCCATATCTCGGAAACTATAAGAGATAATGCAGTTTCGCAACCGGCAATGTAATTAGCATGCCGAATATTACTTGGAATGTGAATTGGAACGAAATCGCCAATAGATAAGACCATTTTAAAATTTGGGCCCAAGTTAGAAGCAGAGCCTAAGGTGTAAATTATCGATAGTCCATATATCGGAAACTATAAGAGATAATGCAATTTGGCAACCGGCAATGTAATTAGCATGCCGAATATTACTTGGAATGTGAATTGGAACGAAATCGCCAATAGATAAGACCATTTTACAATTTGGGCCCAAGTTAGAAGCAGAGCCTAAGGTGTAAATTATCGATAGACCATATCTCGGAAACTATAAGAGATAATGCAATTTGGCAACCGGCAATGTAATTAGCATGCCGAATACCACATGGAATGTGAATTGGAACGAAATCGCCAATAGATAAGACCATTTTACAATTTGGGCCCAAGTTAGAAGCAGAGCCTAAGGTGTAAATTATCGATAGTCCATATCTCGGAAACTATAAGAGATAATGCAATTTGGCAACCGGCAATGTAATTAGCATGCCGAATATTACTTGGAATGTGAATTGGAACGAAATCGCCAATAGATAAGGCCATTTTACAATTTGGGCCCAAGTTAGAAGCAGAGCCTAAGGTGTAAATTATCGATAGTCCATATCTCGGAAACTATAAGAGATAATGCAATTTGGCAACCGGCAATGTAATTAGCATGCCGAATAATACTTGGAATGTGAATTGGAACGAAATCGCCAATAGATAAGACCATTTTACAATTTGGGCCCAAGTTAGAAGCAGAGCCTAAGGTGTAAATTATCGATAGTCCATATCTCGGAAACTAAAAGAGATAATGCAATTTGGCAACCGGCAATGTAATTAGCATGCCGAATATTACTTGGAATGTGAATTGGAACGAAATCGCCAATAGATAAGGCCATTTTACAATTTGGGCCCAAGTTAGAAGCAGAGCCTAAGGTGTAAATTATCGATAGTCCATATCTCGGAAACTATAAGAGATAATGCAATTTGGCAACCGGCAATGTAATTAGCATGCCGAATAATACTTGGAATGTGAATTGGAACGAAATCGCCAATAGATAAGACCATTTTACAATTTGGGCCCAAGTTAGAAGCAGAGCCTAAGGTGTAAATTATCGATAGTCCATATCTCGGAAACTAAAAGAGATAATGCAATTTGGCAACCGGCAATGTAATTAGCATGCCGAATATTACTTGGAATGTGAATTGGAACGAAATCGCCAATAGATAAGACTATTTTACAATTTGGGCCCAAGTTAGAAGCAGAGCCTAAGGTGTAAATTATCGATAGTCCATATCTCGGAAACTATAAGAGATAATGCAGTTTCGCAACCGGCAATGTAATTAGCATGCCGAATATTACTTGGAATGTGAATTGGAACGAAATCGCCAATAGATAAGACCATTTTAAAATTTGGGCCCAAGTTAGAAGCAGAGCCTAAGGTGTAAATTATCGATAGTCCATATATCGGAAACTATAAGAGATAATGCAATTTGGCAACCGGCAATGTAATTAGCATGCCGAATATTACTTGGAATGTGAATTGGAACGAAATCGCCAATAGATAAGACCATTTTACAATTTGGGCCCAAGTTAGAAGCAGAGCCTAAGGTGTAAATTATCGATAGACCATATCTCGGAAACTATAAGAGATAATGCAATTTGGCAACCGGCAATGTAATTAGCATGCCGAATATTACTTGGAATGTGAATTGGAACGAAATCGCCAATAGATAAGGCCATTTTACAATTTGGGCCCAAGTTAGAAGCAGAGCCTAAGGTGTAAATTATCGATAGTCCATATCTCGGAAACTATAAGAGATAATGCAATTTGGCAACCGGCAATGTAATTAGCATGCCGAATAATACTTGGAATGTGAATTGTAACGAAATCGCCAATAGATAAGACCATTTTACAATTTGGGCCCAAGTTAGAAGCAGAGCCTAAGGTGTAAATTATCGATAGTCCATATCTCGGAAACTAAAAGAGATAATGCAATTTGGCAACCGGCAATGTAATTAGCATGCCGAATATTACTTGGAATGTGAATTGGAACGAAATCGCCAATAGATAAGGCCATTTTACAATTTGGGCCCAAGTTAGAAGCAGAGCCTAAGGTGTAAATTACCGATAGTCCATATCTCGGAAACTATAAGAGATAATGCAATTTGGCAACCGGCAATGTAATTAGCATGCCGAATATTACTTGGAATGTGAATTGGAACGAAATCGCCAATAGATAAGACCATTTTACAATTTGGGCCCAAGTTAGAAGCAGAGCCTAAGGTGTAAATTATCGATAGTCCATATCTCGGAAACTATAAGAGATAATGCAATTTGGCAACCGGCAATGTAATTAGCATGCCGAATATTACTTGGAATGTGAATTGGAATGAAATCGCCAATATATAAGACCATTTTACAATTTGGGCCCAAGTTAGAAGCAGAGCCTAAGGTGTAAATTATCGATAGTCCATATCTCGGAAACTATAAGAGATAATGCAATTTGGCAACCGGCAATGTAATTAGCATGCCGAATATTACTTGGAATGTGAATTGGAACGAAATCGCCAATAGATAAGACGATTTTACAATTTGGGCCCAAGTTAGAAGCAGAGCCTAAGGTGTAAATTACCGATAGTCCATATCTCGGAAACTATAAGAGATAATGCAATTTGGCAACTGGCAATGTAATTAGCATGCCGAATATTGCTTGGAATGTGAATTGGGACGAAATCGCCAATAGATAAGACCATTTTACAATTTGGGCCCAAGTTAGAAGCAGAGCCTAAGGTGTAAATTATCGATAGTCCATATCTCGGAAACTATAAGAGATAGTGCAATTTGGCAACCGGCAATGTAATTAGCATGCCGAATACTACTTGGAATGTGAATTGGAACGATATCGCCAATAGATAAGACCATTTTACAGTTTGGGCCCAAGTTAGAAGCAGAGCCTAAGGTTAAAAATAATCGATAGTCCATATCTCGGAAACTATAAGAGATAATGCAATTTGGGAACCGGCAATGTAATTAGCATGCCGAATATTACTTGGAATGTGAATTGGAACGAAATCGCCAATAGATAAGGCCATTTTACAATTTGGGCCCAAGTTAGAAGCAGAGCCTAAGCTGTAAATTATCGATAGTCCATATCTCGGAATCTATAAGAGATAATGCAACTTGGCCACCGGCAATGTAATTAGCATGCCGAATAATACTTGGAATGTGAATTGGAACGAAATCGCCAATAGATAAGACCATTTTACAATTTGGGCCCAAGTTAGAAGCAGAGCCTAAGGTGTAAATTATCGATAGTCAATATCTCGGAAACTATAAGAGATAATGCAATTTGGCAACCGGCAATGTAATTAGCATGCCGAATACCACATGGAATGTGAATTGGAACGAAATCGCCAATAGATAAGACCATTTTACAATTTGGGCCCAAGTTAGAAGCAGAGCCTAAGGTGTAAATTATCGATAGTCCATATCTCGGAAACTATAAGAGATAATGCAATTTGGCAACCGGCAATGTAATTAGCATGCCGAATAATACTTGGAATGTGAATTGGAACGAAATCGCCAATAGATAAGACCATTTTACAATTTGGGCCCAAGTTAGAAGCAGAGCCTAAGGTGTAAATTATCGATAGTCCATATCTCGGAAACTAAAAGAGATAATGCAATTTGGCAACCGGCAATGTAATTAGCATGCCGAATATTACTTGGAATGTGAATTGGAACGAAATCGCCAATAGATAAGGCAATTTTACAATTTGGGCCCAAGTTAGAAGCATAGCCTAAGGTGTAAATTATCGATAGTCCATATCTCGGAAACTATAAGAGATAATGCAATTTGGCAACCGGCAATGTAATTAGCATGCCGAATAATACTTGGAATGTGAATTGGAACGAAATCGCCAATAGATAAGACCATTTTACAATTTGGGCCCAAGTTAGAAGCAGAGCCTAAGGTGTAAATTATCGATAGTCCATATCTCGGAAACTAAAAGAGATAATGCAATTTGGCAACCGGCAATGTAATTAGCATGCCGAATATTACTTGGAATGTGAATTGGAACGAAATCGCCAATAGATAAGACCATTTTACAATTTGGGCCCAAGTTAGAAGCAGAGCCTAAGGTGTAAATTATCGATAGTCCATATCTCGGAAACTATAAGAGATAATGCAGTTTCGCAACCGGCAATGTAATTAGCATGCCGAATATTACTTGGAATGTGAATTGGAACGAAATCGCCAATAGATAAGACCATTTTAAAATTTGGGCCCAAGTTAGAAGCAGAGCCTAAGGTGTAAATTATCGATAGTCCATATATCGGAAACTATAAGAGATAATGCAATTTGGCAACCGGCAATGTAATTAGCATGCCGAATATTACTTGGAATGTGAATTGGAACGAAATCGCCAATAGATAAGACCATTTTACAATTTGGGCCCAAGTTAGAAGCAGAGCCTAAGGTGTAAATTATCGATAGACCATATCTCGGAAACTATAAGAGATAATGCAATTTGGCAACCGGCAATGTAATTAGCATGCCGAATACCACATGGAATGTGAATTGGAACGAAATCGCCAATAGATAAGACCATTTTACAATTTGGGCCCAAGTTAGAAGCAGAGCCTAAGGTGTAAATTATCGATAGTCCATATCTCGGAAACTATAAGAGATAATGCAATTTGGCAACCGGCAATGTAATTAGCATGCCGAATATTACTTGGAATGTGAATTGGAACGAAATCGCCAATAGATAAGGCCATTTTACAATTTGGGCCCAAGTTAGAAGCAGAGCCTAAGGTGTAAATTATCGATAGTCCATATCTCGGAAACTATAAGAGATAATGCAATTTGGCAACCGGCAATGTAATTAGCATGCCGAATAATACTTGGAATGTGAATTGGAACGAAATCGCCAATAGATAAGACCATTTTACAATTTGGGCCCAAGTTAGAAGCAGAGCCTAAGGTGTAAATTATCGATAGTCCATATCTCGGAAACTAAAAGAGATAATGCAATTTGGCAACCGGCAATGTAATTAGCATGCCGAATATTACTTGGAATGTGAATTGGAACGAAATCGCCAATAGATAAGGCCATTTTACAATTTGGGCCCAAGTTAGAAGCAGAGCCTAAGGTGTAAATTATCGATAGTCCATATCTCGGAAATTATAAGAGATAATGCAATTTGGCAACCGGCAATGTAATTAGCATGCCGAATAATACTTGGAATGTGAATTGGAACGAAATCGCCAATAGATAAGACCATTTTACAATTTGGGCCCAAGTTAGAAGCAGAGCCTAAGGTGTAAATTATCGATAGTCCATATCTCGGAAACTAAAAGAGATAATGCAATTTGGCAACCGGCAATGTAATTAGCATGCCGAATATTACTTGGAATGTGAATTGGAACGAAATCGCCAATAGATAAGACCATTTTACAATTTGGGCCCAAGTTAGAAGCAGAGCCTAAGGTGTAAATTATCGATAGTCCATATCTCGGAAACTATAAGAGATAATGCAGTTTCGCAACCGGCAATGTAATTAGCATGCCGAATATTACTTGGAATGTGAATTGGAACGAAATCGCCAATAGATAAGACCATTTTAAAATTTGGGCCCAAGTTAGAAGCAGAGCCTAAGGTGTAAATTATCGATAGTCCATATATCGGAAACTATAAGAGATAATGCAATTTGGCAACCGGCAATGTAATTAGCATGCCGAATATTACTTGGAATGTGAATTGGAACGAAATCGCCAATAGATAAGACCATTTTACAATTTGGGCCCAAGTTAGAAGCAGAGCCTAAGGTGTAAATTATCGATAGACCATATCTCGGAAACTATAAGAGATAATGCAATTTGGCAACCGGCAATGTAATTAGCATGCCGAATATTACTTGGAATGTGAATTGGAACGAAATCGCCAATAGATAAGGCCATTTTACAATTTGGGCCCAAGTTAGAAGCAGAGCCTAAGGTGTAAATTATCGATAGTCCATATCTCGGAAACTATAAGAGATAATGCAATTTGGCAACCGGCAATGTAATTAGCATGCCGAATAATACTTGGAATGTGAATTGGAACGAAATCGCCAATAGATAAGACCATTTTACAATTTGGGCCCAAGTTAGAAGCAGAGCCTAAGGTGTAAATTATCGATAGTCCATATCTCGGAAACTAAAAGAGATAATGCAATTTGGCAACCGGCAATGTAATTAGCATGCCGAATATTACTTGGAATGTGAATTGGAACGAAATCGCCAATAGATAAGGCCATTTTACAATTTGGGCCCAAGTTAGAAGCAGAGCCTAAGGTGTAAATTATCGATAGTCCATATCTCGGAAACTATAAGAGATAATGCAATTTGGCAACCGGCAATGTAATTAGCATGCCGAATATTACTTGGAATGTGAATTGGAACGAAATCGCCAATAGATAAGACCATTTTACAATTTGGGCCCAAGTTAGAAGTAGAGCCTAAGGTGTAAATTATCGATAGTCCATATCTCGGAAACTAAAAGAGATAATGCAATTTGGCAACCGGCAATGTAACTAGCATGCCGAATATTACTTGGAATGTGAATTGGGACGAAATCGCCAATAGATAAGACCATTTTACAATTTGGGCCCAAGTTAGAAGCAGAGCCTAAGGTGTAAATTATCGATAGTCCATATCTCGGAAACTATAAGAGATAATGCAGTTTCGCAACCGGCAATGTAATTAGCATGCCGAATATTACTTGGAATGTGAATTGGGACGAAATCGCCAATAGATAAGACCATTTTACAATTTGGGCCCAAGTTAGAAGCAGAGCCTAAGGTGTTAATTATCGATAGTCCATATCTCGGAAACTATAAGAGATAATGCAATTTGGCAACCGGCAATGTAATTGGCATGCCGAATATTACTTGGAATGTGAATTGGAACGAAATCGCCAATAGATAAGACCATTTTACAATTTGGGCCCAAGTTAGAAGCAGAGCCTAAGGTGTAAATTATCGATAGTCCATATCTCGGAAACTATAAGAGATAATGCAATTTGGCAACCGGCAATGTAATTAGCATGCCGAATACCACTTGGAATGTGAATTGGAACGAAATCGCCAATAGATAAGACCATTTTACAATTTGGGCCCAAGTTAGAAGCAGAGCCTAAGGTGTAAATTATCGATAGTCCATATCTCGGAAACTATAAGAGATAATTCAATTTGGCAACCGGCAATGTAATTAGCATGCCGAATATTACTTGGAATGTGAATTGGAACGAAATCGCCAATAGATAAGACCATTTTACAATTTTAGCCCAAGTTAGAAGCAGAGCCTAAGGTGTAAATTATCGATAGTCCATATCTCGGAAACTATAAGAGATAATGCAATTTGGCAACCGGCAATGTAATTAGCATGCCGAATATTACTTGGAATGTGAATTGGAACGAAATCGCCAATAGATAAGACGATTTTACAATTTGGGCCCAAGTTAGAAGCAGAGCCTAAGGTGTAAATTACCGATAGTCCATATCTCGGAAACTATAAGAGATAATGCAATTTGGCAACCGGCAATGTAATTAGCATGCCGAATATTACTTGGAATGTGAATTGGAACGAAATCGCCAATAGATAAGACCATTTTACAATTTGGGCCCAAGTTAGAAGCAGAGCCTAAGGTGTAAATTATCGATAGTCCATATCTCGGAAACTATAAGAGATAATGCAATTTGGCAACCGGCAATGTAATTAGCATGCCGAATATTACTTGGAATGTGAATTGGAACGAAATCGCCAATAGATAAGACGATTTTACAATTTGGGCCCAAGTTAGAAGCAGAGCCTAAGGTGTAAATTATCGATAGTCCATATCTCGGAAACTATAAGAGATAATGCAATTTGGCAACTGGCAATGTAATTAGCATGCCGAATATTGCTTGGAATGTGAATTGGGACGAAATCGCCAATAGATAAGACCATTTTACAATTTGGGCCCAAGTTAGAAGCAGAGCCTAAGGTGTAAATTATCCATAGTCCATATCTCGGAAACTATAAGAGATAATGCAATTTGGCAACTGGCAATGTAATTAGCATGCCGAATATTACTTGGAATGTGAATTGGAACGAAATCGCCAATAGATAAGACCATTTTACAATTTGGGCCCAAGTTAGAAGCAGAGCCTAAGGTGTAAATTATCGATAGTCCATATCTCGGAAACTATAAGAGATAATGCAATTTGGCAACCGGCAATGTAATTAGCATGTCGAATACTACTTGGAATGTGAATTGGAACGATATCGCCAATAGATAAGACCATTTTACAGTTTGGGCCCAAGTTAGAAGCAGAGCCTAAGGTAAAAATAATCGATAGTCCATATCTCGGAAACTAAAAGAGATAATGCAATTTGGCAACCGGCAATGTAATTAGCATGCCGAATATTACTTGGAATGTGAATTGGAACGAAATCGCCAATAGATAAGACCATTTTACAATTTGGGCCCAAGTTAGAAGCAGAGCCTAAGGTGTAAATTATCGATAGTCCATATCTCGGAAACTATAAGAGATAATGCAACTTGGCCACCGGCAATGTAATTAGCATGCCGAATAATACTTGGAATGTGAATTGGAACGAAATCGCCAATAGATAAAACCATTTTACAATTTGGGCCCAAGTTAGAAGCAGAGCCTAAGGTGTAAATTATCGATAGTCAATATCTCGGAAACTATAAGAGATAATGCAATTTGGCAAACGGCAATGTAATTAGCATGCCGAATATTACTTGGAATGTGAATTGGAACGAAATCGCCAATAGATAAGACCATTTTACAATTTGGGCCCAAGTTAGAAGCAGAGCCTAAGGTGTAAATTATCCATAGTCCATATCTCGGAAACTATAAGAGATAATGCAATTTGGCAACCGGCAATGTAATTAGCATGCCGAATATTACTTGGAATGTGATTTGGAACGAAATCGCCAATAGATAAGACCATTTTACAATTTGGGCCCAAGTTGGAAGCAGAGCCTAAGGTGTAAATTATGGATAGTCCATATCTCGGAAACTATAAGAGATAATGCAATTTCGCAACCGGCAATGTAATTAGCATGCCGAATATTACTTGGAATGTGAATTGGAACGAAATCGTCAATAGATAAGACCATTTTACAATTTGGGCCCAAGTTAGAAGCAGAGCCTAAGGTGTAAATTATCCATAGTCCGTATCTCGGAAACTATAAGAGATAATGCAATTTGGCAACCGGCAATGTAATTAGCATGCCGAATATTACTTGGAATGTGAATTAGAACGAAATCGCCAATAGATAAGACCATTTTACAATTTGGGCCCAAGTTAGAAGCAGAGCCTAAGGTGTAAATTATCGATAGTCCATATCTCGGAAACTATAAGAGATAATGCAATTTGGCAACCGGCAATGTAATTAGCATGCCGAATATTACTTGGAATTTGAATTGGAACGAAATCGCCAATAGATAAGACCATATTACAATTTGGGCCCAAGTTAGAAGCAGAGCCTAAGGTGTAAATTATCGATAGTCCATATCTCGGAAACTATAAGAGATAATGCAATTTGGCAACCGGCAATGTAATTAGCATGCCGAATATTACTTGGAATGTGAATTGGAACGAAATCGCCAATAGATAAGACCATTTTACAATTTGGGCCCAAGTTAGAAGCAGAGCCTAAGGTGTAAATTATCGATAGTCCATATCTCGGAAACTATAAGAGATAATGCAATTTGGCAACCGGCAATGTAATTAGCATGCCGAATATTACTTGGAATGTGAATTGGAACGAAATCGCCAATAGGTAAGACCATTTTACAATTTGTTCCCAAGTTAGAAGCAGAGCCTAAGGTGTAAATTATCGATAGTCCATATCTCGGAAACTATAAGAGATAATGCAATTTGGCAACCGGCAATGTAATTAGCATGCCGAATATTACTTGGAATGTGAATTGGAACGATATCGCCAATAGATAAGACCATTTTACAATTTGGGCCCAAGTTAGAAGCAGAGCCTAAGGTGTAAATTATCGATAGTCCATATCTCGGAAACTATAAGAGATAATGCAATTTGGCAACCGGCTATGTAATTAGCATGCCGAATATTACTTGGAATGTGAATTGGAACGATATCGCCAATAGATAAGACCATTTTACAATTTGGGCCCAAGTTAGAAGCAGAGCCTAAGGTGTAAATTATCGATAGTCCATATCTCGGAAACTAAAAGAGATAATGCAATTTGGCAACCGGCAATGTAATTAGCATGCCGAATATTACTTGGAATGTGAATTGGAACGAAATCGCCAATAGATATGACCATTTTACAATTTGGGCCCAAGTTAGAAGCAGAGCCTAAGGTGTAAATTATCGATAGTCCATATCTCGGAAACTATAAGAGATAATGCAGTTTCGCAACCGGCAATGTAATTAGCATGCCGAATATTACTTGGAATGTGAATTGGGATGAAATCGCCAATAGATAAGACCATTTTACAATTTGGGCCCAAGTTAGAAGCAGAGCCTAAGGTGTAAATTATCGATAGTCCATATCTCGGAAACTATAAGAGATAATGCAGTTTCGCAACCGGCAATGTAATTAGCATGCCGAATATTACTTGGAATGTGAATTGGGACGATATCGCCAATAGATAAGACCATTTTACAATTTGGGCCCAAGTTAGAAGCAGAGCCTAAGGTGTAAATTATCGATAGTCCATATCTCGGAAACTATAAGAGATAATTCAATTTGGCAACCGGCAATGTAATTAGCATGCCGAATATTACTTGGAATGTGAATTGGAACGAAATCGCCAATAGATAAGACCATTTTACAATTTGGGCCCAAGTTAGAAGCAGAGCCTTAGGTGTAAATTATCGATAGTCCATATCTCGGAAACTATAAGAGATAATGCAATTTGGCAACCGGCAATGTAATTAGCATGCCGAATATTACTTGGAATGTGAATTGGAACGAAATCGCCAATAGATAAGACGATTTTACAATTTGGGCCCAAGTTAGAAGCAGAGCCTAAGGTGTAAATTACCGATAGTCCATATCTCGGAAACTATAAGAGATAATGCAATTTGGCAGCCGGCAATGTAATTAGCATGCCGAATATTACTTGGAATGTGAATTGGAACGAAATCGCCAATAGATAAGACCATTTTACAATTTGGGCCCAAGTTAGAAGCAGAGCCTAAGGTGTAAATTATCGATAGTACATATCTCGGAAACTATAAGAGATAATGCAATTTGGCAACCGGCAATGTAATTAGCATGCCGAATATTACTTGGAATGTGAATTGGAATGAAATCGCCAATAGATAAGATAATTTTACAATTTGGGCCCAAGTTAGAAGCAGAGCCTAAGGTGTAAATTATCGATAGTCCATATCTCGGAAACTATAAGAGATAATGCAATTTGGCAACCGGCAATGTAATTAGCATGCCGAATATTACTTGGAATGTGAATTGGAACGAAATCGCCAATAGATAAGACGATTTTACAATTTGGGCCCAATTTAGAAGCAGAGCCTAAGGTGTAAATTACCGATAGTCCATATCTCGGAAACTATAAGAGATAATGCAATATGGCAACCGGCAATGTAATTAGCATGCCGAATATTACTTGGAATGTGAATTGGGACGAAATCGCCAATAGATAAGACCATTTTACAATTTGGGCCCAAGTTAGAAGCAGAGCCTAAGGTGTAAATTATCGATAGTCCATATCTCGGAAACTATAAGAGATAATGCAATTTGGCAACCGGCAATGTAATTAGCATGTCGAATACTACTTGGAATGTGAATTGGAACGATATCGCCAATAGATAAGACCATTTTACAGTTTGGGCCCAAGTTAGAAGCAGAGCCTAAGGTTAAAAATAATCGATAGTCCATATCTCGGAAACTAAAAGAGATAATGCAATTTGGCAACCGGCAATGTAATTAGCATGCCGAATATTACTTGGAATGTGAATTGGAACGAAATCGCCAATAGATAAGACCATTTTACAATTTGGGCCCAAGTTAGAAGCAGAGCCTAAGGTGTAAATTATCGATAGTCCATATCTCGGAAACTATAAGAGATAATGCAACTTGGCCACCGGCAATGTAATTAGCATGCCGAATAATACTTGGAATGTGAATTGGAACGAAATCGCCAATAGATAAAACCATTTTACAATTTGGGCCCAAGTTAGAAGCAGAGCCTAAGGTGTAAATTATCGATAGTCAATATCTCGGAAACTATAAGAGATAATGCAATTTGGCAAACGGCAATGTAATTAGCATGCCGAATATTACTTGGAATGTGAATTGGAACGAAATCGCCAATAGATAAGACCATTTTACAATTTGGGCCCAAGTTAGAAGCAGAGCCTAAGGTGTAAATTATCCATAGTCCATATCTCGGAAACTATAAGAGATAATGCAATTTGGCAACCGGCAATGTAATTAGCATGCCGAATATTACTTGGAATGTGATTTGGAACGAAATCGCCAATAGATAAGACCATTTTACAATTTGGGCCCAAGTTGGAAGCAGAGCCTAAGGTGTAAATTATGGATAGTCCATATCTCGGAAACTATAAGAGATAATGCAATTTCGCAACCGGCAATGTAATTAGCATGCCGAATATTACTTGGAGTGTGAATTGGAACGAAATCGTCAATAGATAAGACCATTTTACAATTTGGGCCCAAGTTAGAAGCAGAGCCTAAGGTGTAAATTATCCATAGTCCGTATCTCGGAAACTATAAGAGATAATGCAATTTGGCAACCGGCAATGTAATTAGCATGCCGAATATTACTTGGAATGTGAATTAGAACGAAATCGCCAATAGATAAGACCATTTTACAATTTGGGCCCAAGTTAGAAGCAGAGCCTAAGGTGTAAATTATCGATAGTCCATATCTCGGAAACTATAAGAGATAATGCAATTTGGCAACCGGCAATGTAATTAGCATGCCGAATATTACTTGGAATTTGAATTGGAACGAAATCGCCAATAGATAAGACCATATTACAATTTGGGCCCAAGTTAGAAGCAGAGCCTAAGGTGTAAATTATCGATAGTCCATATCTCGGAAACTATAAGAGATAATGCAATTTGGCAACCGGCAATGTAATTAGCATGCCGAATATTACTTGGAATGTGAATTGGAACGAAATCGCCAATAGATAAGACCATTTTACAATTTGGGCCCAAGTTAGAAGCAGAGCCTAAGGTGTAAATTATCGATAGTCCATATCTCGGAAACTATAAGAGATAATGCAATTTGGCAACCGGCAATGTAATTAGCATGCCGAATATTACTTGGAATGTGAATTGGAACGAAATCGCCAATAGGTAAGACCATTTTACAATTTGTTCCCAAGTTAGAAGCAGAGCCTAAGGTGTAAATTATCGATAGTCCATATCTCGGAAACTATAAGAGATAATGCAATTTGGCAACCGGCAATGTAATTAGCATGCCGAATATTACTTGGAATGTGAATTGGAACGATATCGCCAATAGATAAGACCATTTTACAATTTGGGCCCAAGTTAGAAGCAGAGCCTAAGGTGTAAATTATCGATAGTCCATATCTCGGAAACTATAAGAGATAATGCAATTTGGCAACCGGCAATGTAATTAGCATGCCGAATATTACTTGGAATGTGAATTGGAACGATATCGCCAATAGATAAGACCATTTTACAATTTGGGCCCAAGTTAGAAGCAGAGCCTAAGGTGTAAATTATCGATAGTCCATATCTCGGAAACTAAAAGAGATAATGCAATTTGGCAACCGGCAATGTAATTAGCATGCCGAATATTACTTGGAATGTGAATTGGAACGAAATCGCCAATAGATATGACCATTTTACAATTTGGGCCCAAGTTAGAAGCAGAGCCTAAGGTGTAAATTATCGATAGTCCATATCTCGGAAACTATAAGAGATAATGCAGTTTCGCAACCGGCAATGTAATTAGCATGCCGAATATTACTTGGAATGTGAATTGGGATGAAATCGCCAATAGATAAGACCATTTTACAATTTGGGCCCAAGTTAGAAGCAGAGCCTAAGGTGTAAATTATCGATAGTCCATATCTCGGAAACTATAAGAGATAATGCAGTTTCGCAACCGGCAATGTAATTAGCATGCCGAATATTACTTGGAATGTGAATTGGGGCGAAATCGCCAATAGATAAGACCATTTTACAATTTGGGCCCAAGTTAGAAGCAGAGCCTAAGGTGTAAATTATCGATAGTCCATATCTCGGAAACTATAAGAGATAATTCAATTTGGCAACCGGCAATGTAATTAGCATGCCGAATATTACTTGGAATGTGAATTGGAACGAAATCGCCAATAGATAAGACCATTTTACAATTTGGGCCCAAGTTAGAAGCAGAGCCTTAGGTGTAAATTATCGATAGTCCATATCTCGGAAACTATAAGAGATAATGCAATTTGGCAACCGGCAATGTAATTAGCATGCCGAATATTACTTGGAATGTGAATTGGAACGAAATCGCCAATAGATAAGACGATTTTACAATTTGGGCCCAAGTTAGAAGCAGAGCCTAAGGTGTAAATTACCGATAGTCCATATCTCGGAAACTATAAGAGATAATGCAATTTGGCAGCCGGCAATGTAATTAGCATGCCGAATATTACTTGGAATGTGAATTGGAACGAAATCGCCAATAGATAAGACCATTTTACAATTTGGGCCCAAGTTAGAAGCAGAGCCCAAGGTGTAAATTATCGATAGTACATATCTCGGAAACTATAAGAGATAATGCAATTTGGCAACCGGCAATGTAATTAGCATGCCGAATATTACTTGGAATGTGAATTGGAATGAAATCGCCAATAGATAAGATAATTTTACAATTTGGGCCCAAGTTAGAAGCAGAGCCTAAGGTGTAAATTATCGATAGTCCATATCTCGGAAACTATAAGAGATAATGCAATTTGGCAACCGGCAATGTAATTAGCATGCCGAATATTACTTGGAATGTGAATTGGAACGAAATCGCCAATAGATAAGACGATTTTACAATTTGGGCCCAATTTAGAAGCAGAGCCTAAGGTGTAAATTACCGATAGTCCATATCTCGGAAACTATAAGAGATAATGCAATATGGCA
This sequence comes from Rhynchophorus ferrugineus, assembly GCF_030347505.1. NCBI lineage: Eukaryota > Metazoa > Arthropoda > Insecta > Coleoptera > Curculionidae > Rhynchophorus > Rhynchophorus ferrugineus. Next base: position 364,177 of record NW_027472687.1, read on the forward strand.
ACCGGCAATGTAATTAGCATGCCGAATATTACTTGGAATGTGAATTGGAACGAAATCGCCAATAGATAAGACCATTTTACAATTTGGGCCCAAGTTAGAAGCAGAGCCTAAGGTTAAAAATAATCGATAGTCCATATCTCGGAAACTATAAGAGATAATGCAATTTGGGAACCGGCAATGTAATTAGCATGCCGAATATTACTTGGAATGTGAATTGGAACGAATTCGCCAATAGATAAGACCATTTTACAATTTGGGCCCAAGTTAGAAGCAGAGCCTAAGGTGTAAATTATCGATAGTCCATATCTCGGAAACTATAAGAGATAATGCAACTTGGCCACCGGCAATGTAATTAGCATGCCGAATATTACTTGGAATGTGAATTGGAACGAAATCGCCAATAGATAAGACCATTTTACAATTTGGGCCCAAGTTAGAAGCAGAGCCTAAGGTGTAAATTATGGATAGTCCATATCTCGGAAACTATAAGAGATAATGCAATTTCGCAACCGGCAATGTAATTAGCATGCCGAATATTACTTGGAGTGTGAATTGGAACGAAATCGCCAATAGATAAGACCATTTTACAATTTGGGCCCAAGTTAGAAGCAGAGCCTAAGGTGTAAATTATCGATAGTCCGTATCTCGGAAACTATAAGAGATAATGCAATTTGGCAACCGGCAATGTAATTAGCATGCCGAATATTACTTGGAATGTGAATTGGAACGAAATCGCCAATAGATAAGACCATTTTACAATTTGGGCCCAAGTTAGAAGCAGAGCCTAAGGTGTAAATTATCGATAGTCCATATCTCGGAAACTATAAGAGATAATGCAATTTGGCAACCGGCAATGTAATTAGCATGCCGAATATTACTTGGAATGTGAATTGGAACGAAATCGCCAATAGGTAAGACCATTTTACAATTTGGGCCCAAGTTAGAAGCTGAGCCTAAGGTGTAAATTATCGATAGTCCATATCTCGGAAACTATAAGAGATAATTCAATTTGGCCACCGGCAATGTAATTAGCATGCCGAATATTACTTGGAATGTGAATTGGAACGAAATCGCCAATAGATAAGACCACTTTACAATTTGGGCCCAAGTTAGAAGCAGAGCCTAAGGTGTAAATTATCGATAGTCCATATCTCGGAAACTATAAGAGATAATGCAATTTGGCAAACGGCAATGTAATTAGCATGCCGAATATTACTTGGAGTGTGAATTGGAACGAAATCGCCATTAGATAAGGCCATTTTACAATTTGGGCCCAAGTTAGAAGCAGAGCCTAAGGTGTAAATTATCGATAGTCCATATCTCGGAAACTATAAGAGATAATGCAATTTGGCAACCGGCAATGTAATTAGCATGCCGAATGTTACTTGGAATGTGAATTGGAACGAAATCGCCAATAGATAAGACCATTTTACAATTTGGGCCCAAGTTAGAAGCAGAGCCTAAGGTGTAAATTATCGATACTCCATATCTCGGAAATTAAAAGAGATAATGCAATTTGGCAACCGGCAATGTAATTAGCATGCCGAATATTACTTGGAATGTGAATTGGAACGAAATCGCCAATAGATAAGACCATTTTACAATTTGGGCCCAAGTTAGAAACAGAGCCTAAGGTGTAAATTATCGATAGTCCATATCTCGGAAACTATAAGAGATAATGCAGTTTCGCAACCGGCAATGTAATTAGCATGCCGAATATTACTTGGAATGTGAATTGGGACGAAATCGCCAATAGATAAGACCATTTTACAATTTGGGCCCAAGTTAGAAGCAGAGCCTAAGGTGTAAATTATCGATAGTCCATATCTCGGAAACTATAAGAGATAATGCAATTTGGCAACCGGCAATGTAATTAGCATGCCGAATACCACTTGGAATGTAAATTGGAACGAAATCGCCAATAGATAAGACCATTTTACAATTTGGGCCCAAGTTAGAAGCAGAGCCTAAGGTGTAAATAATCGATAGTCCATATCTCGGAAACTATAAGAGATAATTCAATTTGGCAACCGGCAATGTAATTAGCATGCCGAATATTACTTGAAATGTGAATTGGAACGAAATCGCCAATAGATAAGACCATTTTACAATTTGGGCCCAAGTTAGAAGCAGAGCCTAAGGTGTAAATTATCGATAGTCCATATCTCGGAAACTATAAGAGATAATGCAATTTGGCAACCGGCAATGTAATTAGCATGCCGAATATTACTTGGAATGTGAATTGGAACGAAATCGCCAATAGATAAGACGATTTTACAATTTGGGCCCAAGTTAGAAGCAGAGCCTAAGGTGTAAATTACCGATAGTCCATATCTCGGAAACTATAAGAGATAATGCAATTTGGCAACGGGCAATGTAATTAGCATGCCGAATAATACTTGGAATGTGAATTGGAACGAAATCGCCAATAGATAAGACAATTTTACAATTTGGGCCCAAGTTAGAAGCAGAGCCTAAGGTGTAAATTATCGATAGTCCATATCTCGGAAACTATAAGAGATAATGCAATTTGGCAACCGGCAATGTAATTAGCATGCCGAATATTACTTGGAATGTGAATTGGAACGAAATCGCCAATAGATAAGACGATTTTACAATTTGGGCCCAAGTTAGAAGCAGAGCCTAAGGTGTAAATTACCGATAGTCCATATCTCGGAAACTATAAGAGATAATGCAATTTGGCAACCGACAATGTAATTAGCATGCCGAATATTACTTGTAATGTGAATTGGAACGAAATCGCCAATAGATAAGACCATTTTACAATTTGGGCCCAAGTTAGAAGCAGAGCCTAAGGTGTAAATTATCGATAGTCCATATCCCGGAAACTATAAGAGATAATGCAATTTGGCAACCGGCAATGTAATTAGCATGCCGAATATTACTTGGAATGTGAATTGGAATGAAATCGCCAATAGATAAGACCATTTTACAATTTGGGCCCAAGTTAGAAGCAGAGCCTAAGGTGTAAATTATCCATAGTCCATATCTCGAAAACTATAAGAGATAATGCAATTTGGCAACTGGCAATGTAATTAGCATGCCGAATATTACTTGGAATGTGAATTGGGACGAAATCGCCAATAGATAAGACCATTTTACAATTTGGGCCCAAGTTAGAAGCAGAGCCTAAGGTGTAAATTATCGATAGTCCATATCTCGGAAACTATAAGAGATAATGCAATTTGGCAACCGGCAATGTAATTAGCATGCCGAATACTACTTGGAATGTGAATTGGAACGAAATCGCCAATAGATAAGACCATTTTAGAGTTTGGGCCCAAGTTAGAAGCAGAGCCTAAGGTGTAAATTATCGATAGTCCGTATCTCGGAAACTATAAGAGATAATGCAATTTGGCAACCGGCAATGTAATTAGCATGCCGAATATTACTTGGAATGTGAATTAGAACGAAATCGCCAATAGATAAGACCATTTTACAATTTGGGCCCAAGTTAGAAGCAGAGCCTAAGGTGTAAATTATCGATAGTCCATATCTCGGAAACTATAAGAGATAATGCAATTTGGCAACTGGCAATGTAATTAGCATGCCGAATATTACTTGGAATGTGAATTGGGACGAAATCGCCAATAGATAAGACCATTTTACAATTTGGGCCCAAGTTAGAAGCAGAGCCTAAGGTGTAAATTATCGATAGTCCATATCTCGGAAACTATAAGAGATAATGCAATTTGGCAACCGGCAATGTAATTAGCATGCCGAATATTACTTGGAATGTGAATTGGAACGAAATCGCCAATAGATAAGACCATTTTACAATTTGGGCCCAAGTTAGAAGCAGAGCCTAAGGTGTAAATTATCGATAGTCCATATCTCGGAAACTATAAGAGATAATGCAATTTGGCAACCGGCAATGTAATTAGCATGCCGAATATTACTTGGAGTGTGAATTGGAACGAAATCGCCAATAGGTAAGACCATTTTACAATTTGGGCCCAAGTTAGAAGCAGAGCCTAAGGTGTAAATTATCGATAGTCCATATCTCGGAAACTATAAGAGATAATTCAATTTGGCCACCGGCAATGTAATTAGCATGCCGAATATTACTTGGAATGTGAATTGGAACGAAATCGCCAATAGATAACACCATTTTACAATTTGGGCCCAAGTTAGAAGCAGAGCCTAAGGTGTAAATTATCGATAGTCCATATCTCGGAAACTATAAGAGATAATGCAATTTGGCAACCGGCAATGTAATTAGCATGCCGAATATTACTTGAAATGTGAATTGGAACGAAATCGCCAATAGATAAGACCATTTTACAATTTGGGCCCAAGTTAGAAGCAGAGCCTAGGGTGTAAATTATCGATAGTCCATATCTCGGAAACTATAAGAGATAATGCAATTTGGCAACCGGCAATGTAATTAGCATGCCGAATATTACTTGGAATGTGAATTGGAACGAAATCGCCAATAGATAAGACGATTTTACAATTTGGGCCCAAGTTAGAAGCAGAGCCTAAGGTGTAAATTACCGATAGTCCATATCTCGGAAACTATAAGAGATAATGCAATTTGGCAACGGGCAATGTAATTAGCATGCCGAATAATACTTGGAATGTGAATTGGAACGAAATCGCCAATAGATAAGACCATTTTACAATTTGGGCCCAAGTTAGAAGCAGAGCCTAAGGTGTAAATTATCGATAGTCCATATCTCGGAAACTATAAGAGATAATGCAATTTGGCAACCGGCAATGTAATTAGCATGCCGAATATTACTTGGAATGTGAATTGGAACGAAATCGCCAATAGATAAGACGATTTTACAATTTGGGCCCAAGTTAGAAGCAGAGCCTAAGGTGTAAATTACCGATAGTCCATATCTCGGAAACTATAAGAGATAATGCAATTTGGCAACCGACAATGTAATTAGCATGCCGAATATTACTTGTAATGTGAATTGGAACGAAATCGCCAATAGATAAGACCATTTTACAATTTGGGCCCAAGTTAGAAGCAGAGCCTAAGGTGTAAATTATCGATAGTCCATATCCCGGAAACTATAAGAGATAATGCAATTTGGCAACCGGCAATGTAATTAGCATGCCGAATATTACTTGGAATGTGAATTGGAATGAAATCGCCAATAGATAAGACCATTTTACAATTTGGGCCCAAGTTAGAAGCAGAGCCTAAGGTGTAAATTATCCATAGTCCATATCTCGAAAACTATAAGAGATAATGCAATTTGGCAACTGGCAATGTAATTAGCATGCCGAATATTACTTGGAATGTGAATTGGGACGAAATCGCCAATAGATAAGACCATTTTACAATTTGGGCCCAAGTTAGAAGCAGAGCCTAAGGTGTAAATTATCGATAGTCCATATCTCGGAAACTATAAGAGATAATGCAATTTGGCAACCGGCAATGTAATTAGCATGCCGAATACTACTTGGAATGTGAATTGGAACGAAATCGCCAATAGATAAGACCATTTTAGAGTTTGGGCCCAAGTTAGAAGCAGAGCCTAAGGTGTAAATTATCGATAGTCCGTATCTCGGAAACTATAAGAGATAATGCAATTTGGCAACCGGCAATGTAATTAGCATGCCGAATATTACTTGGAATGTGAATTAGAACGAAATCGCCAATAGATAGGACCATTTTACAATTTGGGCCCAAGTTAGAAGCAGAGCCTAAGGTGTAAATTATCGATAGTCCATATCTCGGAAACTATAAGAGATAATGCAATTTGGCAACTGGCAATGTAATTAGCATGCCGAATATTACTTGGAATGTGAATTGGGACGAAATCGCCAATAGATAAGACCATTTTACAATTTGGGCCCAAGTTAGAAGCAGAGCCTAAGGTGTAAATTATCGATAGTCCATATCTCGGAAACTATAAGAGATAATGCAATTTGGCAACCGGCAATGTAATTAGCATGCCGAATATTACTTGGAATGTGAATTGGAACGAAATCGCCAATAGATAAGACCATTTTACAATTTGGGCCCAAGTTAGAAGCAGAGCCTAAGGTGTAAATTATCGATAGTCCATATCTCGGAAACTATAAGAGATAATTCAATTTGGCCACCGGCAATGTAATTAGCATGCCGAATATTACTTGGAATGTGAATTGGAACGAAATCGCCAATAGATAACACCATTTTACAATTTGGGCCCAAGTTAGAAGCAGAGCCTAAGGTGTAAATTATCGATAGTCCATATCTCGGAAACTATAAGAGATAATGCAATTTGGCAACCGGAAATGTAATTAGCATGCCGAATATTACTTGGAATGTGAATTGGAACGAAATCGCCAATAGATAAGGCCATTTTACAATTTGGGCCCAAGTTAGAAGCAGAGCCTAAGGTGTAAATTATCGATAGTCCATATCTCGGAAACTATAAGAGATAATGCAATTTGGCAACCGGCAATGTAATTAGCATGCCGAATATTACTTGAAATGTGAATTGGAACGAAATCGCCAATAGATAAGACCATTTTACAATTTGGGCCCAAGTTAGAAGCAGAGCCTAAGGTGTAAATTATCGATAGTCCATATCTCGGAAACTATAAGAGATAATGCAATTTGGCAACCGGCAATGTAATTAGCATGCCGAATATTACTTGGAATGTGAATTGGAACGAAATCGCCAATAGATAAGACGATTTTACAATTTGGGCCCAAGTTAGAAGCAGAGCCTAAGGTGTAAATTACCGATAGTCCATATCTCGGAAACTATAAGAGATAATGCAATTTGGCAACGGGCAATGTAATTAGCATGCCGAATAATACTTGGAATGTGAATTGGAACGAAATCGCCAATAGATAAGACCATTTTACAATTTGGGCCCAAGTTAGAAGCAGAGCCTAAGGTGTAAATTATCGATAGTCCATATCTCGGAAACTATAAGAGATAATGCAATTTGGCAACCGGCAATGTAATTAGCATGCCGAATATTACTTGGAATGTGAATTGGAACGAAATCGCCAATAGATAAGACGATTTTACAATTTGGGCCCAAGTTAGAAGCAGAGCCTAAGGTGTAAATTACCGATAGTCCATATCTCGGAAACTATAAGAGATAATGCAGTTTCGCAACCGGCAATGTAATTAGCATGCCGAATATTACTTGGAATGTGAATTGGGACGAAATCGCCAATAGATAAGACCATTTTACAATTTGGGCCCAAGTTAGAAGCAGAGCCTAAGGTGTAAATTATCGATAGTCCATATCTCGGAAACTATAAGAGATAATGCAATTTGGCAACCGGCAATGTAATTAGCATGCCGAATACCACTTGGAATGTAAATTGGAACGAAATCGCCAATAGATAAGACCATTTTACAATTTGGGCCCAAGTTAGAAGCAGAGCCTAAGGTGTAAATTATCGATAGTCCATATCTCGGAAACTATAAGAGATAATTCAATTTGGCAACCGGCAATGTAATTAGCATGCCGAATATTACTTGAAATGTGAATTGGAACGAAATCGCCAATAGATAAGACCATTTTACAATTTGGGCCCAAGTTAGAAGCAGAGCCTAAGGTGTAAATTATCGATAGTCCATATCTCGGAAACTATAAGAGATAATGCAATTTGGCAACCGGCAATGTAATTAGCATGCCGAATATTACTTGGAATGTGAATTGGAACGAAATCGCCAATAGATAAGACGATTTTACAATTTGGGCCCAAGTTAGAAGCAGAGCCTAAGGTGTAAATTACCGATAGTCCATATCTCGGAAACTATAAGAGATAATGCAATTTGGCAACGGGCAATGTAATTAGCATGCCGAATAATACTTGGAATGTGAATTGGAACGAAATCGCCAATAGATAAGACAATTTTACAATTTGGGCCCAAGTTAGAAGCAGAGCCTAAGGTGTAAATTATCGATAGTCCATATCTCGGAAACTATAAGAGATAATGCAATTTGGCAACCGGCAATGTAATTAGCATGCCGAATATTACTTGGAATGTGAATTGGAACGAAATCGCCAATAGATAAGACGATTTTACAATTTGGGCCCAAGTTAGAAGCAGAGCCTAAGGTGTAAATTACCGATAGTCCATATCTCGGAAACTATAAGAGATAATGCAATTTGGCAACCGACAATGTAATTAGCATGCCGAATATTACTTGTAATGTGAATTGGAACGAAATCGCCAATAGATAAGACCATTTTACAATTTGGGCCCAAGTTAGAAGCAGAGCCTAAGGTGTAAATTATCGATAGTCCATATCCCGGAAACTATAAGAGATAATGCAATTTGGCAACCGGCAATGTAATTAGCATGCCGAATATTACTTGGAATGTGAATTGGAATGAAATCGCCAATAGATAAGACCATTTTACAATTTGGGCCCAAGTTAGAAGCAGAGCCTAAGGTGTAAATTATCCATAGTCCATATCTCGAAAACTATAAGAGATAATGCAATTTGGCAACTGGCAATGTAATTAGCATGCCGAATATTACTTGGAATGTGAATTGGGACGAAATCGCCAATAGATAAGACCATTTTACAATTTGGGCCCAAGTTAGAAGCAGAGCCTAAGGTGTAAATTATCGATAGTCCATATCTCGGAAACTATAAGAGATAATGCAATTTGGCAACCGGCAATGTAATTAGCATGCCGAATACTACTTGGAATGTGAATTGGAACGAAATCGCCAATAGATAAGACCATTTTAGAGTTTGGGCCCAAGTTAGAAGCAGAGCCTAAGGTGTAAATTATCGATAGTCCGTATCTCGGAAACTATAAGAGATAATGCAATTTGGCAACCGGCAATGTAATTAGCATGCCGAATATTACTTGGAATGTGAATTAGAACGAAATCGCCAATAGATAAGACCATTTTACAATTTGGGCCCAAGTTAGAAGCAGAGCCTAAGGTGTAAATTATCGATAGTCCATATCTCGGAAACTATAAGAGATAATGCAATTTGGCAACTGGCAATGTAATTAGCATGCCGAATATTACTTGGAATGTGAATTGGGACGAAATCGCCAATAGATAAGACCATTTTACAATTTGGGCCCAAGTTAGAAGCAGAGCCTAAGGTGTAAATTATCGATAGTCCATATCTCGGAAACTATAAGAGATAATGCAATTTGGCAACCGGCAATGTAATTAGCATGCCGAATATTACTTGGAATGTGAATTGGAACGAAATCGCCAATAGATAAGACCATTTTACAATTTGGGCCCAAGTTAGAAGCAGAGCCTAAGGTGTAAATTATCGATAGTCCATATCTCGGAAACTATAAGAGATAATGCAATTTGGCAACCGGCAATGTAATTAGCATGCCGAATATTACTTGGAATGTGAATTGGAACGAAATCGCCAATAGGTAAGACCATTTTACAATTTGGGCCCAAGTTAGAAGCAGAGCCTAAGGTGTAAATTATCGATAGTCCATATCTCGGAAACTATAAGAGATAATTCAATTTGGCCACCGGCAATGTAATTAGCATGCCGAATATTACTTGGAATGTGAATTGGAACGAAATCGCCAATAGATAACACCATTTTACAATTTGGGCCCAAGTTAGAAGCAGAGCCTAAGGTGTAAATTATCGATAGTCCATATCTCGGAAACTATAAGAGATAATGCAATTTGGCAACCGGCAATGTAATTAGCATGCCGAATATTACTTGAAATGTGAATTGGAACGAAATCGCCAATAGATAAGACCATTTTACAATTTGGGCCCAAGTTAGAAGCAGAGCCTAAGGTGTAAATTATCGATAGTCCATATCTCGGAAACTATAAGAGATAATGCAATTTGGCAACCGGCAATGTAATTAGCATGCCGAATATTACTTGGAATGTGAATTGGAACGAAATCGCCAATAGATAAGACGATTTTACAATTTGGGCCCAAGTTAGAAGCAGAGCCTAAGGTGTAAATTACCGATAGTCCATATCTCGGAAACTATAAGAGATAATGCAATTTGGCAACGGGCAATGTAATTAGCATGCCGAATAATACTTGGAATGTGAATTGGAACGAAATCGCCAATAGATAAGACCATTTTACAATTTGGGCCCAAGTTAGAAGCAGAGCCTAAGGTGTAAATTATCGATAGTCCATATCTCGGAAACTATAAGAGATAATGCAATTTGGCAACCGGCAATGTAATTAGCATGCCGAATATTACTTGGAATGTGAATTGGAACGAAATCGCCAATAGATAAGACGATTTTACAATTTGGGCCCAAGTTAGAAGCAGAGCCTAAGGTGTAAATTACCGATAGTCCATATCTCGGAAACTATAAGAGATAATGCAATTTGGCAACGGGCAATGTAATTAGCATGCCGAATAATACTTGGAATGTGAATTGGAACGAAATCGCCAATAGATAAGACCATTTTACAATTTGGGCCCAAGTTAGAAGCAGAGCCTAAGGTGTAAATTATCGATAGTCCATATCTCGGAAACTATAAGAGATAATGCAATTTGGCAACCGGCAATGTAATTAGCATGCCGAATATTACTTGGAATGTGAATTGGAACGAAATCGCCAATAGATAAGACGATTTTACAATTTGGGCCCAAGTTAGAAGCAGAGCCTAAGGTGTAAATTACCGATAGTCCATATCTCGGAAACTATAAGAGATAATGCAATTTGGCAACGGGCAATGTAATTAGCATGCCGAATAATACTTGGAATGTGAATTGGAAGGAAATCGCCAATAGATAAGACCATTTTACAATTTGGGCCCAAGTTAGAAGCAGAGCCTAAGGTGTAAATTATCGATAGTCCATATCTCGGAAACTATAAGAGATAATGCAATTTGGCAACCGGCAATGTAATTAGCATGCCGAATATTACTTGGAATGTGAATTGGAACGAAATCGCCAATAGATAAGACGATTTTACAATTTGGGCCCAAGTTAGAAGCAGAGCCTAAGGTGTAAATTACCGATAGTCCATATCTCGGAAACTATAAGAGATAATGCAATTTGGCAACCGACAATGTAATTAGCATGCCGAATATTACTTGTAATGTGAATTGGAACGAAATCGCCAATAGATAAGACCATTTTACAATTTGGGCCCAAGTTAGAAGCAGAGCCTAAGGTGTAAATTATCGATAGTCCATATCCCGGAAACTATAAGAGATAATGCAATTTGGCAACCGGCAATGTAATTAGCATGCCGAATATTACTTGGAATGTGAATTGGAATGAAATCGCCAATAGATAAGACCATTTTACAATTTGGGCCCAAGTTAGAAGCAGAGCCTAAGGTGTAAATTATCCATAGTCCATATCTCGAAAACTATAAGAGATAATGCAATTTGGCAACTGGCAATGTAATTAGCATGCCGAATATTACTTGGAATGTGAATTGGGACGAAATCGCCAATAGATAAGACCATTTTACAATTTGGGCCCAAGTTAGAAGCAGAGCCTAAGGTGTAAATTATCCATAGTCCGTATCTCGGAAACTATAAGAGATAATGCAATTTGGCAACCGGCAATGTAATTAGCATGCCGAATATTACTTGGAATGTGAATTAGAACGAAATCGCCAATAGATAAGACCATTTTACAATTTGGGCCCAAGTTAGAAGCAGAGCCTAAGGTGTAAATTATCGATAGTCCATATCTCGGAAACTATAAGAGATAATGCAATTTGGCAACCGGCAATGTAATTAGCATGCCGAATATTACTTGGAATTTGAATTGGAACGAAATCGCCAATAGATAAGACCATATTACAATTTGGGCCCAAGTTAGAAGCAGAGCCTAAGGTGTAAATTATCGATAGTCCATATCTCGGAAACTATAAGAGATAATGCAATTTGGCAACCGGCAATGTAATTAGCATGCCGAATATTACTTGGAATGTGAATTGGAACGAAATCGCCAATAGATAAGACCATTTTACAATTTGGGCCCAAGTTAGAAGCAGAGCCTAAGGTGTAAATTATCGATAGTCCATATCTCGGAAACTATAAGAGATAATGCAATTTGGCAACCGGCAATGTAATTAGCATGCCGAATATTACTTGGAATGTGAATTGGAACGAAATCGCCAATAGGTAAGACCATTTTACAATTTGTTCCCAAGTTAGAGGCAGAGCCTAAGGTGTAAATTATCGATAGTCCATATCTCGGAAACTATAAGAGATAATGCAATTTGGCAACCGGCAATGTAATTAGCATGCCGAATATTACTTGGAATGTGAATTGGAACGATATCGCCAATAGATAAGACCATTTTACAATTTGGGCCCAAGTTAGAAGCAGAGCCTAAGGTGTAAATTATCGATAGTCCATATCTCGGAAACTATAAGAGATAATGCAATTTGGCAACCGGCAATGTAATTAGCATGCCGAATATTACTTGGAATGTGAATTGGAACGATATCGCCAATAGATAAGACCATTTTACAATTTGGGCCCAAGTTAGAAGCAGAGCCTAAGGTGTAAATTATCGATAGTCCATATCTCGGAAACTAAAAGAGATAATGCAATTTGGCAACCGGCAATGTAATTAGCATGCCGAATATTACTTGGAATGTGAATTGGAACGAAATCGCCAATAGATATGACCATTTTACAATTTGGGCCCAAGTTAGAAGCAGAGCCTAAGGTGTAAATTATCGATAGTCCATATCTCGGAAACTATAAGAGATAATGCAGTTTCGCAACCGGCAATGTAATTAGCATGCCGAATATTACTTGGAATGTGAATTGGGATGAAATCGCCAATAGATAAGACCATTTTACAATTTGGGCCCAAGTTAGAAGCAGAGCCTAAGGTGTAAATTATCGATAGTCCATATCTCGGAAACTATAAGAGATAATGCAGTTTCGCAACCGGCAATGTAATTAGCATGCCGAGTATTACTTGGAATGTGAATTGGGGCGAAATCGCCAATAGATAAGACCATTTTACAATTTGGGCCCAAGTTAGAAGCAGAGCCTAAGGTGTAAATTATCGATAGTCCATATCTCGGAAACTATAAGAGATAATTCAATTTGGCAACCGGCAATGTAATTAGCATGCCGAATATTACTTGGAATGTGAATTGGAACGAAATCGCCAATAGATAAGACCATTTTACAATTTGGGCCCAAGTTAGAAGCAGAGCCTTAGGTGTAAATTATCGATAGTCCATATCTCGGAAACTATAAGAGATAATGCAATTTGGCAACCGGCAATGTAATTAGCATGCCGAATATTACTTGGAATGTGAATTGGAACGAAATCGCCAATAGATAAGACGATTTTACAATTTGGGCCCAAGTTAGAAGCAGAGCCTAAGGTGTAAATTACCGATAGTCCATATCTCGGAAACTATAAGAGATAATGCAATTTGGCAGCCGGCAATGTAATTAGCATGCCGAATATTACTTGGAATGTGAATTGGAACGAAATCGCCAATAGATAAGACCATTTTACAATTTGGGCCCAAGTTAGAAGCAGAGCCCAAGGTGTAAATTATCGATAGTACATATCTCGGAAACTATAAGAGATAATGCAATTTGGCAACCGGCAATGTAATTAGCATGCCGAATATTACTTGGAATGTGAATTGGAATGAAATCGCCAATAGATAAGATAATTTTACAATTTGGGCCCAAGTTAGAAGCAGAGCCTAAGGTGTAAATTATCGATAGTCCATATCTCGGAAACTATAAGAGATAATGCAATTTGGCAACCGGCAATGTAATTAGCATGCCGAATATTACTTGGAATGTGAATTGGAACGAAATCGCCAATAGATAAGACGATTTTACAATTTGGGCCCAATTTAGAAGCAGAGCCTAAGGTGTAAATTACCGATAGTCCATATCTCGGAAACTATAAGAGATAATGCAATATGGCAACCGGCAATGTAATTAGCATGCCGAATATTACTTGGAATGTGAATTGGAACGAAATCGCCAATAGATAAGACCATTTTACAATTTGGGCCCAAGTTAGAAGCAGAGCCTAAGGTTAAAAATAATCGATAGTCCATATCTCGGAAACTATAAGAGATAATGCAATTTGGGAACCGGCAATGTAATTAGCATGCCGAATATTACTTGGAATGTGAATTGGAACGAATTCGCCAATAGATAAGACCATTTTACAATTTGGGCCCAAGTTAGAAGCAGAGCCTAAGGTGTAAATTATCGATAGTCCATATCTCGGAAACTATAAGAGATAATGCAACTTGGCCACCGGCAATGTAATTAGCATGCCGAATATTACTTGGAATGTGAATTGGAACGAAATCGCCAATAGATAAGACCATTTTACAATTTGGGCCCAAGTTAGAAGCAGAGCCTAAGGTGTAAATTATGGATAGTCCATATCTCGGAAACTATAAGAGATAATGCAATTTCGCAACCGGCAATGTAATTAGCATGCCGAATATTACTTGGAGTGTGAATTGGAACGAAATCGCCAATAGATAAGACCATTTTACAATTTGGGCCCAAGTTAGAAGCAGAGCCTAAGGTGTAAATTATCGATAGTCCGTATCTCGGAAACTATAAGAGATAATGCAATTTGGCAACCGGCAATGTAATTAGCATGCCGAATATTACTTGGAATGTGAATTGGAACGAAATCGCCAATAGATAAGACCATTTTACAATTTGGGCCCAAGTTAGAAGCAGAGCCTAAGGTGTAAATTATCGATAGTCCATATCTCGGAAACTATAAGAGATAATGCAATTTGGCAACCGGCAATGTAATTAGCATGCCGAATATTACTTGGAATGTGAATTGGAACGAAATCGCCAATAGGTAAGACCATTTTACAATTTGGGCCCAAGTTAGAAGCTGAGCCTAAGGTGTAAATTATCGATAGTCCATATCTCGGAAACTATAAGAGATAATTCAATTTGGCCACCGGCAATGTAATTAGCATGCCGAATATTACTTGGAATGTGAATTGGAACGAAATCGCCAATAGATAAGACCACTTTACAATTTGGGCCCAAGTTAGAAGCAGAGCCTAAGGTGTAAATTATCGATAGTCCATATCTCGGAAACTATAAGAGATAATGCAATTTGGCAAACGGCAATGTAATTAGCATGCCGAATATTACTTGGAGTGTGAATTGGAACGAAATCGCCATTAGATAAGGCCATTTTACAATTTGGGCCCAAGTTAGAAGCAGAGCCTAAGGTGTAAATTATCGATAGTCCATATCTCGGAAACTATAAGAGATAATGCAATTTGGCAACCGGCAATGTAATTAGCATGCCGAATGTTACTTGGAATGTGAATTGGAACGAAATCGCCAATAGATAAGACCATTTTACAATTTGGGCCCAAGTTAGAAGCAGAGCCTAAGGTGTAAATTATCGATACTCCATATCTCGGAAATTAAAAGAGATAATGCAATTTGGCAACCGGCAATGTAATTAGCATGCCGAATATTACTTGGAATGTGAATTGGAACGAAATCGCCAATAGATAAGACCATTTTACAATTTGGGCCCAAGTTAGAAACAGAGCCTAAGGTGTAAATTATCGATAGTCCATATCTCGGAAACTATAAGAGATAATGCAGTTTCGCAACCGGCAATGTAATTAGCATGCCGAATATTACTTGGAATGTGAATTGGGACGAAATCGCCAATAGATAAGACCATTTTACAATTTGGGCCCAAGTTAGAAGCAGAGCCTAAGGTGTAAATTATCGATAGTCCATATCTCGGAAACTATAAGAGATAATGCAATTTGGCAACCGGCAATGTAATTAGCATGCCGAATACCACTTGGAATGTAAATTGGAACGAAATCGCCAATAGATAAGACCATTTTACAATTTGGGCCCAAGTTAGAAGCAGAGCCTAAGGTGTAAATTATCGATAGTCCATATCTCGGAAACTATAAGAGATAATTCAATTTGGCAACCGGCAATGTAATTAGCATGCCGAATATTACTTGAAATGTGAATTGGAACGAAATCGCCAATAGATAAGACCATTTTACAATTTGGGCCCAAGTTAGAAGCAGAGCCTAAGGTGTAAATTATCGATAGTCCATATCTCGGAAACTATAAGAGATAATGCAATTTGGCAACCGGCAATGTAATTAGCATGCCGAATATTACTTGGAATGTGAATTGGAACGAAATCGCCAATAGATAAGACGATTTTACAATTTGGGCCCAAGTTAGAAGCAGAGCCTAAGGTGTAAATTACCGATAGTCCATATCTCGGAAACTATAAGAGATAATGCAATTTGGCAACGGGCAATGTAATTAGCATGCCGAATAATACTTGGAATGTGAATTGGAACGAAATCGCCAATAGATAAGACAATTTTACAATTTGGGCCCAAGTTAGAAGCAGAGCCTAAGGTGTAAATTATCGATAGTCCATATCTCGGAAACTATAAGAGATAATGCAATTTGGCAACCGGCAATGTAATTAGCATGCCGAATATTACTTGGAATGTGAATTGGAACGAAATCGCCAATAGATAAGACGATTTTACAATTTGGGCCCAAGTTAGAAGCAGAGCCTAAGGTGTAAATTACCGATAGTCCATATCTCGGAAACTATAAGAGATAATGCAATTTGGCAACCGACAATGTAATTAGCATGCCGAATATTACTTGTAATGTGAATTGGAACGAAATCGCCAATAGATAAGACCATTTTACAATTTGGGCCCAAGTTAGAAGCAGAGCCTAAGGTGTAAATTATCGATAGTCCATATCCCGGAAACTATAAGAGATAATGCAATTTGGCAACCGGCAATGTAATTAGCATGCCGAATATTACTTGGAATGTGAATTGGAATGAAATCGCCAATAGATAAGACCATTTTACAATTTGGGCCCAAGTTAGAAGCAGAGCCTAAGGTGTAAATTATCCATAGTCCATATCTCGAAAACTATAAGAGATAATGCAATTTGGCAACTGGCAATGTAATTAGCATGCCGAATATTACTTGGAATGTGAATTGGGACGAAATCGCCAATAGATAAGACCATTTTACAATTTGGGCCCAAGTTAGAAGCAGAGCCTAAGGTGTAAATTATCGATAGTCCATATCTCGGAAACTATAAGAGATAATGCAATTTGGCAACCGGCAATGTAATTAGCATGCCGAATACTACTTGGAATGTGAATTGGAACGAAATCGCCAATAGATAAGACCATTTTAGAGTTTGGGCCCAAGTTAGAAGCAGAGCCTAAGGTGTAAATTATCGATAGTCCGTATCTCGGAAACTATAAGAGATAATGCAATTTGGCAACCGGCAATGTAATTAGCATGCCGAATATTACTTGGAATGTGAATTAGAACGAAATCGCCAATAGATAAGACCATTTTACAATTTGGGCCCAAGTTAGAAGCAGAGCCTAAGGTGTAAATTATCGATAGTCCATATCTCGGAAACTATAAGAGATAATGCAATTTGGCAACTGGCAATGTAATTAGCATGCCGAATATTACTTGGAATGTGAATTGGGACGAAATCGCCAATAGATAAGACCATTTTACAATTTGGGCCCAAGTTAGAAGCAGAGCCTAAGGTGTAAATTATCGATAGTCCATATCTCGGAAACTATAAGAGATAATGCAATTTGGCAACCGGCAATGTAATTAGCATGCCGAATATTACTTGGAATGTGAATTGGAACGAAATCGCCAATAGATAAGACCATTTTACAATTTGGGCCCAAGTTAGAAGCAGAGCCTAAGGTGTAAATTATCGATAGTCCATATCTCGGAAACTATAAGAGATAATGCAATTTGGCAACCGGCAATGTAATTAGCATGCCGAATATTACTTGGAATGTGAATTGGAACGAAATCGCCAATAGGTAAGACCATTTTACAATTTGGGCCCAAGTTAGAAGCAGAGCCTAAGGTGTAAATTATCGATAGTCCATATCTCGGAAACTATAAGAGATAATTCAATTTGGCCACCGGCAATGTAATTAGCATGCCGAATATTACTTGGAATGTGAATTGGAACGAAATCGCCAATAGATAACACCATTTTACAATTTGGGCCCAAGTTAGAAGCAGAGCCTAAGGTGTAAATTATCGATAGTCCATATCTCGGAAACTATAAGAGATAATGCAATTTGGCAACCGGCAATGTAATTAGCATGCCGAATATTACTTGAAATGTGAATTGGAACGAAATCGCCAATAGATAAGACCATTTTACAATTTGGGCCCAAGTTAGAAGCAGAGCCTAAGGTGTAAATTATCGATAGTCCATATCTCGGAAACTATAAGAGATAATGCAATTTGGCAACCGGCAATGTAATTAGCATGCCGAATATTACTTGGAATGTGAATTGGAACGAAATCGCCAATAGATAAGACGATTTTACAATTTGGGCCCAAGTTAGAAGCAGAGCCTAAGGTGTAAATTACCGATAGTCCATATCTCGGAAACTATAAGAGATAATGCAATTTGGCAACGGGCAATGTAATTAGCATGCCGAATAATACTTGGAATGTGAATTGGAACGAAATCGCCAGTAGATAAGACCATTTTACAATTTGGGCCCAAGTTAGAAGCAGAGCCTAAGGTGTAAATTATCGATAGTCCATATCTCGGAAACTGTAAGAGATAATGCAATTTGGCAACCGGCAATGTAATTAGCATGCCGAATATTACTTGGAATGTGAATTGGAACGAAATCGCCAATAGATAAGACGATTTTACAATTTGGGCCCAAGTTAGAAGCAGAGCCTAAGGTGTAAATTACCGATAGTCCATATCTCGGAAACTATAAGAGATAATGCAATTTGGCAACCGACAATGTAATTAGCATGCCGAATATTACTTGTAATGTGAATTGGAACGAAATCGCCAATAGATAAGACCATTTTACAATTTGGGCCCAAGTTAGAAGCAGAGCCTAAGGTGTAAATTTTCGATAGTCCATATCCCGGAAACTATAAGAGATAATGCAATTTGGCAACCGGCAATGTAATTAGCATGCCGAATATTACTTGGAATGTGAATTGGAATGAAATCGCCAATAGATAAGACCATTTTACAATTTGGGCCCAAGTTAGAAGCAGAGCCTAAGGTGTAAATTATCCATAGTCCATATCTCGAAAACTATAAGAGATAATGCAATTTGGCAATTGGCAATGTAATTAGCATGCCGAATATTACTTGGAATGTGAATTGGGACGAAATCGCCAATAGATAAGACCATTTTACAATTTGGGCCCAAGTTAGAAGCAGAGCCTAAGGTGTAAATTATCGATAGTCCATATCTCGGAAACTATAAGAGATAATGCAATTTGGCAACCGGCAATGTAATTAGCATGCCGAATACTACTTGGAATGTGAATTGGAACGAAATCGCCAATAGATAAGACCATTTTAGAGTTTGGGCCCAAGTTAGAAGCAGAGCCTAAGGTGTAAATTATCGATAGTCCGTATCTCGGAAACTATAAGAGATAATGCAATTTGGCAACCGGCAATGTAATTAGCATGCCGAATATTACTTGGAATGTGAATTAGAACGAAATCGCCAATAGATAGGACCATTTTACAATTTGGGCCCAAGTTAGAAGCAGAGCCTAAGGTGTAAATTATCGATAGTCCATATCTCGGAGACTATAAGAGATAATGCAATTTGGCAACTGGCAATGTAATTAGCATGCCGAATATTACTTGGAATGTGAATTGGGACGAAATCGCCAATAGATAAGACCATTTTACAATTTGGGCCCAAGTTAGAAGCAGAGCCTAAGGTGTAAATTATCGATAGTCCATATCTCGGAAACTATAAGAGATAATGCAATTTGGCAACCGGCAATGTAATTAGCATGCCGAATATTACTTGGAATGTGAATTGGAACGAAATCGCCAATAGATAAGACCATTTTACAATTTGGGCCCAAGTTAGAAGCAGAGCCTAAGGTGTAAATTATCGATAGTCCATATCTCGGAAACTATAAGAGATAATTCAATTTGGCCACCGGCAATGTAATTAGCATGCCGAATATTACTTGGAATGTGAATTGGAACGAAATCGCCAATAGATAACACCATTTTACAATTTGGGCCCAAGTTAGAAGCAGAGCCTAAGGTGTAAATTATCGATAGTCCATATCTCGGAAACTATAAGAGATAATGCAATTTGGCAACCGGAAATGTAATTAGCATGCCGAATATTACTTGGAATGTGAATTGGAACGAAATCGCCAATAGATAAGGCCATTTTACAATTTGGGCCCAAGTTAGAAGCAGAGCCTAAGGTGTAAATTATCGATAGTCCATATCTCGGAAACTATAGGAGATAATGCAATTTGGCAACCGGCAATGTAATTAGCATGCCGAATATTACTTGGAATGTGAATTGGAACGATATCGCCAATAGATAAGACCATTTTACAATTTGGGCCCAAGTTAGAAGCAGAGCCTAAGGTGTAAATTATCGATAGTCCATATCTCGGAAACTAAAAGAGATAATGCAATTTGGCAACCGGCAATGTAATTAGCATGCCGAATATTACTTGGAATGTGAATTGGAACGAAATCGCCAATAGATATGACCATTTTACAATTTGGGCCCAAGTTAGAAGCAGAGCCTAAGGTGTAAATTATCGATAGTCCATATCTCGGAAACTATAAGAGATAATGCAGTTTCGCAACCGGCAATGTAATTAGCATGCCGAATATTACTTGGAATGTGAATTGGGATGAAATCGCCAATAGATAAGACCATTTTACAATTTGGGCCCAAGTTAGAAGCAGAGCCTAAGGTGTAAATTATCGATAGTCCATATCTCGGAAACTATAAGAGATAATGCAGTTTCGCAACGGGCAATGTAATTAGCATGCCGAATATTACTTGGAATGTGAATTGGGGCGAAATCGCCAATAGATAAGACCATTTTACAATTTGGGCCCAAGTTAGAAGCAGAGCCTAAGGTGTAAATTATCGATAGTCCATATCTCGGAAACTATAAGAGATAATGCAATTTGGCAACTGGCAATGTAATTAGCATGCCGAATATTACTTGGAATGTGAATTGGGACGAAATCGCCAATAGATAAGACCATTTTACAATTTGGGCCCAAGTTAGAAGCAGAGCCTAAGGTGTAAATTATCGATAGTCCATATCTCGGAAACTATAAGAGATAATGCAATTTGGCAACCGGCAATGTAATTAGCATGCCGAATATTACTTGGAATTTGAATTGGAACGAAATCGCCAATAGATAAGACCATATTACAATTTGGGCCCAAGTTAGAAGCAGAGCCTAAGGTGTAAATTATCGATAGTCCATATCTCGGAAACTATAAGAGATAATGCAATTTGGCAACCGGCAATGTAATTAGCATGCCGAATATTACTTGGAATGTGAATTGGAACGAAATCGCCAATAGATAAGGCCATTTTACAATTTGGGCCCAAGTTAGAAGCAGAGCCTAAGGTGTAAATTATCGATAGTCCATATCTCGGAAACTATAAGAGATAATGCAATTTGGCAACCGGCAATGTAATTAGCATGCCGAATATTACTTGGAATGTGAATTGGAACGAAATCGCCAATAGGTAAGACCATTTTACAATTTGGGCCCAAGTTAGAAGCAGAGCCTAAGGTGTAAATTATCGATAGTCCATATCTCGGAAACTATAAGAGATAATTCAATTTGGCCACCGGCAATGTAATTAGCATGCCGAATATTACTTGGAATGTGAATTGGAACGAAATCGCCAATAGATAACACCATTTTACAATTTGGGCCCAAGTTAGAAGCAGAGCCTAAGGTGTAAATTATCGATAGTCCATATCTCGGAAACTATAAGAGATAATGCAATTTGGCAACCGGAAATGTAATTAGCATGCCGAATATTACTTGGAATGTGAATTGGAACGAAATCGCCAATAGATAAGGCCATTTTACAATTTGGGCCCAAGTTAGAAGCAGAGCCTAAGGTGTAAATTATCGATAGTCCATATCTCGGAAACTATAGGAGATAATGCAATTTGGCAACCGGCAATGTAATTAGCATGCCGAATATTACTTGGAATGTGAATTGGAACGATATCGCCAATAGATAAGACCATTTTACAATTTGGGCCCAAGTTAGAAGCAGAGCCTAAGGTGTAAATTATCGATAGTCCATATCTCGGAAACTAAAAGAGATAATGCAATTTGGCAACCGGCAATGTAATTAGCATGCCGAATATTACTTGGAATGTGAATTGGAACGAAATCGCCAATAGATATGACCATTTTACAATTTGGGCCCAAGTTAGAAGCAGAGCCTAAGGTGTAAATTATCGATAGTCCATATCTCGGAAACTATAAGAGATAATGCAGTTTCGCAACCGGCAATGTAATTAGCATGCCGAATATTACTTGGAATGTGAATTGGGATGAAATCGCCAATAGATAAGACCATTTTACAATTTGGGCCCAAGTTAGAAGCAGAGCCTAAGGTGTAAATTATCGATAGTCCATATCTCGGAAACTATAAGAGATAATGCAGTTTCGCAACCGGCAATGTAATCAGCATGCCGAATATTACTTGGAATGTGAATTGGGGCGAAATCGCCAATAGATAAGACCATTTTACAATTTGGGCCCAAGTTAGAAGCAGAGCCTAAGGTGTAAATTATCGATAGTCCATATCTCGGAAACTATAAGAGATAATGCAATTTGGCAACCGGCAATGTAATTAGCATGCCGAATATTACTTGGAATGTGAATTGGAACGAAATCGCCAATAGATAAGACCATTTTACAATTTGGGCCCAAGTTAGAAGCAGAGCCTAAGGTGTAAATTATCGATAGTCCATATCTCGGAAACTATAAGAGATAATGCAATTTGGCAACCGGCAATGTAATTAGCATGCCGAATACCACTTGGTATGTGAATTGGAACGAAATCGCCAATAGATAAGACCATTTTACAATTTGGGCTCAAGTTAGAAGCAGAGCCCAAGGTGTAAATTATCGATAGTCCATATCTCGGAAACTATAAGAGATAATTCAATTTGGCAACCGGCAATGTAATTAGCATGCCGAATATTACTTGGAATGTGAATTGGAACGAAATCGCCAATAGATAAGACGATTTTACAATTTGGGCCCAAGTTAGAAGCAGAGCCTAAGGTGTAAATTACCGATAGTCCATATCTCGGAAACTATAAGAGATAATGCAATTTGGCAGTCGGCAATGTAATTAGCATGCCGAATATTACTTGGAATGTGAATTGGAACGAAATCGCCAATAGATAAGACCATTTTACAATTTGGGCCCAAGTTAGAAGCAGAGCCTAAGGTGTAAATTATCGATAGTACATATCTCGGAAACTATAAGAGATAATGCAATTTGGCAACCGGCAATGTAATTAGCATGCCGAATATTACTTGGAATGTGAATTGGAATGAAATCGCCAATAGATAAGATAATTTTACAATTTGGGCCCAAGTTAGAAGCAGAGCCTAAGGTGTAAATTACCGATAGTCCATATCTCGGAAACTATAAGAGATAATGCAATATGGCAACCGGCAATGTAATTAGCATGCCGAATATTACTTGGAATGTGAATTGGAACGAAATCGCCAATAGATAAGACCATTTTACAATTTGGGCCCAAGTTAGAAGCAGAGCCTAAGGTGTAAATTATCGATAGTCCATATCTCGGAAACTATAAGAGATAATGCAATTTGGCAACCGGCAATGTAATTAGCATGCCGAATATTACTTGGAATGTGAATTGGAATGAAATCGCCAATAGATAAGACCATTTTACAATTTGGGCCCAAGTTAGAAGCAGAGCCTAAGGTTAAAAATAATCGATAGTCCATATCTCGGAAACTATAAGAGATAATGCAATTTGGGAACCGGCAATGTAATTAGCATGCCGAATATTACTTGGAATGTGAATTGGAACGAATTCGCCAATAGATAAGACCATTTTACAATTTGGGCCCAAGTTAGAAGCAGAGCCTAAGGTGTAAATTATCGATAGTCCATATCTCGGAAACTATAAGAGATAATGCAACTTGGCCACCGGCAATGTAATTAGCATGCCGAATATTACTTGGAATGTGAATTGGAACGAAATCGCCAATAGATAAGACCATTTTACAATTTGGGCCCAAGTTAGAAGCAGAGCCTAAGGTGTAAATTATGGATAGTCCATATCTCGGAAACTATAAGAGATAATGCAATTTCGCAACCGGCAATGTAATTAGCATGCCGAATATTACTTGGAGTGTGAATTGGAACGAAATCGCCAATAGATAAGACCATTTTACAATTTGGGCCCAAGTTAGAAGCAGAGCCTAAGGTGTAAATTATCGATAGTCCGTATCTCGGAAACTATAAGAGATAATGCAATTTGGCAACCGGCAATGTAATTAGCATGCCGAATATTACTTGGAATGTGAATTGGAACGAAATCGCCAATAGATAAGACCATTTTACAATTTGGGCCCAAGTTAGAAGCAGAGCCTAAGGTGTAAATTATCGATAGTCCATATCTCGGAAACTATAAGAGATAATGCAATTTGGCAACCGGCAATGTAATTAGCATGCCGAATATTACTTGGAATGTGAATTGGAACGAAATCGCCAATAGATAAGACCATTTTACAATTTGGGCCCAAGTTAGAAGCAGAGCCTAAGGTGTAAATTATCGATAGTCCATATCTCGGAAACTATAAGAGATAATGCAATTTGGCAACCGGCAATGTAATTAGCATGCCGAATATTACTTGGAATGTGAATTGGAACGAAATCGCCAATAGATAAGACCATTTTACAATTTGGGCCCAAGTTAGAAGCAGAGCCTAAGGTGTAAATTATCGATAGTCCATATCTCGGAAACTATAAGAGATAATGCAATTTGGCAACCGGCAATGTAATTAGCATGCCGAATATTACTTGGAATGTGAATTGGAACGAAATCGCCAATAGGTAAGACCATTTTACAATTTGGGCCCAAGTTAGAAGCAGAGCCTAAGGTGTAAATTATCGATAGTCCATATCTCGGAAACTATAAGAGATAATTCAATTTGGCCACCGGCAATGTAATTAGCATGCCGAATATTACTTGGAATGTGAATTGGAACGAAATCGCCAATAGATAAGACCACTTTACAATTTGGGCCCAAGTTAGAAGCAGAGCCTAAGGTGTAAATTACCGATAGTCCATATCTCGGAAACTATAAGAGATAATGCAATTTGGCAACGGGCAATGTAATTAGCATGCCGAATAATACTTGGAATGTGAATTGGAACGAAATCGCCAATAGATAAGACCATTTTACAATTTGGGCCCAAGTTAGAAGCAGAGCCTAAGGTGTAAATTATCGATAGTCCATATCTCGGAAACTATAAGAGATAATGCAATTTGGCAACCGGCAATGTAATTAGCATGCCGAATATTACTTGGAATGTGAATTGGAACGAAATCGCCAATAGATAAGACGATTTTACAATTTGGGCCCAAGTTAGAAGCAGAGCCTAAGGTGTAAATTACCGATAGTCCATATCTCGGAAACTATAAGAGATAATGCAATTTGGCAACCGACAATGTAATTAGCATGCCGAATATTACTTGTAATGTGAATTGGAACGAAATCGCCAATAGATAAGACCATTTTACAATTTGGGCCCAAGTTAGAAGCAGAGCCTAAGGTGTAAATTATCGATAGTCCATATCCCGGAAACTATAAGAGATAATGCAATTTGGCAACCGGCAATGTAATTAGCATGCCGAATATTACTTGGAATGTGAATTGGAATGAAATCGCCAATAGATAAGACCATTTTACAATTTGGGCCCAAGTTAGAAGCAGAGCCTAAGGTGTAAATTATCCATAGTCCATATCTCGAAAACTATAAGAGATAATGCAATTTGGCAACTGGCAATGTAATTAGCATGCCGAATATTACTTGGAATGTGAATTGGGACGAAATCGCCAATAGATAAGACCATTTTACAATTTGGGCCCAAGTTAGAAGCAGAGCCTAAGGTGTAAATTATCGATAGTCCATATCTCGGAAACTATAAGAGATAATGCAATTTGGCAACCGGCAATGTAATTAGCATGCCGAATACTACTTGGAATGTGAATTGGAACGAAATCGCCAATAGATAAGACCATTTTAGAGTTTGGGCCCAAGTTAGAAGCAGAGCCTAAGGTGTAAATTATCGATAGTCCGTATCTCGGAAACTATAAGAGATAATGCAATTTGGCAACCGGCAATGTAATTAGCATGCCGAATATTACTTGGAATGTGAATTAGAACGAAATCGCCAATAGATAGGACCATTTTACAATTTGGGCCCAAGTTAGAAGCAGAGCCTAAGGTGTAAATTATCGATAGTCCATATCTCGGAAACTATAAGAGATAATGCAATTTGGCAACTGGCAATGTAATTAGCATGCCGAATATTACTTGGAATGTGAATTGGGACGAAATCGCCAATAGATAAGACCATTTTACAATTTGGGCCCAAGTTAGAAGCAGAGCCTAAGGTGTAAATTATCGATAGTCCATATCTCGGAAACTATAAGAGATAATGCAATTTGGCAACCGGCAATGTAATTAGCATGCCGAATATTACTTGGAATGTGAATTGGAACGAAATCGCCAATAGATAAGACCATTTTACAATTTGGGCCCAAGTTAGAAGCAGAGCCTAAGGTGTAAATTATCGATAGTCCATATCTCGGAAACTATAAGAGATAATGCAATTTGGCAACCGGCAATGTAATTAGCATGCCGAATATTACTTGGAATGTGAATTGGAACGAAATCGCCAATAGATAAGACCATTTTACAATTTGGGCCCAAGTTAGAAGCAGAGCCTAAGGTGTAAATTATCGATAGTCCATATCTCGGAAACTATAAGAGATAATTCAATTTGGCCACCGGCAATGTAATTAGCATGCCGAATATTACTTGGAATGTGAATTGGAACGAAATCGCCAATAGATAACACCATTTTACAATTTGGGCCCAAGTTAGAAGCAGAGCCTAAGGTGTAAATTATCGATAGTCCATATCTCGGAAACTATAAGAGATAATGCAATTTGGCAACCGGAAAAGTAATTAGCATGCCGAATATTACTTGGAATGTGAATTGGAACGAAATCGCCAATAGATAAGGCCATTTTACAATTTGGGCCCAAGTTAGAAGCAGAGCCTAAGGTGTAAATTATCGATAGTCCATATCTCGGAAACTATAGGAGATAATGCAATTTGGCAACCGGCAATGTAATTAGCATGCCGAATATTACTTGGAATGTGAATTGGAACGATATCGCCAATAGATAAGACCATTTTACAATTTGGGCCCAAGTTAGAAGCAGAGGCTAAGGTGTAAATTATCGATAGTCCATATCTCGGAAACTAAAAGAGATAATGCAATTTGGCAACCGGCAATGTAATTAGCATGCCGAATATTACTTGGAATGTGAATTGGAACGAAATCGCCAATAGATATGACCATTTTACAATTTGGGCCCAAGTTAGAAGCAGAGCCTAAGGTGTAAATTATCGATAGTCCATATCTCGGAAACTATAAGAGATAATGCAGTTTCGCAACCGGCAATGTAATTAGCATGCCGAATATTACTTGGAATGTGAATTGGGATGAAATCGCCAATAGATAAGACCATTTTACAATTTGGGCCCAAGTTAGAAGCAGAGCCTAAGGTGTAAATTATCGATAGTCCATATCTCGGAAACTATAAGAGATAATGCAGTTTCGCAACGGGCAATGTAATTAGCATGCCGAATATTACTTGGAATGTGAATTGGGGCGAAATCGCCAATAGATAAGACCATTTTACAATTTGGGCCCAAGTTAGAAGCAGAGCCTAAGGTGTAAATTATCGATAGTCCATATCTCGGAAACTATAAGAGATAATGCAATTTGGCAACTGGCAATGTAATTAGCATGCCGAATATTACTTGGAATGTGAATTGGGACGAAATCGCCAATAGATAAGACCATTTTACAATTTGGGCCCAAGTTAGAAGCAGAGCCTAAGGTGTAAATTATCGATAGTCCATATCTCGGAAACTATAAGAGATAATGCAATTTGGCAACCGGCAATGTAATTAGCATGCCGAATATTACTTGGAATTTGAATTGGAACGAAATCGCCAATAGATAAGACCATATTACAATTTGGGCCCAAGTTAGAAGCAGAGCCTAAGGTGTAAATTATCGATAGTCCATATCTCGGAAACTATAAGAGATAATGCAATTTGGCAACCGGCAATGTAATTAGCATGCCGAATATTACTTGGAATGTGAATTGGAACGAAATCGCCAATAGATAAGGCCATTTTACAATTTGGGCCCAAGTTAGAAGCAGAGCCTAAGGTGTAAATTATCGATAGTCCATATCTCGGAAACTATAAGAGATAATGCAATTTGGCAACCGGCAATGTAATTAGCATGCCGAATATTACTTGGAATGTGAATTGGAACGAAATCGCCAATAGGTAAGACCATTTTACAATTTGGGCCCAAGTTAGAAGCAGAGCCTAAGGTGTAAATTATCGATAGTCCATATCTCGGAAACTATAAGAGATAATTCAATTTGGCCACCGGCAATGTAATTAGCATGCCGAATATTACTTGGAATGTGAATTGGAACGAAATCGCCAATAGATAACACCATTTTACAATTTGGGCCCAAGTTAGAAGCAGAGCCTAAGGTGTAAATTATCGATAGTCCATATCTCGGAAACTATAAGAGATAATGCAATTTGGCAACCGGAAATGTAATTAGCATGCCGAATATTACTTGGAATGTGAATTGGAACGAAATCGCCAATAGATAAGGCCATTTTACAATTTGGGCCCAAGTTAGAAGCAGAGCCTAAGGTGTAAATTATCGATAGTCCATATCTCGGAAACTATAGGAGATAATGCAATTTGGCAACCGGCAATGTAATTAGCATGCCGAATATTACTTGGAATGTGAATTGGAACGATATCGCCAATAGATAAGACCATTTTACAATTTGGGCCCAAGTTAGAAGCAGAGCCTAAGGTGTAAATTATCGATAGTCCATATCTCCGAAACTAAAAGAGATAATGCAATTTGGCAACCGGCAATGTAATTAGCATGCCGAATATTACTTGGAATGTGAATTGGAACGAAATCGCCAATAGATATGACCATTTTACAATTTGGGCCCAAGTTAGAAGCAGAGCCTAAGGTGTAAATTATCGATAGTCCATATCTCGGAAACTATAAGAGATAATGCAGTTTCGCAACCGGCAATGTAATTAGCATGCCGAATATTACTTGGAATGTGAATTGGGATGAAATCGCCAATAGATAAGACCATTTTACAATTTGGGCCCAAGTTAGAAGCAGAGCCTAAGGTGTAAATTATCGATAGTCCATATCTCGGAAACTATAAGAGATAATGCAGTTTCGCAACCGGCAATGTAATCAGCATGCCGAATATTACTTGGAATGTGAATTGGGGCGAAATCGCCAATAGATAAGACCATTTTACAATTTGGGCCCAAGTTAGAAGCAGAGCCTAAGGTGTAAATTATCGATAGTCCATATCTCGGAAACTATAAGAGATAATGCAATTTGGCAACCGGCAATGTAATTAGCATGCCGAATATTACTTGGAATGTGAATTGGAACGAAATCGCCAATAGATAAGACCATTTTACAATTTGGGCCCAAGTTAGAAGCAGAGCCTAAGGTGTAAATTATCGATAGTCCATATCTCGGAAACTATAAGAGATAATGCAATTTGGCAACCGGCAATGTAATTAGCATGCCGAATACCACTTGGTATGTGAATTGGAACGAAATCGCCAATAGATAAGACCATTTTACAATTTGGGCTCAAGTTAGAAGCAGAGCCCAAGGTGTAAATTATCGATAGTCCATATCTCGGAAACTATAAGAGATAATTCAATTTGGCAACCGGCAATGTAATTAGCATGCCGAATATTACTTGGAATGTGAATTGGAACGAAATCGCCAATAGATAAGACGATTTTACAATTTGGGCCCAAGTTAGAAGCAGAGCCTAAGGTGTAAATTACCGATAGTCCATATCTCGGAAACTATAAGAGATAATGCAATTTGGCAGCCGGCAATGTAATTAGCATGCCGAATATTACTTGGAATGTGAATTGGAACGAAATCGCCAATAGATAAGACCATTTTACAATTTGGGCCCAAGTTAGAAGCAGAGCCTAAGGTGTAAATTATCGATAGTACATATCTCGGAAACTATAAGAGATAATGCAATTTGGCAACCGGCAATGTAATTAGCATGCCGAATATTACTTGGAATGTGAATTGGAATGAAATCGCCAATAGATAAGATAATTTTACAATTTGGGCCCAAGTTAGAAGCAGAGCCTAAGGTGTAAATTATCGATAGTCCATATCTCGGAAACTATAAGAGATAATGCAATTTGGCAACCGGCAATGTAATTAGCATGCCGAATATTACTTGGAATGTGAATTGGAACGAAATCGCCAATAGATAAGACGATTTTACAATTTGGGCCCAATTTAGAAGCAGAGCCTAAGGTGTAAATTACCGATAGTCCATATCTCGGAAACTATAAGAGATAATGCAATATGGCAACCGGCAATGTAATTAGCATGCCGAATATTACTTGGAATGTGAATTGGAACGAAATCGCCAATAGATAAGACCATTTTACAATTTGGGCCCAAGTTAGAAGCAGAGCCTAAGGTGTAAATTATCGATAGTCCATATCTCGGAAACTATAAGAGATAATGCAATTTGGCAACCGGCAATGTAATTAGCATGCCGAATATTACTTGGAATGTGAATTGGAATGAAATCGCCAATAGATAAGACCATTTTACAATTTGGGCCCAAGTTAGAAGCAGAGCCTAAGGTTAAAAATAATCGATAGTCCATATCTCGGAAACTATAAGAGATAATGCAATTTGGGAACCGGCAATGTAATTAGCATGCCGAATATTACTTGGAATGTGAATTGGAACGAATTCGCCAATAGATAAGACCATTTTACAATTTGGGCCCAAGTTAGAAGCAGAGCCTAAGGTGTAAATTATCGATAGTCCATATCTCGGAAACTATAAGAGATAATGCAACTTGGCCACCGGCAATGTAATTAGCATGCCGAATATTACTTGGAATGTGAATTGGAACGAAATCGCCAATAGATAAGACCATTTTACAATTTGGGCCCAAGTTAGAAGCAGAGCCTAAGGTGTAAATTATGGATAGTCCATATCTCGGAAACTATAAGAGATAATGCAATTTCGCAACCGGCAATGTAATTAGCATGCCGAATATTACTTGGAGTGTGAATTGGAACGAAATCGCCAATAGATAAGACCATTTTACAATTTGGGCCCAAGTTAGAAGCAGAGCCTAAGGTGTAAATTATCGATAGTCCGTATCTCGGAAACTATAAGAGATAATGCAATTTGGCAACCGGCAATGTAATTAGCATGCCGAATATTACTTGGAATGTGAATTGGAACGAAATCGCCAATAGATAAGACCATTTTACAATTTGGGCTCAAGTTAGAAGCAGAGCCTAAGGTGTAAATTATCGATAGTCCATATCTCGGAAACTATAAGAGATAATGCAATTTGGCAACCGGCAATGTAATTAGCATGCCGAATATTACTTGGAATGTGAATTGGAACGAAATCGCCAATAGATAAGACCATTTTACAATTTGGGCCCAAGTTAGAAGCAGAGCCTAAGGTGTAAATTATCGATAGTCCATATCTCGGAAACTATAAGAGATAATGCAATTTGGCAACCGGCAATGTAATTAGCATGCCGAATATTACTTGGAATGTGAATTGGAACGAAATCGCCAATAGATAAGACCATTTTACAATTTGGGCCCAAGTTAGAAGCAGAGCCTAAGGTGTAAATTATCGATAGTCCATATCTCGGAAACTATAAGAGATAATGCAATTTGGCAACCGGCAATGTAATTAGCATGCCGAATATTACTTGGAATGTGAATTGGAACGAAATCGCCAATAGGTAAGACCATTTTACAATTTGGGCCCAAGTTAGAAGCAGAGCCTAAGGTGTAAATTATCGATAGTCCATATCTCGGAAACTATAAGAGATAATTCAATTTGGCCACCGGCAATGTAATTAGCATGCCGAATATTACTTGGAATGTGAATTGGAACGAAATCGCCAATAGATAAGACCACTTTACAATTTGGGCCCAAGTTAGAAGCAGAGCCTAAGGTGTAAATTATCGATAGTCCATATCTCGGAAACTATAAGAGATAATGCAATTTGGCAAACGGCAATGTAATTAGCAAGCCGAATATTACTTGGAATGTGAATTGGAACGAAATCGCCATTAGATAAGGCCATTTTACAATTTGGGCCCAAGTTAGAAGCAGAGCCTAAGGTGTAAATTATCGATAGTCCATATCTCGGAAACTATAAGAGATAATGCAATTTGGCAACCGGCAATGTAATTAGCATGCCGAATATTACTTGGAATGTGAATTGGAACGAAATCGCCAATAGATAAGACCATTTTACAATTTGGGCCCAAGTTAGAAGCAGAGCCTAAGGTGTAAATTATCGATAGTCCATATCTCGGAAATTAAAAGAGATAATGCAATTTGGCAACCGGCAATGTAATTAGCATGCCGAATATTACTTGGAATGTGAATTGGAACGAAATCGCCAATAGATAAGACCATTTTACAATTTGGGCCCAAGTTAGAAGCAGAGCCTAAGGTGTAAATTATCGATAGTCCATATCTCGGAAACTAAAAGAGATAATGCAATTTGGCAACCGGCAATGTAATTAGCATGCCGAATATTACTTGGAATGTGAATTGGAACGAAATCGCCAATAGATAAGGCCATTTTACAATTTGGGCCCAAGTTAGAAGCAGAGCCTAAGGTGTAAATTATCGATAGTCCATATCTCGGAAACTATAAGAGATAATGCAATTTGGCAACCGGCAATGTAATTAGCATGCCGAATATTACTTGGAATGTGAATTGGAACGAAATCGCCAATAGATAAGACCATTTTACAATTTGGGCCCAAGTTAGAAGTAGAGCCTAAGGTGTAAATTATCGATAGTCCATATCTCGGAAACTAAAAGAGATAATGCAATTTGGCAACCGGCAATGTAACTAGCATGCCGAATATTACTTGGAATGTGAATTGGGACGAAATCGCCAATAGATAAGACCATTTTACAATTTGGGCCCAAGTTAGAAGCAGAGCCTAAGGTGTAAATTATCGATAGTCCATATCTCGGAAACTATAAGAGATAATGCAGTTTCGCAACCGGCAATGTAATTAGCATGCCGAATATTACTTGGAATGTGAATTGGGACGAAATCGCCAATAGATAAGACCATTTTACAATTTGGGCCCAAGTTAGAAGCAGAGCCTAAGGTGTTAATTATCGATAGTCCATATCTCGGAAACTATAAGAGATAATGCAATTTGGCAACCGGCAATGTAATTGGCATGCCGAATATTACTTGGAATGTGAATTGGAACGAAATCGCCAATAGATAAGACCATTTTACAATTTGGGCCCAAGTTAGAAGCAGAGCCTAAGGTGTAAATTATCGATAGTCCATATCTCGGAAACTATAAGAGATAATGCAATTTGGCAACCGGCAATGTAATTAGCATGCCGAATACCACTTGGAATGTGAATTGGAACGAAATCGCCAATAGATAAGACCATTTTACAATTTGGGCCCAAGTTAGAAGCAGAGCCTAAGGTGTAAATTATCGATAGTCCATATCTCGGAAACTATAAGAGATAATTCAATTTGGCAACCGGCAATGTAATTAGCATGCCGAATATTACTTGGAATGTGAATTGGAACGAAATCGCCAATAGATAAGACCATTTTACAATTTTAGCCCAAGTTAGAAGCAGAGCCTAAGGTGTAAATTATCGATAGTCCATATCTCGGAAACTATAAGAGATAATGCAATTTGGCAACCGGCAATGTAATTAGCATGCCGAATATTACTTGGAATGTGAATTGGAACGAAATCGCCAATAGATAAGACGATTTTACAATTTGGGCCCAAGTTAGAAGCAGAGCCTAAGGTGTAAATTACCGATAGTCCATATCTCGGAAACTATAAGAGATAATGCAATTTGGCAACCGGCAATGTAATTAGCATGCCGAATATTACTTGGAATGTGAATTGGAACGAAATCGCCAATAGATAAGACCATTTTACAATTTGGGCCCAAGTTAGAAGCAGAGCCTAAGGTGTAAATTATCGATAGTCCATATCTCGGAAACTATAAGAGATAATGCAATTTGGCAACCGGCAATGTAATTAGCATGCCGAATATTACTTGGAATGTGAATTGGAACGAAATCGCCAATAGATAAGACGATTTTACAATTTGGGCCCAAGTTAGAAGCAGAGCCTAAGGTGTAAATTATCGATAGTCCATATCTCGGAAACTATAAGAGATAATGCAATTTGGCAACTGGCAATGTAATTAGCATGCCGAATATTGCTTGGAATGTGAATTGGGACGAAATCGCCAATAGATAAGACCATTTTACAATTTGGGCCCAAGTTAGAAGCAGAGCCTAAGGTGTAAATTATCCATAGTCCATATCTCGGAAACTATAAGAGATAATGCAATTTGGCAACTGGCAATGTAATTAGCATGCCGAATATTACTTGGAATGTGAATTGGGACGAAATCGCCAATAGATAAGACCATTTTACAATTTGGGCCCAAGTTAGAAGCAGAGCCTAAGGTGTAAATTATCGATAGTCCATATCTCGGAAACTATAAGAGATAATGCAATTTGGCAACCGGCAATGTAATTAGCATGTCGAATACTACTTGGAATGTGAATTGGAACGATATCGCCAATAGATAAGACCATTTTACAGTTTGGGCCCAAGTTAGAAGCAGAGCCTAAGGTTAAAAATAATCGATAGTCCATATCTCGGAAACTAAAAGAGATAATGCAATTTGGCAACCGGCAATGTAATTAGCATGCCGAATATTACTTGGAATGTGAATTGGAACGAAATCGCCAATAGATAAGACCATTTTACAATTTGGGCCCAAGTTAGAAGCAGAGCCTAAGGTGTAAATTATCGATAGTCCATATCTCGGAAACTATAAGAGATAATGCAACTTGGCCACCGGCAATGTAATTAGCATGCCGAATAATACTTGGAATGTGAATTGGAACGAAATCGCCAATAGATAAGACCATTTTACAATTTGGGCCCAAGATAGAAGCAGAGCCTAAGGTGTAAATTATCGATAGTCAATATCTCGGAAACTATAAGAGATAATGCAATTTGGCAAACGGCAATGTAATTAGCATGCCGAATATTACTTGGAATGTGAATTGGAACGAAATCGCCAATAGATAAGACCATTTTACAATTTGGGCCCAAGTTAGAAGCAGAGCCTAAGGTGTAAATTATCCATAGTCCATATCTCGGAAACTATAAGAGATAATGCAATTTGGCAACCGGCAATGTAATTAGCATGCCGAATATTACTTGGAATGTGATTTGGAACGAAATCGCCAATAGATAAGACCATTTTACAATTTGGGCCCAAGTTAGAAGCAGAGCCTAAGGTGTAAATTATGGATAGTCTATATCTCGGAAACTATAGGAGATAATGCAATTTCGCAACCGGCAATGTAATTAGCATGCCGAATATTACTTGGAGTGTGAATTGGAACGAAATCGTCAATAGATAAGACCATTTTACAATTTGGGCCCAAGTTAGAAGCAGAGCCTAAGGTGTAAATTATCGATAGTCCGTATCTCGGAAACTATAAGAGATAATGCAATTTGGCAACCGGCAATGTAATTAGCATGCCGAATATTACTTGGAATGTGAATTAGAACGAAATCGCCAATAGATAAGACCATTTTACAATTTGGGCCCAAGTTAGAAGCAGAGCCTAAGGTGTAAATTATCGATAGTCCATATCTCGGAAACTATAAGAGATAATGCAATTTGGCAACCGGCAATGTAATTAGCATGCCGAATATTACTTGGAATTTGAATTGGAACGAAATCGCCAATAGATAAGACCATATTACAATTTGGGCCCAAGTTAGAAGCAGAGCCTAAGGTGTAAATTATCGATAGTCCATATCTCGGAAACTATAAGAGATAATGCAATTTGGCAACCGGCAATGTAATTAGCATGCCGAATATTACTTGGAATGTGAATTGGAACGAAATCGCCAATAGATAAGACCATTTTACAATTTGGGCCCAAGTTAGAAGCAGAGCCTAAGGTGTAAATTATCGATAGTCCATATCTCGGAAACTATAAGAGATAATGCAATTTGGCAACCGGCAATGTAATTAGCATGCCGAATATTACTTGGAATGTGAATTGGAACGAAATCGCCAATAGGTAAGACCATTTTACAATTTGTTCCCAAGTTAGAAGTAGAGCCTAAGGTGTAAATTATCGATAGTCCATATCTCGGAAACTATAAGAGATAATGCAATTTGGCAACCGGCAATGTAATTAGCATGCCGAATATTACTTGGAATGTGAATTGGAACGATATCGCCAATAGATAAGACCAATTTACAATTTGGGCCCAAGTTAGAAGCAGAGCCTAAGGTGTAAATTATCGATAGTCCATATCTCGGAAACTATAAGAGATAATGCAATTTGGCAACCGGCAATGTAATTAGCATGCCGAATATTACTTGGAATGTGAATTGGAACGATATCGCCAATAGATAAGACCATTTTACAATTTGGGCCCAAGTTAGAAGCAGAGCCTAAGGTGTAAATTATCGATAGTCCATATCTCGGAAACTAAAAGAGATAATGCAATTTGGCAACCGGCAATGTAATTAGCATGCCGAATATTACTTGGAATGTGAATTGGAACGAAATCGCCAATAGATATGACCATTTTACAATTTGGGCCCAAGTTAGAAGCAGAGCCTAAGGTGTAAATTATCGATAGTCCATATCTCGGAAACTATAAGAGATAATGCAGTTTCGCAACCGGCAATGTAATTAGCATGCCGAATATTACTTGGAATGTGAATTGGGATGAAATCGCCAATAGATAAGACCATTTTACAATTTGGGCCCAAGTTAGAAGCAGAGCCTAAGGTGTAAATTATCGATAGTCCATATCTCGGAAACTATAAGAGATAATGCAGTTTCGCAACCGGCAATGTAATTAGCATGCCGAATATTACTTGGAATGTGAATTGGGGCGAAATCGCCAATAGATAAGACCATTTTACAATTTGGGCCCAAGTTAGAAGCAGAGCCTAAGGTGTAAATTATCGATAGTCCATATCTCGGAAACTATAAGAGATAATTCAATTTGGCAACCGGCAATGTAATTAGCATGCCGAATATTACTTGGAATGTGAATTGGAACGAAATCGCCAATAGATAAGACCATTTTACAATTTGGGCCCAAGTTAGAAGCAGAGCCTTAGGTGTAAATTATCGATAGTCCATATCTCGGAAACTATAAGAGATAATGCAATTTGGCAACCGGCAATGTAATTAGCATGCCGAATATTACTTGGAATGTGAATTGGAACGAAATCGCCAATAGATAAGACGATTTTACAATTTGGGCCCAAGTTAGAAGCAGAGCCTAAGGTGTAAATTACCGATAGTCCATATCTCGGAAACTATAAGAGATAATGCAATTTGGCAGCCGGCAATGTAATTAGCATGCCGAATATTACTTGGAATGTGAATTGGAACGAAATCGCCAATAGATAAGACCATTTTACAATTTGGGCCCAAGTTAGAAGCAGAGCCCAAGGTGTAAATTATCGATAGTACATATCTCGGAAACTATAAGAGATAATGCAATTTGGCAACCGGCAATGTAATTAGCATGCCGAATATTACTTGGAATGTGAATTGGAATGAAATCGCCAATAGATAAGATAATTTTACAATTTGGGCCCAAGTTAGAAGCAGAGCCTAAGGTGTAAATTATCGATAGTCCATATCTCGGAAACTATAAGAGATAATGCAATTTGGCAACCGGCAATGTAATTAGCATGCCGAATATTACTTGGAATGTGAATTGGAACGAAATCGCCAATAGATAAGACGATTTTACAATTTGGGCCCAATTTAGAAGCAGAGCCTAAGGTGTAAATTACCGATAGTCCATATCTCGGAAACTATAAGAGATAATGCAATATGGCAACCGGCAATGTAATTAGCATGCCGAATATTACTTGGAATGTGAATTGGAACGAAATCGCCAATAGATAAGACCATTTTACAATTTGGGCCCAAGTTAGAAGCAGAGCCTAAGGTTAAAAATAATCGATAGTCCATATCTCGGAAACTATAAGAGATAATGCAATTTGGGAACCGGCAATGTAATTAGCATGCCGAATATTACTTGGAATGTGAATTGGAACGAATTCGCCAATAGATAAGACCATTTTACAATTTGGGCCCAAGTTAGAAGCAGAGCCTAAGGTGTAAATTATCGATAGTCCATATCTCGGAAACTATAAGAGATAATGCAACTTGGCCACCGGCAATGTAATTAGCATGCCGAATATTACTTGGAATGTGAATTGGAACGAAATCGCCAATAGATAAGACCATTTTACAATTTGGGCCCAAGTTAGAAGCAGAGCCTAAGGTGTAAATTATGGATAGTCCATATCTCGGAAACTATAAGAGATAATGCAATTTCGCAACCGGCAATGTAATTAGCATGCCGAATATTACTTGGAGTGTGAATTGGAACGAAATCGCCAATAGATAAGACCATTTTACAATTTGGGCCCAAGTTAGAAGCAGAGCCTAAGGTGTAAATTATCGATAGTCCGTATCTCGGAAACTATAAGAGATAATGCAATTTGGCAACCGGCAATGTAATTAGCATGCCGAATATTACTTGGAATGTGAATTGGAACGAAATCGCCAATAGATAAGACCATTTTACAATTTGGGCCCAAGTTAGAAGCAGAGCCTAAGGTGTAAATTATCGATAGTCCATATCTCGGAAACTATAAGAGATAATGCAATTTGGCAACCGGCAATGTAATTAGCATGCCGAATATTACTTGGAATGTGAATTGGAACGAAATCGCCAATAGGTAAGACCATTTTACAATTTGGGCCCAAGTTAGAAGCTGAGCCTAAGGTGTAAATTATCGATAGTCCATATCTCGGAAACTATAAGAGATAATTCAATTTGGCCACCGGCAATGTAATTAGCATGCCGAATATTACTTGGAATGTGAATTGGAACGAAATCGCCAATAGATAAGACCACTTTACAATTTGGGCCCAAGTTAGAAGCAGAGCCTAAGGTGTAAATTATCGATAGTCCATATCTCGGAAACTATAAGAGATAATGCAATTTGGCAAACGGCAATGTAATTAGCATGCCGAATATTACTTGGAGTGTGAATTGGAACGAAATCGCCATTAGATAAGGCCATTTTACAATTTGGGCCCAAGTTAGAAGCAGAGCCTAAGGTGTAAATTATCGATAGTCCATATCTCGGAAACTATAAGAGATAATGCAATTTGGCAACCGGCAATGTAATTAGCATGCCGAATGTTACTTGGAATGTGAATTGGAACGAAATCGCCAATAGATAAGACCATTTTACAATTTGGGCCCAAGTTAGAAGCAGAGCCTAATGTGTAAATTATCGATACTCCATATCTCGGAAATTAAAAGAGATAATGCAATTTGGCAACCGGCAATGTAATTAGCATGCCGAATATTACTTGGAATGTGAATTGGAACGAAATCGCCAATAGATAAGACCATTTTACAATTTGGGCCCAAGTTAGAAACAGAGCCTAAGGTGTAAATTATCGATAGTCCATATCTCGGAAACTATAAGAGATAATGCAGTTTCGCAACCGGCAATGTAATTAGCATGCCGAATATTACTTGGAATGTGAATTGGGACGAAATCGCCAATAGATAAGACCATTTTACAATTTGGGCCCAAGTTAGAAGCAGAGCCTAAGGTGTAAATTATCGATAGTCCATATCTCGGAAACTATAAGAGATAATGCAATTTGGCAACCGGCAATGTAATTAGCATGCCGAATACCACTTGGAATGTAAATTGGAACGAAATCGCCAATAGATAAGACCATTTTACAATTTGGGCCCAAGTTAGAAGCAGAGCCTAAGGTGTAAATTATCGATAGTCCATATCTCGGAAACTATAAGAGATAAATCAATTTGGCAACCGGCAATGTAATTAGCATGCCGAATATTACTTGAAATGTGAATTGGAACGAAATCGCCAATAGATAAGACCATTTTACAATTTGGGCCCAAGTTAGAAGCAGAGCCTAAGGTGTAAATTATCGATAGTCCATATCTCGGAAACTATAAGAGATAATGCAATTTGGCAACCGGCAATGTAATTAGCATGCCGAATATTACTTGGAATGTGAATTGGAACGAAATCGCCAATAGATAAGACGATTTTACAATTTGGGCCCAAGTTAGAAGCAGAGCCTAAGGTGTAAATTACCGATAGTCCATATCTCGGAAACTATAAGAGATAATGCAATTTGGCAACGGGCAATGTAATTAGCATGCCGAATAATACTTGGAATGTGAATTGGAACGAAATCGCCAATAGATAAGACAATTTTACAATTTGGGCCCAAGTTAGAAGCAGAGCCTAAGGTGTAAATTATCGATAGTCCATATCTCGGAAACTATAAGAGATAATGCAATTTGGCAACCGGCAATGTAATTAGCATGCCGAATATTACTTGGAATGTGAATTGGAACGAAATCGCCAATAGATAAGACGATTTTACAATTTGGGCCCAAGTTAGAAGCAGAGCCTAAGGTGTAAATTACCGATAGTCCATATCTCGGAAACTATAAGAGATAATGCAATTTGGCAACCGACAATGTAATTAGCATGCCGAATATTACTTGTAATGTGAATTGGAACGAAATCGCCAATAGATAAGACCATTTTACAATTTGGGCCCAAGTTAGAAGCAGAGCCTAAGGTGTAAATTATCGATAGTCCATATCCCGGAAACTATAAGAGATAATGCAATTTGGCAACCGGCAATGTAATTAGCATGCCGAATATTACTTGGAATGTGAATTGGAATGAAATCGCCAATAGATAAGACCATTTTACAATTTGGGCCCAAGTTAGAAGCAGAGCCTAAGGTGTAAATTATCCATAGTCCATATCTCGAAAACTATAAGAGATAATGCAATTTGGCAACTGGCAATGTAATTAGCATGCCGAATATTACTTGGAATGTGAATTGGGACGAAATCGCCAATAGATAAGACCATTTTACAATTTGGGCCCAAGTTAGAAGCAGAGCCTAAGGTGTAAATTATCGATAGTCCATATCTCGGAAACTATAAGAGATAATGCAATTTGGCAACCGGCAATGTAATTAGCATGCCGAATACTACTTGGAATGTGAATTGGAACGAAATCGCCAATAGATAAGACCATTTTAGAGTTTGGGCCCAAGTTAGAAGCAGAGCCTAAGGTGTAAATTATCGATAGTCCGTATCTCGGAAACTATAAGAGATAATGCAATTTGGCAACCGGCAATGTAATTAGCATGCCGAATATTACTTGGAATGTGAATTAGAACGAAATCGCCAATAGATAAGACCATTTTACAATTTGGGCCCAAGTTAGAAGCAGAGCCTAAGGTGTAAATTATCGATAGTCCATATCTCGGAAACTATAAGAGATAATGCAATTTGGCAACTGGCAATGTAATTAGCATGCCGAATATTACTTGGAATGTGAATTGGGACGAAATCGCCAATAGATAAGACCATTTTACAATTTGGGCCCAAGTTAGAAGCAGAGCCTAAGGTGTAAATTATCGATAGTCCATATCTCGGAAACTATAAGAGATAATGCAATTTGGCAACCGGCAATGTAATTAGCATGCCGAATATTACTTGGAATGTGAATTGGAACGAAATCGCCAATAGATAAGACCATTTTACAATTTGGGCCCAAGTTAGAAGCAGAGCCTAAGGTGTAAATTATCGATAGTCCATATCTCGGAAACTATAAGAGATAATGCAATTTGGCAACCGGCAATGTAATTAGCATGCCGAATATTACTTGGAATGTGAATTGGAACGAAATCGCCAATAGGTAAGACCATTTTACAATTTGGGCCCAAGTTAGAAGCAGAGCCTAAGGTGTAAATTATCGATAGTCCATATCTCGGAAACTATAAGAGATAATTCAATTTGGCCACCGGCAATGTAATTAGCATGCCGAATATT
Organism: Rhynchophorus ferrugineus; assembly: GCF_030347505.1. Classification (NCBI taxonomy): domain Eukaryota; kingdom Metazoa; phylum Arthropoda; class Insecta; order Coleoptera; family Curculionidae; genus Rhynchophorus; species Rhynchophorus ferrugineus. Next base: position 406,463 of record NW_027472687.1, read on the forward strand.
ACTTGGAATGTGAATTGGAACGAAATCGCCAATAGATAACACCATTTTACAATTTGGGCCCAAGTTAGAAGCAGAGCCTAAGGTGTAAATTATCGATAGTCCATATCTCGGAAACTATAAGAGATAATGCAATTTGGCAACCGGCAATGTAATTAGCATGCCGAATATTACTTGAAATGTGAATTGGAACGAAATCGCCAATAGATAAGACCATTTTACAATTTGGGCCCAAGTTAGAAGCAGAGCCTAAGGTGTAAATTATCGATAGTCCATATCTCGGAAACTATAAGAGATAATGCAATTTGGCAACCGGCAATGTAATTAGCATGCCGAATATTACTTGGAATGTGAATTGGAACGAAATCGCCAATAGATAAGACGATTTTACAATTTGGGCCCAAGTTAGAAGCAGAGCCTAAGGTGTAAATTACCGATAGTCCATATCTCGGAAACTATAAGAGATAATGCAATTTGGCAACGGGCAATGTAATTAGCATGCCGAATAATACTTGGAATGTGAATTGGAACGAAATCGCCAATAGATAAGACCATTTTACAATTTGGGCCCAAGTTAGAAGCAGAGCCTAAGGTGTAAATTATCGATAGTCCATATCTCGGAAACTATAAGAGATAATGCAATTTGGCAACCGGCAATGTAATTAGCATGCCGAATATTACTTGGAATGTGAATTGGAACGAAATCGCCAATAGATAAGACGATTTTACAATTTGGGCCCAAGTTAGAAGCAGAGCCTAAGGTGTAAATTACCGATAGTCCATATCTCGGAAACTATAAGAGATAATGCAATTTGGCAACCGACAATGTAATTAGCATGCCGAATATTACTTGTAATGTGAATTGGAACGAAATCGCCAATAGATAAGACCATTTTACAATTTGGGCCCAAGTTAGAAGCAGAGCCTAAGGTGTAAATTATCGATAGTCCATATCCCGGAAACTATAAGAGATAATGCAATTTGGCAACCGGCAATGTAATTAGCATGCCGAATATTACTTGGAATGTGAATTGGAATGAAATCGCCAATAGATAAGACCATTTTACAATTTGGGCCCAAGTTAGAAGCAGAGCCTAAGGTGTAAATTATCCATAGTCCATATCTCGAAAACTATAAGAGATAATGCAATTTGGCAACTGGCAATGTAATTAGCATGCCGAATATTACTTGGAATGTGAATTGGGACGAAATCGCCAATAGATAAGACCATTTTACAATTTGGGCCCAAGTTAGAAGCAGAGCCTAAGGTGTAAATTATCGATAGTCCATATCTCGGAAACTATAAGAGATAATGCAATTTGGCAACCGGCAATGTAATTAGCATGCCGAATACTACTTGGAATGTGAATTGGAACGAAATCGCCAATAGATAAGACCATTTTAGAGTTTGGGCCCAAGTTAGAAGCAGAGCCTAAGGTGTAAATTATCGATAGTCCGTATCTCGGAAACTATAAGAGATAATGCAATTTGGCAACCGGCAATGTAATTAGCATGCCGAATATTACTTGGTATGTGAATTAGAACGAAATCGCCAATAGATAGGACCATTTTACAATTTGGGCCCAAGTTAGAAGCAGAGCCTAAGGTGTAAATTATCGATAGTCCATATCTCGGAAACTATAAGAGATAATGCAATTTGGCAACTGGCAATGTAATTAGCATGCCGAATATTACTTGGAATGTGAATTGGGACGAAATCGCCAATAGATAAGACCATTTTACAATTTGGGCCCAAGTTAGAAGCAGAGCCTAAGGTGTAAATTATCGATAGTCCATATCTCGGAAACTATAAGAGATAATGCAATTTGGCAACCGGCAATGTAATTAGCATGCCGAATATTACTTGGAATGTGAATTGGAACGAAATCGCCAATAGATAAGACCATTTTACAATTTGGGCCCAAGTTAGAAGCAGAGCCTAAGGTGTAAATTATCGATAGTCCATATCTCGGAAACTATAAGAGATAATGCAATTTGGCAACCGGCAATGTAATTAGCATGCCGAATATTACTTGGAATGTGAATTGGAACGAAATCGCCAATAGATAAGACCATTTTACAATTTGGGCCCAAGTTAGAAGCAGAGCCTAAGGTGTAAATTATCGATAGTCCATATCTCGGAAACTATAAGAGATAATTCAATTTGGCCACCGGCAATGTAATTAGCATGCCGAATATTACTTGGAATGTGAATTGGAACGAAATCGCCAATAGATAACACCATTTTACAATTTGGGCCCAAGTTAGAAGCAGAGCCTAAGGTGTAAATTATCGATAGTCCATATCTCGGAAACTATAAGAGATAATGCAATTTGGCAACCGGAAATGTAATTAGCATGCCGAATATTACTTGGAATGTGAATTGGAACGAAATCGCCAATAGATAAGGCCATTTTACAATTTGGGCCCAAGTTAGAAGCAGAGCCTAAGGTGTAAATTATCGATAGTCCATATCTCGGAAACTATAGGAGATAATGCAATTTGGCAACCGGCAATGTAATTAGCATGCCGAATATTACTTGGAATGTGAATTGGAACGATATCGCCAATAGATAAGACCATTTTACAATTTGGGCCCAAGTTAGAAGCAGAGCCTAAGGTGTAAATTATCGATAGTCCATATCTCGGAAACTAAAAGAGATAATGCAATTTGGCAACCGGCAATGTAATTAGCATGCCGAATATTACTTGGAATGTGAATTGGAACGAAATCGCCAATAGATATGACCATTTTACAATTTGGGCCCAAGTTAGAAGCAGAGCCTAAGGTGTAAATTATCGATAGTCCATATCTCGGAAACTATAAGAGATAATGCAGTTTCGCAACCGGCAATGTAATTAGCATGCCGAATATTACTTGGAATGTGAATTGGGATGAAATCGCCAATAGATAAGACCATTTTACAATTTGGGCCCAAGTTAGAAGCAGAGCCTAAGGTGTAAATTATCGATAGTCCATATCTCGGAAACTATAAGAGATAATGCAATTTGGCAACCGGCAATGTAATTAGCATGCCGAATACTACTTGGAATGTGAATTGGAACGAAATCGCCAATAGATAAGACCATTTTAGAGTTTGGGCCCAAGTTAGAAGCAGAGCCTAAGGTGTAAATTATCGATAGTCCGTATCTCGGAAACTATAAGAGATAATGCAATTTGGCAACCGGCAATGTAATTAGCATGCCGAATATTACTTGGAATGTGAATTAGAACGAAATCGCCAATAGATAAGACCATTTTACAATTTGGGCCCAAGTTAGAAGCAGAGCCTAAGGTGTAAATTATCGATAGTCCATATCTCGGAAACTATAAGAGATAATGCAATTTGGCAACTGGCAATGTAATTAGCATGCCGAATATTACTTGGAATGTGAATTGGGACGAAATCGCCAATAGATAAGACCATTTTACAATTTGGGCCCAAGTTAGAAGCAGAGCCTAAGGTGTAAATTATCGATAGTCCATATCTCGGAAACTATAAGAGATAATGCAATTTGGCAACCGGCAATGTAATTAGCATGCCGAATATTACTTGGAATGTGAATTGGAACGAAATCGCCAATAGATAAGACCATTTTACAATTTGGGCCCAAGTTAGAAGCAGAGCCTAAGGTGTAAATTATCGATAGTCCATATCTCGGAAACTATAAGAGATAATGCAATTTGGCAACCGGCAATGTAATTAGCATGCCGAATATTACTTGGAATGTGAATTGGAACGAAATCGCCAATAGGTAAGACCATTTTACAATTTGGGCCCAAGTTAGAAGCAGAGCCTAAGGTGTAAATTATCGATAGTCCATATCTCGGAAACTATAAGAGATAATTCAATTTGGCCACCGGCAATGTAATTAGCATGCCGAATATTACTTGGAATGTGAATTGGAACGAAATCGCCAATAGATAACACCATTTTACAATTTGGGCCCAAGTTAGAAGCAGAGCCTAAGGTGTAAATTATCGATAGTCCATATCTCGGAAACTATAAGAGATAATGCAATTTGGCAACCGGCAATGTAATTAGCATGCCGAATATTACTTGAAATGTGAATTGGAACGAAATCGCCAATAGATAAGACCATTTTACAATTTGGGCCCAAGTTAGAAGCAGAGCCTAAGGTGTAAATTATCGATAGTCCATATCTCGGAAACTATAAGAGATAATGCAATTTGGCAACCGGCAATGTAATTAGCATGCCGAATATTACTTGGAATGTGAATTGGAACGAAATCGCCAATAGATAAGACGATTTTACAATTTGGGCCCAAGTTAGAAGCAGAGCCTAAGGTGTAAATTACCGATAGTCCATATCTCGGAAACTATAAGAGATAATGCAATTTGGCAACGGGCAATGTAATTAGCATGCCGAATAATACTTGGAATGTGAATTGGAACGAAATCGCCAATAGATAAGACCATTTTACAATTTGGGCCCAAGTTAGAAGCAGAGCCTAAGGTGTAAATTATCGATAGTCCATATCTCGGAAACTATAAGAGATAATGCAATTTGGCAACCGGCAATGTAATTAGCATGCCGAATATTACTTGGAATGTGAATTGGAACGAAATCGCCAATAGATAAGACGATTTTACAATTTGGGCCCAAGTTAGAAGCAGAGCCTAAGGTGTAAATTACCGATAGTCCATATCTCGGAAACTATAAGAGATAATGCAATTTGGCAACCGACAATGTAATTAGCATGCCGAATATTACTTGTAATGTGAATTGGAACGAAATCGCCAATAGATAAGACCATTTTACAATTTGGGCCCAAGTTAGAAGCAGAGCCTAAGGTGTAAATTATCGATAGTCCATATCCCGGAAACTATAAGAGATAATGCAATTTGGCAACCGGCAATGTAATTAGCATGCCGAATATTACTTGGAATGTGAATTGGAATGAAATCGCCAATAGATAAGACCATTTTACAATTTGGGCCCAAGTTAGAAGCAGAGCCTAAGGTGTAAATTATCCATAGTCCATATCTCGAAAACTATAAGAGATAATGCAATTTGGCAACTGGCAATGTAATTAGCATGCCGAATATTACTTGGAATGTGAATTGGGACGAAATCGCCAATAGATAAGACCATTTTACAATTTGGGCCCAAGTTAGAAGCAGAGCCTAAGGTGTAAATTATCGATAGTCCATATCTCGGAAACTATAAGAGATAATGCAATTTGGCAACCGGCAATGTAATTAGCATGCCGAATACTACTTGGAATGTGAATTGGAACGAAATCGCCAATAGATAAGACCATTTTAGAGTTTGGGCCCAAGTTAGAAGCAGAGCCTAAGGTGTAAATTATCGATAGTCCGTATCTCGGAAACTATAAGAGATAATGCAATTTGGCAACCGGCAATGTAATTAGCATGCCGAATATTACTTGGTATGTGAATTAGAACGAAATCGCCAATAGATAGGACCATTTTACAATTTGGGCCCAAGTTAGAAGCAGAGCCTAAGGTGTAAATTATCGATAGTCCATATCTCGGAAACTATAAGAGATAATGCAATTTGGCAACTGGCAATGTAATTAGCATGCCGAATATTACTTGGAATGTGAATTGGGACGAAATCGCCAATAGATAAGACCATTTTACAATTTGGGCCCAAGTTAGAAGCAGAGCCTAAGGTGTAAATTATCGATAGTCCATATCTCGGAAACTATAAGAGATAATGCAATTTGGCAACCGGCAATGTAATTAGCATGCCGAATATTACTTGGAATGTGAATTGGAACGAAATCGCCAATAGATAAGACCATTTTACAATTTGGGCCCAAGTTAGAAGCAGAGCCTAAGGTGTAAATTATCGATAGTCCATATCTCGGAAACTATAAGAGATAATGCAATTTGGCAACCGGCAATGTAATTAGCATGCCGAATATTACTTGGAATGTGAATTGGAACGAAATCGCCAATAGATAAGACCATTTTACAATTTGGGCCCAAGTTAGAAGCAGAGCCTAAGGTGTAAATTATCGATAGTCCATATCTCGGAAACTATAAGAGATAATTCAATTTGGCCACCGGCAATGTAATTAGCATGCCGAATATTACTTGGAATGTGAATTGGAACGAAATCGCCAATAGATAACACCATTTTACAATTTGGGCCCAAGTTAGAAGCAGAGCCTAAGGTGTAAATTATCGATAGTCCATATCTCGGAAACTATAAGAGATAATGCAATTTGGCAACCGGAAATGTAATTAGCATGCCGAATATTACTTGGAATGTGAATTGGAACGAAATCGCCAATAGATAAGGCCATTTTACAATTTGGGCCCAAGTTAGAAGCAGAGCCTAAGGTGTAAATTATCGATAGTCCATATCTCGGAAACTATAGGAGATAATGCAATTTGGCAACCGGCAATGTAATTAGCATGCCGAATATTACTTGGAATGTGAATTGGAACGATATCGCCAATAGATAAGACCATTTTACAATTTGGGCCCAAGTTAGAAGCAGAGCCTAAGGTGTAAATTATCGATAGTCCATATCTCGGAAACTAAAAGAGATAATGCAATTTGGCAACCGGCAATGTAATTAGCATGCCGAATATTACTTGGAATGTGAATTGGAACGAAATCGCCAATAGATATGACCATTTTACAATTTGGGCCCAAGTTAGAAGCAGAGCCTAAGGTGTAAATTATCGATAGTCCATATCTCGGAAACTATAAGAGATAATGCAGTTTCGCAACCGGCAATGTAATTAGCATGCCGAATATTACTTGGAATGTGAATTGGGATGAAATCGCCAATAGATAAGACCATTTTACAATTTGGGCCCAAGTTAGAAGCAGAGCCTAAGGTGTAAATTATCGATAGTCCATATCTCGGAAACTATAAGAGATAATGCAGTTTCGCAACGGGCAATGTAATTAGCATGCCGAATATTACTTGGAATGTGAATTGGGGCGAAATCGCCAATAGATAAGACCATTTTACAATTTGGGCCCAAGTTAGAAGCAGAGCCTAAGGTGTAAATTATCGATAGTCCATATCTCGGAAACTATAAGAGATAATGCAATTTGGCAACTGGCAATGTAATTAGCATGCCGAATATTACTTGGAATGTGAATTGGGACGAAATCGCCAATAGATAAGACCATTTTACAATTTGGGCCCAAGTTAGAAGCAGAGCCTAAGGTGTAAATTATCGATAGTCCATATCTCGGAAACTATAAGAGATAATGCAATTTGGCAACCGGCAATGTAATTAGCATGCCGAATATTACTTGGAATTTGAATTGGAACGAAATCGCCAATAGATAAGACCATATTACAATTTGGGCCCAAGTTAGAAGCAGAGCCTAAGGTGTAAATTATCGATAGTCCATATCTCGGAAACTATAAGAGATAATGCAATTTGGCAACCGGCAATGTAATTAGCATGCCGAATATTACTTGGAATGTGAATTGGAACGAAATCGCCAATAGATAAGGCCATTTTACAATTTGGGCCCAAGTTAGAAGCAGAGCCTAAGGTGTAAATTATCGATAGTCCATATCTCGGAAACTATAAGAGATAATGCAATTTGGCAACCGGCAATGTAATTAGCATGCCGAATATTACTTGGAATGTGAATTGGAACGAAATCGCCAATAGGTAAGACCATTTTACAATTTGGGCCCAAGTTAGAAGCAGAGCCTAAGGTGTAAATTATCGATAGTCCATATCTCGGAAACTATAAGAGATAATTCAATTTGGCCACCGGCAATGTAATTAGCATGCCGAATATTACTTGGAATGTGAATTGGAACGAAATCGCCAATAGATAACACCATTTTACAATTTGGGCCCAAGTTAGAAGCAGAGCCTAAGGTGTAAATTATCGATAGTCCATATCTCGGAAACTATAAGAGATAATGCAATTTGGCAACCGGAAATGTAATTAGCATGCCGAATATTACTTGGAATGTGAATTGGAACGAAATCGCCAATAGATAAGGCCATTTTACAATTTGGGCCCAAGTTAGAAGCAGAGCCTAAGGTGTAAATTATCGATAGTCCATATCTCGGAAACTATAGGAGATAATGCAATTTGGCAACCGGCAATGTAATTAGCATGCCGAATATTACTTGGAATGTGAATTGGAACGATATCGCCAATAGATAAGACCATTTTACAATTTGGGCCCAAGTTAGAAGCAGAGCCTAAGGTGTAAATTATCGATAGTCCATATCTCGGAAACTAAAAGAGATAATGCAATTTGGCAACCGGCAATGTAATTAGCATGCCGAATATTACTTGGAATGTGAATTGGAACGAAATCGCCAATAGATATGACCATTTTACAATTTGGGCCCAAGTTAGAAGCAGAGCCTAAGGTGTAAATTATCGATAGTCCATATCTCGGAAACTATAAGAGATAATGCAGTTTCGCAACCGGCAATGTAATTAGCATGCCGAATATTACTTGGAATGTGAATTGGGATGAAATCGCCAATAGATAAGACCATTTTACAATTTGGGCCCAAGTTAGAAGCAGAGCCTAAGGTGTAAATTATCGATAGTCCATATCTCGGAAACTATAAGAGATAATGCAGTTTCGCAACCGGCAATGTAATCAGCATGCCGAATATTACTTGGAATGTGAATTGGGGCGAAATCGCCAATAGATAAGACCATTTTACAATTTGGGCCCAAGTTAGAAGCAGAGCCTAAGGTGTAAATTATCGATAGTCCATATCTCGGAAACTATAAGAGATAATGCAATTTGGCAACCGGCAATGTAATTAGCATGCCGAATATTACTTGGAATGTGAATTGGAACGAAATCGCCAATAGATAAGACCATTTTACAATTTGGGCCCAAGTTAGAAGCAGAGCCTAAGGTGTAAATTATCGATAGTCCATATCTCGGAAACTATAAGAGATAATGCAATTTGGCAACCGGCAATGTAATTAGCATGCCGAATACCACTTGGTATGTGAATTGGAACGAAATCGCCAATAGATAAGACCATTTTACAATTTGGGCTCAAGTTAGAAGCAGAGCCCAAGGTGTAAATTATCGATAGTCCATATCTCGGAAACTATAAGAGATAATTCAATTTGGCAACCGGCAATGTAATTAGCATGCCGAATATTACTTGGAATGTGAATTGGAACGAAATCGCCAATAGATAAGACGATTTTACAATTTGGGCCCAAGTTAGAAGCAGAGCCTAAGGTGTAAATTACCGATAGTCCATATCTCGGAAACTATAAGAGATAATGCAATTTGGCAGCCGGCAATGTAATTAGCATGCCGAATATTACTTGGAATGTGAATTGGAACGAAATCGCCAATAGATAAGACCATTTTACAATTTGGGCCCAAGTTAGAAGCAGAGCCTAAGGTGTAAATTATCGATAGTACATATCTCGGAAACTATAAGAGATAATGCAATTTGGCAACCGGCAATGTAATTAGCATGCCGAATATTACTTGGAATGTGAATTGGAATGAAATCGCCAATAGATAAGATAATTTTACAATTTGGGCCCAAGTTAGAAGCAGAGCCTAAGGTGTAAATTATCGATAGTCCATATCTCGGAAACTATAAGAGATAATGCAATTTGGCAACCGGCAATGTAATTAGCATGCCGAATATTACTTGGAATGTGAATTGGAACGAAATCGCCAATAGATAAGACGATTTTACAATTTGGGCCCAATTTAGAAGCAGAGCCTAAGGTGTAAATTACCGATAGTCCATATCTCGGAAACTATAAGAGATAATGCAATATGGCAACCGGCAATGTAATTAGCATGCCGAATATTACTTGGAATGTGAATTGGAACGAAATCGCCAATAGATAAGACCATTTTACAATTTGGGCCCAAGTTAGAAGCAGAGCCTAAGGTGTAAATTATCGATAGTCCATATCTCGGAAACTATAAGAGATAATGCAATTTGGCAACCGGCAATGTAATTAGCATGCCGAATATTACTTGGAATGTGAATTGGAATGAAATCGCCAATAGATAAGACCATTTTACAATTTGGGCCCAAGTTAGAAGCAGAGCCTAAGGTTAAAAATAATCGATAGTCCATATCTCGGAAACTATAAGAGATAATGCAATTTGGGAACCGGCAATGTAATTAGCATGCCGAATATTACTTGGAATGTGAATTGGAACGAATTCGCCAATAGATAAGACCATTTTACAATTTGGGCCCAAGTTAGAAGCAGAGCCTAAGGTGTAAATTATCGATAGTCCATATCTCGGAAACTATAAGAGATAATGCAACTTGGCCACCGGCAATGTAATTAGCATGCCGAATATTACTTGGAATGTGAATTGGAACGAAATCGCCAATAGATAAGACCATTTTACAATTTGGGCCCAAGTTAGAAGCAGAGCCTAAGGTGTAAATTATGGATAGTCCATATCTCGGAAACTATAAGAGATAATGCAATTTCGCAACCGGCAATGTAATTAGCATGCCGAATATTACTTGGAATGTGAATTGGAACGAAATCGCCAATAGATATGACCATTTTACAATTTGGGCCCAAGTTAGAAGCAGAGCCTAAGGTGTAAATTATCGATAGTCCATATCTCGGAAACTATAAGAGATAATGCAGTTTCGCAACCGGCAATGTAATTAGCATGCCGAATATTACTTGGAATGTGAATTGGGATGAAATCGCCAATAGATAAGACCATTTTACAATTTGGGCCCAAGTTAGAAGCAGAGCCTAAGGTGTAAATTATCGATAGTCCATATCTCGGAAACTATAAGAGATAATGCAGTTTCGCAACCGGCAATGTAATCAGCATGCCGAATATTACTTGGAATGTGAATTGGGGCGAAATCGCCAATAGATAAGACCATTTTACAATTTGGGCCCAAGTTAGAAGCAGAGCCTAAGGTGTAAATTATCGATAGTCCATATCTCGGAAACTATAAGAGATAATGCAATTTGGCAACCGGCAATGTAATTAGCATGCCGAATATTACTTGGAATGTGAATTGGAACGAAATCGCCAATAGATAAGACCATTTTACAATTTGGGCCCAAGTTAGAAGCAGAGCCTAAGGTGTAAATTATCGATAGTCCATATCTCGGAAACTATAAGAGATAATGCAATTTGGCAACCGGCAATGTAATTAGCATGCCGAATACCACTTGGTATGTGAATTGGAACGAAATCGCCAATAGATAAGACCATTTTACAATTTGGGCTCAAGTTAGAAGCAGAGCCCAAGGTGTAAATTATCGATAGTCCATATCTCGGAAACTATAAGAGATAATTCAATTTGGCAACCGGCAATGTAATTAGCATGCCGAATATTACTTGGAATGTGAATTGGAACGAAATCGCCAATAGATAAGACGATTTTACAATTTGGGCCCAAGTTAGAAGCAGAGCCTAAGGTGTAAATTACCGATAGTCCATATCTCGGAAACTATAAGAGATAATGCAATTTGGCAGCCGGCAATGTAATTAGCATGCCGAATATTACTTGGAATGTGAATTGGAACGAAATCGCCAATAGATAAGACCATTTTACAATTTGGGCCCAAGTTAGAAGCAGAGCCTAAGGTGTAAATTATCGATAGTACATATCTCGGAAACTATAAGAGATAATGCAATTTGGCAACCGGCAATGTAATTAGCATGCCGAATATTACTTGGAATGTGAATTGGAATGAAATCGCCAATAGATAAGATAATTTTACAATTTGGGCCCAAGTTAGAAGCAGAGCCTAAGGTGTAAATTATCGATAGTCCATATCTCGGAAACTATAAGAGATAATGCAATTTGGCAACCGGCAATGTAATTAGCATGCCGAATATTACTTGGAATGTGAATTGGAACGAAATCGCCAATAGATAAGACGATTTTACAATTTGGGCCCAATTTAGAAGCAGAGCCTAAGGTGTAAATTACCGATAGTCCATATCTCGGAAACTATAAGAGATAATGCAATATGGCAACCGGCAATGTAATTAGCATGCCGAATATTACTTGGAATGTGAATTGGAACGAAATCGCCAATAGATAAGACCATTTTACAATTTGGGCCCAAGTTAGAAGCAGAGCCTAAGGTGTAAATTATCGATAGTCCATATCTCGGAAACTATAAGAGATAATGCAATTTGGCAACCGGCAATGTAATTAGCATGCCGAATATTACTTGGAATGTGAATTGGAATGAAATCGCCAATAGATAAGACCATTTTACAATTTGGGCCCAAGTTAGAAGCAGAGCCTAAGGTAAAAATAATCGATAGTCCATATCTCGGAAACTATAAGAGATAATGCAATTTGGGAACCGGCAATGTAATTAGCATGCCGAATATTACTTGGAATGTGAATTGGAACGAATTCGCCAATAGATAAGACCATTTTACAATTTGGGCCCAAGTTAGAAGCAGAGCCTAAGGTGTAAATTATCGATAGTCCATATCTCGGAAACTATAAGAGATAATGCAACTTGGCCACCGGCAATGTAATTAGCATGCCGAATATTACTTGGAATGTGAATTGGAACGAAATCGCCAATAGATAAGACCATTTTACAATTTGGGCCCAAGTTAGAAGCAGAGCCTAAGGTGTAAATTATGGATAGTCCATATCTCGGAAACTATAAGAGATAATGCAATTTCGCAACCGGCAATGTAATTAGCATGCCGAATATTACTTGGAATGTGAATTGGAACGAAATCGCCAATAGATAAGACCATTTTACAATTTGGGCCCAAGTTAGAAGCAGAGCCTAAGGTGTAAATTATCGATAGTCCGTATCTCGGAAACTATAAGAGATAATGCAATTTGGCAACCGGCAATGTAATTAGCATGCCGAATATTACTTGGAATGTGAATTGGAACGAAATCGCCAATAGATAAGACCATTTTACAATTTGGGCCCAAGTTAGAAGCAGAGCCTAAGGTGTAAATTATCGATAGTCCATATCTCGGAAACTATAAGAGATAATGCAATTTGGCAACCGGCAATGTAATTAGCATGCCGAATATTACTTGGAATGTGAATTGGAACGAAATCGCCAATAGATAAGACCATTTTACAATTTGGGCCCAAGTTAGAAGCAGAGCCTAAGGTGTAAATTATCGATAGTCCATATCTCGGAAACTATAAGAGATAATGCAATTTCGCAACCGGCAATGTAATTAGCATGCCGAATATCACTTGGAATGTGAATTGGGACGAAATCGCCAATAGATAAGACCATTTTACAATTTGGGCCCAAGTTAGAAGCAGAGCCTAAGGTGTAAATAATCGATAGTCCATATCTCGGAAACTATAAGAGATAATGCAATTTGGCAACCGGCAATGTAATTAGCATGCCGAATATTACTTGGAATGTGAATTGGAACGAAATCGCCAATAGATAAGACCATTTTACAATTTGGGCCCAAGTTAGAAGCAGAGCCTAAGGTGTAAATTATTGATAGTCCATATCTTGGAAACTATAAGAGATAATGCAATTTCGCAACCGGCAATGTAATTAGCATGCCGAATATCACTTGGAATGTGAATTGGGACGAAATCGCCAATAGATAAGACCATTTTACAATTTGGGCCCAAGTTAGAAGCAGAGCCTATGGTGTAAATTATCGATAGTCCATATCTCGGAAACTATAAGAGATAATGGAATTTGGCAACCGGCAATGTAATTAGCATGCCGAATATTACTTGGAATGTGAATTGGAACGAAATCGCCAATAGATTAGACCATTTTACAATTTGGGCCCAAGTTAGAAGCAGAGCCTAAGGTGTAAATTATCGATAGTCCATATCTCGGAAACTATAAGAGATAATGCAATTTGGCAACCGGCAATGTAATTAGCATGCCGAATATTACTTGGAATGTGAATTGGAACGAAATCGCCAATAGATAAGACCATTTTACAATTTGGGCCCAAGTTAGAAGCAGAGCCTAAGGTGTAAATTATCGATAGTCCATATCTCGGAAACTATAAGAGATAATGCAATTTGGCAACCGGCAATGTAATTAGCATGCCGAATATTACTTGGAATGTGAATTGGAACGAAATCGCCAATAGATAAGACCATTTTACAATTTGGGCCCAAGTTAGAAGCAGAGCCTAAGGTGTAGATTATCGATAGTCCATATCTCTGAAACTATAAGAGATAATGCAATTTCGCAACCGGCGATGTAATTAGCATGCCGAATATTACTTGGAATGTGAATTGGGACGAAATCGCCAATAGATAAGGCCATTTTACAATTTGGGCCCAAGTTAGAAGCAGAGCCTAAGGTGTAAATTATCGATAGTCCATATCTCGGAAACTATAAGAGATAATGCAATTTGGCAACCGGCAATGTAATTAGCATGCCGAATATTACTTGGAATGTGAATTGGAACGAAATCGCCAATAGATAAGACCATTTTACAATTTGGGCCCAAGTTAGAAGCAGAGCCTAAGGTGTAAATTATTGATAGTCCATATCTCGGAAACTATAAGAGATAATGCAATTTCGCAACCGGCAATGTAATTAGCATGCCGAATATTACTTGGAGTGTGAATTGGAACGAAATCGCCAATAGATAAGACCATTTTACAATTTGGGCCCAAGCTAGAAGCAGAGCCTAAGGTGTAATTTATCGATAGTCCATATCTCGGAAACTATAAGAGATAATGCAATTTGGCAACCGGCAATGTAATTAGCATGCCGAATATTACTTGGAATGTGAATTGGAACGAAATCGCCAATAGATAAGACCATTTTACAATTTGGGCCCAAGTTAGAAGCAGAGCCTAAGGTGTAAATTATGGATAGTCCATATCTCGGAAACTATAAGAGATAATGCAATTTGGCAACCGGCAATGTAATTAGCATGCCGAATATTACTTGGAATGTGAATTGGAACGAAATCGCCAATAGATAAGACCATTTTACAATTTGGGCCCAAGTTAGAAGCAGAGCCTAAGGTGTAAATTATTGATAGTCCATATCTCGGAAACTATAAGAGATAATGCAATTTCGCAACCGGCAATGTAATTAGCATGCCGGATATTACTTGGAGTGTGAATTGGAACGAAATCGCCAATAGATAAGACCATTTTACAATTTGGGCCCAAGTTAGAAGCAGAGCCTAAGGTGTAATTTATCGATAGTAAATATCTCGGAAGCTATAAGAGATAATGCAATTTGGCAACCGGCAATGTAATTAGCATGCCGAATATTACTTGGAATGTGAATTGGAACGAAATCGCCAATAGATAAGACCATTTTACAATTTGGGCCCAAGTTAGAAGCAGAGCCTAAGGTGTAAATTATCGATAGTCCATATCTCTGAAACTATAAGAGATAATGCAATTTCGCAACCGGCAATGTAATTAGCATGCCGAATATTACTTGGAATGTGAATTGGGACGAAATCGCCAATAGATAAGGCCATTTTACAATTTGGGCCCAAGTTAGAAGCAGAGCCTAAGGTGTAAATTATCGATAGTCCATATCTCGGAAACTATAAGAGATAATGCAATTTGGCAACCGGCAATGTAATTAGCATGCCGAATATTACTTGGAATGTGAATTGGAACGAAATCGCCAATAGATAAGACCATTTTAAAATTTGGGCCCAAGTTAGAAGCAGAGCCTAAGGTGTAAATTATGGATAGTCCATATCTCGGAAACTATAAGAGATAATGCAATTTGGCAACCGGCAATGTAATTAGCATGCCGAATATTACTTGGAATGTGAATTGGAACGAAATCGCCAATATGTAAGACCATTTTACAATTTGGGCCCAAGTTAGAAGCAGAGCCTAAGGTGTAAATTATCGATAGTCCATATCTCGGAAACTATAAGAGATAATTCAATTTGGCAACCGGCAATGTAATTAGCATGCCGAATATTACTTGGAATGTGAATTGGAACGAAATCGCCAATAGATAAGACCATTTTACAATTTGGGCCCAAGTTAGAAGCAGAGCCTAAGGTGTAAATTATCGATAGTCCATATCTCTGAAACTATAAGAGATAATGCAATTTCGCAACCGGCAATGTAATTAGCATGCCGAATATTACTTGGAATGTGAATTGGGACGAAATCGCCAATAGATAAGGCCATTTTACAATTTGGGCCCAAGTTAGAAGCAGAGCCTAAGGTGTAAATTATCGATAGTCCATATCTCGGAAACTATAAGAGATAATGCAATTTGGCAACCGGCAATGTAATTAGCATGCCGAATATTACTTGGAATGTGAATTGGAACGAAATCGCCAATAGATAAGACCATTTTACAATTTGGGCCCAAGTTAGAAGCAGAGCCTAAGGTGTAAATAATCGATAGTCCATATCTCGGAAACTATAAGAGATAATGCAATTTGGCAACCGGCAATGTAATTAGCATGCCGAATATTACTTGGAATGTGAATTGGAACGAAATCGCCAATAGATAAGACCATTTTACAATTTGGGCCCAAGTTAGAAGCAGAGCCTAAGGTGTAAATTATCGATAGTCCATATCTCGGAAACTATAAGAGATAATGCAATTTGGCAACCGGCAATGTAATTAGCATGCCGAATATTACTTGGAATGTGAATTGGAACGAAATGGCCAATAGATAAGACCATTTTACATTTTGGGCCCAAGTTAGAAGCAGAGCCTAAGGTGTAAATTATCGATAGTCCATATCTCTGAAACTATAAGAGATAATGCAATTTCGCAACCGGCAATGTAATTAGCATGCCGAATATTACTTGGAATGTGAATTGGGACGAAATCGCCAATAGATAAGGCCATTTTACAATTTGGGCCCAAGTTAGAAGCAGAGCCTAAGGTGTAAATTATCGATAGTCCATATCTCGGAAACTATAAGAGATAATGCAATTTGGCAACCGGCAATGTAATTAGCATGCCGAATATTACTTGGAATGTGAATTTGAACGAAATCGCCAATAAATAAGACCATTTTACAATTTGGGCCCAAGTTAGAAGCAGAGCCTAAGGTGTAAATTATTGATAGTCCATATCTCGGAAACTATAAGAGATAATGCAATTTCGCAACCGGCAATGTAATTAGCATGCCGAATATTACTTGGAGTGTGAATTGGAACGAAATCGTAAATAGATAAGACCATTTTACAATTTGGGCCCAAGTTAGAAGCAGAGCCTAAGGTGTAAATTATCGATAGTCCATATCTCGGAAACTATAAGAGATAATGCAATTTGGCAACCGGCAATGTAATTAGCATGCCGAATATTACTTGGAATGTGAATTGGGACGAAATCGCCAATAGATAAGACCATTTTACAATTTGGGCCCTAGTTAGAAGCAGAGCCTAAGGTGTAAATTATCGATAGTCCATATCTCGGAAACCATAAGAGATAATGCAATTTGGCAACCGGCAATGTAATTAGCATGCCGAATATTACTTGGAATGTGAATTGGAACGAAATCGCCAATAGATAAGACCATTTTACAATTTGGGCCCAAGTTAGAAGCAGAGCCTAAGGTGTAAATTATCGATAGTCCATATCTCGGAAACTATAAGAGATAATTCAATTTGGCAACCGGCAATGTAATTATCATGCCGAATATTACTTGGAATGTGAATTGGAACGAAATCGCCAATAGATAAGACCATTTTACAATTTGGGCCCAAGTTAGAAACAGAGCCTAAGGTGTAAATTATCGATAGTCCATATCTCGGAAACTATAAGAGATAATGCAATTTGGCAACCGGCAATGTAATTAGCATGCCGAATATTACTTGGAATGTGAATTGGAACGAAATCGCCAATAGATAAGACCATTTTACAATTTGGGCCCAAGTTAGAAGCAGAGCCTAAGGTGTAAATTATCGATAGTCCATATCTCGGAAACTATAAGAGATAATTCAATTTGGCAACCGGCAATGTAATTATCATGCCGAATATTACTTGGAATGTGAATTGGAACGAAATCGCCAATAGATAAGACCATTTTACAATTTGGGCCCAAGTTAGAAACAGAGCCTAAGGTGTAAATTATCGATAGTCCATATCTCGGAAACTATAAGAGATAATGCAATTTGGCAACCGGCAATGTAATTAGCATGCCGAATATTACTTGGAATGTGAATTGGAACGAAATCGCCAATAGATAAGACCATTTTACAATTTGGGCCCAAGTTAGAAGCAGAGCCTAAGGTGTAAATTATCGATAGTCCATATCTCGGAAACTATAAGAGATAATGCAATTTGGCAACCGGCAATGTAATTAGCATGCCGAATATTACTTGGAATGTGAATTGGAACGAAATCGCCAATAGGTAAGGCCATTTTACAATTTGGGCCCAAGTTAGAAGCAGAGCCTAAGGTGTAAATTATCGATAGTCCATATCTCGGAAACTATAAGAGATAATTCAATTTGGCAACCGGCAATGTAATTAGCATGCCGAATATTACTTGGAATGTGAATTGGAACGAAATCGCCAATAGATAAGACCATTTTACAATTTGGGCCCAAGTTAGAAGCAGAGCCTAAGGTGTAAATTATCGATAGTCCATATCTCGGAAACTATAAGAGATAATGCAATTTGGCAACCGGCAATGTAATTAGCATGCCGAATATTATTTGGAATGTGAATTGGAACGAAATCGCCAATAGATAAGACCATTTTACAATTTGGGAGCAAGTTAGAAGCAGAGCCTAAGGTGTAAGTTATCGATAGTCCATATCTCGGAAACTATAAAAGATAATGCAATTTGGCAACCGGCAATGTAATTAGCATGCCGAATATTACTTGGAATGTGAATTGGAACGAAATCGCCAATAGATAAGACCATTTTACAATTTGGGCCCAAGTTAGAAGCAGAGCCTATGGTGTAAATTATCGATAGTCCATATCTCGGAAACTATAAGAGATAATGCAATTTGGCAACCGGCAATGTAATTAGCATGCCGAATATTACTTGGAATGTGAATTGGAACGAAATCGCCAATAGATAAGACCATTTTACAATTTGGGCCCAAGTTAGAAGCAGAGCCTAAGGTGTAAATTATCGATAGTCCATATCTCGGAAACTATAAGAGATAATGCAATTTGGCAACCGGCAATGTAATTAGCATGCCGAATATTACTTGGAATGTGAATTGGAACGAAATCGCCAATAGATAAGACCATTTTACAATTTGGGCCCAAGTTAGAAGCAGAGCCTAAGGTGTAAATTATCGATAGTCCATATCTCGGAAACTATAAGAGATAATGCAATTTGGCAACCGGCAATGTAATTAGCATGCCGAATATTACTTGGAATGTGAATTGGAACGAAATCGCCAATAGATAAGACCATTTTACAATTTGGGCCCAAGTTAGTAGCAGAGCCTAAGGTGTAAATTATTGATAGTCCATATCTCGGAAACTATAAGAGATAATGCAATTTCGCAACCGGGAATGTAATTAGCATGCCGAATATCACTTGGAATGTGAATTGGGACGAAATCGCCAATAGATAAGACCATTTTACAATTTGGGCCCAAGTTAGAAGCAGAGCCTAAGGTGTAAATTATCGATAGTCCATATCTCGGAAACTATAAGAGATAATGCAATTTGGCAACCGGCAATGTAATTAGCATGCCGAATATTACTTGGAATGTGAACTGGAGCGAAATCGCCAATAGATAAGACCATTTTACAATTTGGGCCCAAGTTAGAAGCAGAGCCTAAGGTGTAAATTATCGATAGTCCAT
Organism: Rhynchophorus ferrugineus; assembly: GCF_030347505.1. Classification (NCBI taxonomy): domain Eukaryota; kingdom Metazoa; phylum Arthropoda; class Insecta; order Coleoptera; family Curculionidae; genus Rhynchophorus; species Rhynchophorus ferrugineus. The sequence goes on from NW_027472687.1 coordinate 426,172, forward strand.
ATCTCGGAAACTATAAGAGATAATGCAATTTGGCAACCGGCAATGTAATTAGCATGCCGAATATTACTTGGAATGTGAATTGGAACGAAATCGCCAATAGATAAGACCATTTTACAATTTGGGCCCAAGTTAGAAGCAGAGCCTAAGGTGTAAATTATCGATAGTCCATATCTCGGAAACTATAAGAGATAATGCAATTTGGCAACCGGCAATGTAATTAGCATGCCGAATATTACTTGGAATGTGAATTGGAACGAAATCGCCAATAGGTAAGACCATTTTACAATTTGGGCCCAAGTTAGAAGCAGAGCCTAAGGTGTAAATTATCGATAGTCCATATCTCGGAAACTATAAGAGATAATTCAATTTGGCAACCGGCAATGTAATTAGCATGCGGAATATTACTTGGAATGTGAATTGGAACGAAATCGCCAATAGATAAGACCATTTTACAGTTTGGGCCCAAGTTAGAAGCAGAGCCTAAGGTGTAAATTATCGATAGTCCATATCTCGGAAACTATAAGAGATAATGCAATTTGGCAACCAACAATTATTTAATTAGCATGCCATATATTACTTGGAATGTGAATTGGAACGAAATCGCCAATAGATAAGACCATTTTACAATTTGGGAGCAAGTTAGAAGCAGAGCCTAAGGTGTAAATTATCGATAGTCCGTATCTCGGAAACTATAAGAGATAATGCAATTTGGTAACCGGCAATGTAATTAGCATGCCGAATATTACTTGGAATGTGAATTGGAACGAAATCGCCAATAGATAAGACCATTTTACAATTTGGGCCCAAGTTAGAAGCAGAGCCTAAAGTGTAAATTATCGATAGTCCATATCTCGGAAACTATAAGAGATAATGCAATTTGGCAACCGGCAATGTAATTAGCATGCCGAATATTACTTGGAATGTGAATTGGAACGAAATCGCCAATAGATAAGACCATTTTACAATTTGGGCCCAAGTTAGAAGCAGAGCCTAAGGTGTAAATTATCGATAGTCCATATCTCGGAAACTATAAGAGATAATGCAATTTGGCAACCGGCAATGTAATTAGCATGCCGAATATTACTTGGAATGTGAATTGGAACGAAATCGCCAATAGATAAGACCATTTTACAATTTGGGCCCAAGTTAGAAGCAGAGCCTAAGGTGTAAATTATTGATAGTCCATATCTCGGAAACTATAAGAGATAATGCAATTTCGCAACCGGCAATGTAATTAGCATGCCGAATATCACTTGGAATGTGAATTGGGACGAAATCGCCAATAGATAAGACCATTTTACAATTTGGGCCCAAGTTAGAAGCAGAGCCTAAGGTGTAAATTATCGATAGTCCATATCTCGGAAACTATAAGAGATAATGCAATTTGGCAACCGGCAATGTAATTAGCATGCCGAATATTACTTGGAATGTGAATTGAAACGAAATCGCCAATAGATAAGACCATTTTACAATTTGGGCCCAAGTTAGAAGCAGAGCCTAAGGTGTAAATTATCGATAGTCCATATCTCGGAAACTATAAGAGATAATGCAATTTGGCAACCGGCAATGTAATTAGCATGCCGAATATTACTTGGAATGTGAATTGGAACGAAATCGCCAATAGATAAGACCATTTTACAATTTGGGCCCAAGTTAGAAGCAGAGCCTAAGGTGTAAATTATCGATAGTCCATATCTCGGAAACTATAAGAGATAATGCAATTTCGCAACCGGCAATGTAATTAGCATGCCGAATATTACTTGGAGTGTGAATTGGAACGAAATCGCCAATAGATAAGACCATTTTACAATTTGGGCCCAAGTTAGAAGCAGAGCCTAAGGTGTAAATTATCGATAGTCCATATCTCGGAAACTATAAGAGATAATGCAATTTGGCAACCGGCAATGTAATTAGCATGCCGAATATTACTTGGAATGTGAATTGGAACGAAATCGCCAATAGATAAGACCATTTTACAATTTGGGCCCAAGTTAGAAGCAGAGCCTAAGGTGTAAATTATCGATAGTCCATATCTCGGAAACTATAAGAGATAATGCAATTTGGCAACCGGCAATGTAATTAGCATGCCGAATATTACTTGGAATGTGAATTGGAACGAAATCGCCAATAGATAAGACCATTTTACAATTTGGGCCCAAGTTAGAAGCAGAGCCTAAGGTGTAAATTATCGATAGTCTATATCTCGGAAACTATAAGAGATAATGCAATTTGGCAACCGGCAATGTAATTAGCATGCCGAATATTACTTGGAATGTGAATTGCAACGAAATCGCCAATAGATAAGACCATTTTACAATTTGGGCCCAAGTTAGAAGCAGAGCCTAAGGTGTAAATTATCGATAGTCCATATCTCGGAAACTATAAGAGATAATGCAATTTGGCAACCGGCAATGTAATTAGCATGCCGAATATTACTTGGAATGTGAATTGGAACGAAATCGCCAATAGATAAGACCATTTTACAATTTGGGCCCAAGTTAGAAGCAGAGCCTAAGGTGTAAATTATTGATAGTCCATATCTCGGAAACTATAAGAGATAATGCAATTTCGCAACCGGCAATGTAATTAGCATGCCGAATATCACTTGGAATGTGAATTGGGACGAAATCGCCAATAGATAAGACCATTTTACAATTTGGGCCCAAGTTAGAAGCAGAGCCTAAGGTGTAAATTATCGATAGTCCATATCTCGGAAACTATAAGAGTTAATGCAATTTGGCAACCGGCAATGTAATTAGCATGCCGAATATTACTTGGAATGTGAATTGGAACGAAATCGCCAATAGATAAGACCATTTTACAATTTGGGCCCAAGTTAGAAGCAGAGCCTAAGGTGTAAATTATCGATAGTCCATATCTCGGAAACTATAAGAGATAATGCAATTTGGCAACCGGCAATGTAATTAGCATGCCGAATATTACTTGGAATGTGAATTGGAACGAAATCGCCAATAGATAAGACCATTTTACAATTTGGGCCCAAGTTAGAAGCAGAGCCTAAGGTGTAAATTATCGATAGTCCATATCTCGGAAACTATAAGAGATAATGCAATTTGGCAACCGGCAATGTAATTAGCATGCCGAATATTACTTGGAATGTGAATTGGAACGAAATCGCCAATAGATAAGACCATTTTACAATTTGGGCCCAAGTTAGAAGCAGAGCTTAAGGTGTAAATTATCGATAGTCCATATCTCGGAAACTATAAGTGATAATGCAATTTGGCAACCGGCAATGTAATTAGCATGCCGAATATTACTTGGAATGTGAATTGGAACGAAATCGCCAATAGATAAGACCATTTTACAATTTGGGCCCAAGTTAGAAGCAGAGCCTATGGTGTAAATTATCGATAGTCCATATCTTGGAAACTATAAGAGATAATGCAATTTGGCAACCGGCAGTGTAATTAGCATGCCGAATATTACTTGGAATGTGAATTGGAACGAAACCGCCAATAGATAAGACCATTTTACAATTTGGGCCCAAGTTAGAAGCAGAGCCTAAGGTGTAAATTATCGATAGTCCATATCTCGGAAACTATAAGAGATAATGCAATTTGGCAACCGGCAATGTAATTAGCATGCCGAATATTACTTGGAATGTGAATTGGAACGAAATCGCCAATAGATAAGACCATTTTACAATTTGGGCCCAAGTTAGAAGCAGAGCCTAAGGTGTAAATTATCGATAGTCCATATCTCGGAAACTATAAGAGATAATGCAATTTGGCAACCGGCAATGATATTAGCATGCCGAATATTACTTGGAATGTGAATTGGAACGAAATCGCCAATAGATAAGACCATTTTACAATTTGGGCCCAAGTTAGAAGCAGAGCCTAAGGTGTAAATTATCGATAGTCCATATCTCGGAAACTATAAGAGATAATGCAATTTGGCAACCGGCAATGTAATTAACATGCCGAATATTACTTGGAATGTGAATTGGAACGAAATCGCCAATAGATAAGACCATTTTACAATTTGGGAGCAAGTTAGAAGCAGAGCCTAAGGTGTAAATTATCGATAGTCCATATCTCGGAAACTATAAGAGATAATGCAATTTGGCAACCGGCAATGTAATTAGCATGCCGAATATTACTTGGAATGTGAATTGGAACGAAATCGCCAATAGATAAGACCATTTTACAATTTGGGCCCAAATTAGAAGCAGAGCCTATGGTGTAAATTATCGATAGTCCATATCTCGGAAACTATAAGAGATAATGCAATTTGGCAACCGGCAATGTAATTAGCATGCCGAATATTACTTGGAATGTGAATTGGAACGAAATCGCCAATAGATAAGACCATTTTACAATTTGGGCCCAAGTTAGAAGCAGAGCCTAAGGTGTAAATTATCGATAGTCCATATCTCGGAAACTATAAGAGATAATGCAATTTGGCAACCGGCAATGTAATTAGCATGCCGAATATTACTTGGAATGTGAATTGGAACGAAATCGCCAATAGATAAGACCATTTTACAATTTGGGCCCAAGTTAGAAGCAGAGCCTAAGGTGTAAATTATCGATAGTCCATATCTCAGAAACTATAAGAGATAATGCAATTTGGCAACCAGCAATGTAATTAGCATGCCGAATATTACTTGGAATGTGAATTGGAACGAAATCGCCAATAGATAAGACCATTTTACAATTTGGGCCCAAGTTAGAAGCAGAGCCTAAGGTGTAAATTATCGATAGTCCATATCTCGGAAACTATAAGAGATAATGCAATTTGGCAACCGGCAATGTAATTAGCATGCCGAATATTACTTGGAATGTGAATTGGAACGAAATCGCCAATAGATAAGACCATTTTACAATTTGGGCCCAAGTTAGAAGCAGAGCCTAAGGTGTAAATTATTGATAGTCCATATCTCGGAAACTATAAGAGATAATGCAATTTCGCAACCGGCAATGTAATTAGCATGCCGAATATCACTTGGAATGTGAATTGGGACGAAATCGCCAATAGATAAGACCATTTTACAATTTGGGCCCAAGTTAGAAGCAGAGCCTAAGGTGTAAATTATCGATAGTCCATATCTCGGAAACTATAAGAGATAATGCAATTTGGCAACCGGCAATGTAATTAGCATGCCGAATATTACTTGGAATGTGAATTGGAACGAAATCGCCAATAGATAAGACCATTTTACAATTTGGGAGCAAGTTAGAAGCAGAGCCTAAGGTGTAAATAATCGATAGTCCATATCTCGGAAACTATAAGAGATAATGCAATTTGGCAACCGGCAATGTAATTAGCATGCCGAATATTACTTGGAATGTGAATTGGGACGAAATCGCCAATAGATAAGACCATTTTACAATTTGGGCCCAAGTTAGAAGCAGAGCCTAAGGTGTAAATTATTGATAGTCCATATCTCGGAAACTATAAGAGATAATGCAATTTCGCAACCGGCAATGTAATTAGCATGCCGAATATTACTTGGAGTGTGAATTGGAACGAAATCGCCAATAGGTAAGACCATTTTACAATTTGGGCCCAAGTTAGAAGCAGAGCCTAAGGTGTAAATTATCGATAGTCCATATCTCGGAAACTATAAGAGATAATGCAATTTGGCAACCGGCAATGTAATTAGCATGCCGAATATTACTTGGAATGTGAATTGCAACGAAATCGCCAATAGATAAGACAATTTTACAATTTGGGCCCAAGTTAGAAGCAGAGCCTAAGGTGTAAATTATCGATAGTCCATATCTCGGAAACTATAAGAGATAATGCAATTTGGCAACCGGCAATGTAATTAGCATGCCGAATATTATTTGGAATGTGAATTGGAACGAAATCGCCAATAGATAAGACCATTTTACAATTTGGGAGCAAGTTAGAAGCAGAGCCTAAGGTGTAAGTTATCGATAGTCCATATCTCGGAAACTATAAAAGATAATGCAATTTGGCAACCGGCAATGTAATTAGCATGCCGAATATTACTTGGAATGTGAATTGGAACGAAATCGCCAATAGATAAGACCATTTTACAATTTGGGCCCAAGTTAGAAGCAGAGCCTATGGTGTAAATTATCGATAGTCCATATCTCGGAAACTATAAGAGATAATGCAATTTGGCAACCGGCAATGTAATTAGCATGCCGAATATTACTTGGAATGTGAATTGGAACGAAATCGCCAATAGATAAGACCATTTTACAATTTGGGCCCAAGTTAGAAGCAGAGCCTAAGGTGTAAATTATCGATAGTCCATATCTCGGAAACTATAAGAGATAATGCAATTTGGCAACCGGCAATGTAATTAGCATGCCGAATATTACTTGGAATGTGAATTGGAACGAAATCGCCAATAGATAAGACCATTTTACAATTTGGGCCCAAGTTAGAAGCAGAGCCTAAGGTGTAAATTATCGATAGTCCATATCTCGGAAACTATAAGAGATAATGCAATTTGGCAACCGGCAATGTAATTAGCATGCCGAATATTACTTGGAATGTGAATTGGAACGAAATCGCCAATAGATAAGACCATTTTACAATTTGGGCCCAAGTTAGTAGCAGAGCCTAAGGTGTAAATTATTGATAGTCCATATCTCGGAAACTATAAGAGATAATGCAATTTCGCAACCGGGAATGTAATTAGCATGCCGAATATCACTTGGAATGTGAATTGGGACGAAATCGCCAATAGATAAGACCATTTTACAATTTGGGCCCAAGTTAGAAGCAGAGCCTAAGGTGTAAATTATCGATAGTCCATATCTCGGAAACTATAAGAGATAATGCAATTTGGCAACCGGCAATGTAATTAGCATGCCGAATATTACTTGGAATGTGAACTGGAGCGAAATCGCCAATAGATAAGACCATTTTACAATTTGGGCCAAAGTTAGAAGCAGAGCCTAAGGTGTAAATTATCGATAGTCCATATCTCGGAAACTATAAGAGATAATGCAATTTGGCAACCGGCAATGTAATTAGCATGCCGAATATTACTTGGAATGTGAATTGGAACGAAATCGCCAATAGATAAGACCATTTTACAATTTGGGCCCAAGTTAGAAGCAGAGCCTAAGGTGTAAATTATCGATAGTCCATATCTCGGAAACTATAAGAGATAATGCAATTTGGCAACCGGCAATGTAATTAGCATGCCGAATATTACTTGGAATGTGAATTGGAACGAAATCGCCAATAGGTAAGACCATTTTACAATTTGGGCCCAAGTTAGAAGCAGAGCCTAAGGTGTAAATTATCGATAGTCCATATCTCGGAAACTATAAGAGATAATTCAATTTGGCAACCGGCAATGTAATTAGCATGCCGAATATTACTTGGAATGTGAATTGGAACGAAATCGCCAATAGATAAGACCATTTTACAGTTTGGGCCCAAGTTAGAAGCAGAGCCTAAGGTGTAAATTATCGATAGTCCATATCTCGGAAACTATAAGAGATAATGCAATTTGGCAACCAACAATTATTTAATTAGCATGCCGAATATTACTTGGAATGTGAATTGGAACGAAATCGCCAATAGATAAGACCATTTTACAATTTGGGGGCAAGTTAGAAGCAGAGCCTAAGGTGTAAATTATCGATAGTCCGTATCTCGGAAACTATAAGAGATAATGCAATTTGGTAACCGGCAATGTAATTAGCATGCCGAATATTACTTGGAATGTGAATTGGAACGAAATCGCCAATAGATAAGACCATTTTACAATTTGGGCCCAAGTTAGAAGTAGAGCCTAAAGTGTAAATTATCGATAGTCCATATCTCGGAAACTATAAGAGATAATGCAATTTGGCAACCGGCAATGTAATTAGCATGCCGAATATTACTTGGAATGTGAATTGGAACGAAATCGCCAATAGATAAGACCATTTTACAATTTGGGCCCAAGTTAGAAGCAGAGCCTAAGGTGTAAATTATCGATAGTCCATATCTCGGAAACTATAAGAGATAATGCAATTTGGCAACCGGCAATGTAATTAGCATGCCGAATATTACTTGGAATGTGAATTGGAACGAAATCGCCAATAGATAAGACCATTTTACAATTTGGGCCCAAGTTAGAAGCAGAGCCTAAGGTGTAAATTATTGATAGTCCATATCTCGGAAACTATAAGAGATAATGCAATTTCGCAACCGGCAATGTAATTAGCATGCCGTATATCACTTGGAATGTGAATTGGGACGAAATCGCCAATAGATAAGACCATTTTACAATTTGGGCCCAAGTTAGAAGCAGAGCCTAAGGTGTAAATTATCGATAGTCCATATCTCGGAAACTATAAGAGATAATGCAATTTGGCAACCGGCAATGTAATTAGCATGCCGAATATTACTTGGAATGTGAGTTGAAACGAAATCGCCAATAGATAAGACCATTTTACAATTTGGGCCCAAGTTAGAAGCAGAGCCTAAGGTGTAAATTATCGATAGTCCATATCTCGGAAACTATAAGAGATAATGCAATTTGGCAACCGGCAATGTAATTAGCATGCCGAATATTACTTGGAATGTGAATTGGAACGAAATCGCCAATAGATAAGACCATTTTACAATTTGGGCCCAAGTTAGAAGCAGAGCCTAAGGTGTAAATTATCGATAGTCCATATCTCGGAAACTATAAGAGATAATGCAATTTCGCAACCGGCAATGTAATTAGCATGCCGAATATTACTTGGAGTGTGAATTGGAACGAAATCGCCAATAGATAAGACCATTTTACAATTTGGGCCCAAGTTAGAAGCAGAGCCTAAGGTGTAAATTATCGATAGTCCATATCTCGGAAACTATAAGAGATAATGCAATTTGGCAACCGGCAATGTAATTAGCATGCCGAATATTACTTGGAATGTGAATTGGAACGAAATCGCCAATAGATAAGACCATTTTACAATTTGGGCCCAAGTTAGAAGCAGAGCCTAAGGTGTAAATTATCGATAGTCCATATCTCGGAAACTATAAGAGATAATGCAATTTGGCAACCGGCAATGTAATTAGCATGCCGAATATTACTTGGAATGTGAATTGGAACGAAATCGCCAATAGATAAGACCATTTTACAATTTGGGCCCAAGTTAGAAGCAGAGCCTAAGGTGTAAATTATCGATAGTCCATATCTCGGAAACTATAAGAGATAATGCAATTTCGCAACCGGCAATGTAATTAGCATGCCGAATATTACTTGGAGTGTGAATTGGAACGAAATCGCCAATAGATAAGACCATTTTACAATTTGGGCCCAAGTTAGAAGCAGAGCCTAAGGTGTAAATTATCGATAGTCCATATCTCGGAAACTATAAGAGATAATGCAATTTGGCAACCGGCAATGTAATTAGCATGCCGAATATTACTTGGAATGTGAATTGGAACGAAATCGCCAATAGATAAGACCATTTTACAATTTGGGCCCAAGTTAGAAGCAGAGCCTAAGGTGTAAATTATCGATAGTCCATATCTCGGAAACTATAAGAGATAATGCAATTTGGCAACCGGCAATGTAATTAGCATGCCGAATATTACTTGGAATGTGAATTGGAACGAAATCGCCAATAGATAAGACCATTTTACAATTTGGGCCCAAGTTAGAAGCAGAGCCTAAGGTGTAAATTATCGATAGTCCATATCTCGGAAACTATAAGAGATAATGCAATTTGGCAACCGGCAATGTAATTAGCATGCCGAATATTACTTGGAATGTGAATTGGAACGAAATCGCCAATAGATAAGACCATTTTACAATTTGGGCCCAAGTTAGTAGCAGAGCCTAAGGTGTAAATTATTGATAGTCCATATCTCGGAAACTATAAGAGATAATGCAATTTCGCAACCGGGAATGTAATTAGCATGCCGAATATCACTTGGAATGTGAATTGGGACGAAATCGCCAATAGATAAGACCATTTTACAATTTGGGCCCAAGTTAGAAACAGAGCCTAAGGTGTAAATTATCGATAGTCCATATCTCGGAAACTATAAGAGATAATGCAATTTGGCAACCGGCAATGTAATTAGCATGCCGAATATTACTTGGAATGTGAACTGGAGCGAAATCGCCAATAGATAAGACCATTTTACAATTTGGGCCCAAGTTAGAAGCAGAGCCTAAGGTGTAAATTATCGATAGTCCATATCTCGGAAACTATAAGAGATAATGCAATTTGGCAACCGGCAATGTAATTAGCATGCCGAATATTACTTGGAATGTGAATTGGAACGAAATCGCCAATAGATAAGACCATTTTACAATTTGGGCCCAAGTTAGAAGCAGAGCCTAAGGTGTAAATTATCGATAGTCCATATCTCGGAAACTATAAGAGATAATGCAATTTGGCAACCGGCAATGTAATTAGCATGCCGAATATTACTTGGAATGTGAATTGGAACGAAATCGCCAATAGGTAAGACCATTTTACAATTTGGGCCCAAGTTAGAAGCAGAGCCTAAGGTGTAAATTATCGATAGTCCATATCTCGGAAACTATAAGAGATAATTCAATTTGGCAACCGGCAATGTAATTAGCATGCCGAATATTACTTGGAATGTGAATTGGAACGAAATCGCCAATAGATAAGACCATTTTACAGTTTGGGCCCAAGTTAGAAGCAGAGCCTAAGGTGTAAATTATCGATAGTCCATATCTCGGAAACTATAAGAGATAATGCAATTTGGCAACCAACAATTTAATTAGCATGCCGAATATTACTTGGAATGTGAATTGGAACGAAATCGCCAATAGATAAGACCATTTTACAATTTGGGAGCAAGTTAGAAGCAGAGCCTAAGGTGTAAATTATCGATAGTCCGTATCTCGGAAACTATAAGAGATAATGCAATTTGGTAACCGGCAATGTAATTAGCATGCCGAATATTACTTGGAATGTGAATTGGAACGAAATCGCCAATAGATAAGACCATTTTACAATTTGGGCCCAAGTTAGAAGCAGAGCCTAAAGTGTAAATTATCGATAGTCCATATCTCGGAAACTATAAGAGATAATGCAATTTGGCAACCGGCAATGTAATTAGCATGCCGAATATTACTTGGAATGTGAATTGGAACGAAATCGCCAATAGATAAGACCATTTTACAATTTGGGCCCAAGTTAGAAGCAGAGCCTAAGGTGTAAATTATCGATAGTCCATATCTCGGAAACTATAAGAGATAATGCAATTTGGCAACCGGCAATGTAATTAGCATGCCGAATATTACTTGGAATGTGAATTGGAACGAAATCGCCAATAGATAAGACCATTTTACAATTTGGGCCCAAGTTAGAAGCAGAGCCTAAGGTGTAAATTATTGATAGTCCATATCTCGGAAACTATAAGAGATAATGCAATTTGGCAACCGGCAATGTAATTAGCATGCCGAATATTACTTGGAATGTGAATTGGGACGAAATCGCCAATAGATAAGACCATTTTACAATTTGGGCCCAAGTTAGAAGCAGAGCCTAAGGTGTAAATTATCGATAGTCCATATCTCGGAAACTATAAGAGATAATGCAATTTGGCAACCGGCAATGTAATTAGCATGCCGAATATTACTTGGAATGTGAATTGGAACGAAATCGCCAATAGATAAGACCATTTTACAATTTGGGCCCAAGTTAGAAGCAGAGCCTAAGGTGTAAATTATCGATAGTCCATATCTCGGAAACTATAAGAGATAATGCAATTTGGCAACCGGCAATGTAATTAGCATGCCGAATATTACTTGGAATGTGAATTGGAACGAAATCGCCAATAGATAAGACCATTTTACAATTTGGGCCCAAGTTAGAAGCAGAGCCTAAGGTGTAAATTATCGATAGTCCATATCTCGGAAACTATAAGAGATAATGCAATTTGGCAACCGGCAATGTAATTAGCATGCCGAATATTACTTGGAATGTGAATTGGAACGAAATCGCCAATAGATAAGACCATTTTACAATTTGGGCCCAAGTTAGAAGCAGAGCCTAAGGTGTAAATTATCGATAGTCCATATCTCGGAAACTATAAGAGATAATGCAATTTGGCAACCGGCAATGTAATTAGCATGCCGAATATTACTTGGAATGTGAATTGGAACGAAATCGCCAATAGATAAGACCATTTTACAATTTGGGCCCAAGTTAGAAGCAGAGCCTAAGGTGTAAATTATCGATAGTCCATATCTCGGAAACTATAAGAGATAATGCAATTTGGCAACCGGCAATGTAATTAGCATGCCGAATATTACTTGGAATGTGAATTGGAACGAAATCGCCAATAGATAAGACCATTTTACAATTTGGGCCCAAGTTAGAAGCAGAGCCTAAGGTGTAAATTATCGATAGTCCATATCTCGGAAACTATAAGAGATAATGCAATTTGGCAACCGGCAATGTAATTAGCATGCCGAATATTACTTGGAATGTGAATTGCAACGAAATCGCCAATAGATAAGACCATTTTACAATTTGGGCCCAAGTTAGAAGCAGAGCCTAAGGTGTAAATTATCGATAGTCCATATCTCGGAAACTATAAGAGATAATGCAATTTGGCAACCGGCAATGTAATTAGCATGCCGAATATTACTTGGAATGTGAATTGGAACGAAATCGCCAATAGATAAGACCATTTTACAATTTGGGCCCAAGTTAGAAGCAGAGCCTAAGGTGTAAATTATTGATAGTCCATATCTCGGAAACTATAAGAGATAATGCAATTTCGCAACCGGCAATGTAATTAGCATGCCGAATATCACTTGGAATGTGAATTGGGACGAAATCGCCAATAGATAAGACCATTTTACAATTTGGGCCCAAGTTAGAAGCAGAGCCTAAGGTGTAAATTATCGATAGTCCATATCTCGGAAACTATAAGAGATAATGCAATTTGGCAACCGGCAATGTAATTAGCATGCCGAATATTACTTGGAATGTGAATTGGAACGAAATCGCCAATAGATAAGACCATTTTACAATTTGGGCCCAAGTTAGAAGCAGAGCCTAAGGTGTAAATTATCGATAGTCCATATCTCGGAAACTATAAGAGATAATGCAATTTGGCAACCGGCAATGTAATTAGCATGCCGAATATTACTTGGAATGTGAATTGGAACGAAATCGCCAATAGATAAGACCATTTTACAATTTGGGCCCAAGTTAGAAGCAGAGCCTAAGGTGTAAATTATCGATAGTCCATATCTCGGAAACTATAAGAGATAATGCAATTTGGCAACCGGCAATGTAATTAGCATGCCGAATATTACTTGGAATGTGAATTGGAACGAAATCGCCAATAGATAAGACCATTTTACAATTTGGGCCCAAGTTAGAAGCAGAGCTTAAGGTGTAAATTATCGATAGTCCATATCTCGGAAACTATAAGTGATAATGCAATTTGGCAACCGGCAATGTAATTAGCATGCCGAATATTACTTGGAATGTGAATTGGAACGAAATCGCCAATAGATAAGACCATTTTACAATTTGGGCCCAAGTTAGAAGCAGAGCCTATGGTGTAAATTATCGATAGTCCATATCTTGGAAACTATAAGAGATAATGCAATTTGGCAACCGGCAGTGTAATTAGCATACCGAATATTACTTGGAATGTGAATTGGAACGAAACCGCCAATAGATAAGACCATTTTACAATTTGGGCCCAAGTTAGAAGCAGAGCCTAAGGTGTAAATTATCGATAGTCCATATCTCGGAAACTATAAGAGATAATGCAATTTGGCAACCGGCAATGTAATTAGCATGCCGAATATTACTTGGAATGTGAATTGGAACGATATCGCCAATAGATAAGACCATTTTACAATTTGGGCCCAAGTTAGAAGCAGAGCCTAAGGTGTAAATTATCGATAGTCCATATCTCGGAAACTATAAGAGATAATGCAATTTGGCAACCGGCAATGATATTAGCATGCCGAATATTACTTGGAATGTGAATTGGAACGAAATCGCCAATAGATAAGACCATTTTACAATTTGGGCCCAAGTTAGAAGCAGAGCCTAAGGTGTAAATTATCGATAGTCCATATCTCGGAAACTATAAGAGATAATGCAATTTGGCAACCGGCAATGTAATTAACATGCCGAATATTACTTGGAATGTGAATTGGAACGAAATCGCCAATAGATAAGACCATTTTACAATTTGGGAGCAAGTTAGAAGCAGAGCCTAAGGTGTAAATTATCGATAGTCCATATCTCGGAAACTATAAGAGATAATGCAATTTGGCAACCGGCAATGTAATTAGCATGCCGAATATTACTTGGAATGTGAATTGGAACGAAATCGCCAATAGATAAGACCATTTCACAATTTGGGCCCAAATTAGAAGCAGAGCCTATGGTGTAAATTATCGATAGTCCATATCTCGGAAACTATAAGAGATAATGCAATTTGGCAACCGGCAATGTAATTAGCATGCCGAATATTACTTGGAATGTGAATTGGAACGAAATCGCCAATAGATAAGACCATTTTACAATTTGGGCCCAAGTTAGAAGCAGAGCCTAAGGTGTAAATTATCGATAGTCCATATCTCGGAAACTATAAGAGATAATGCAATTTGGCAACCGGCAATGTAATTAGCATGCCGAATATTACTTGGAATGTGAATTGGAACGAAATCGCCAATAGATAAGACCATTTTACAATTTGGGCCCAAGTTAGAAGCAGAGCCTAAGGTGTAAATTATCGATAGTCCATATCTCGGAAACTATAAGAGATAATGCAATTTGGCAACCGGCAATGTAATTAGCATGCCGAATATTACTTGGAATGTGAATTGGAACGAAATCGCCAATAGATAAGACCATTTTACAATTTGGGCCCAAGTTAGAAGCAGAGCCTAAGGTGTAAATTATCGATAGTCCATATCTCGGAAACTATAAGAGATAATGCAATTTGGCAACCGGCAATGTAATTAGCATGCCGAATATTACTTGGAATGTGAATTGGAACGAAATCGCCAATAGATAAGACCATTTTACAATTTGGGCCCAAGTTAGAAGCAGAGCCTAAGGTGTAAATTATTGATAGTCCATATCTCGGAAACTATAAGAGATAATGCAATTTCGCAACCGGCAATGTAATTAGCATGCCGAATATCACTTGGAATGTGAATTGGGACGAAATCGCCAATAGATAAGACCATTTTACAATTTGGGCATAAGTTAGAAGCAGAGCCTAAGGTGTAAATTATCGATAGTCCATATCTCGGAAACTATAAGAGATAATGCAATTTGGCAACCGGCAATGTAATTAGCATGCCGAATATTACTTGGAATGTGAATTGGAACGAAATCGCCAATAGATAAGACCATTTTACAATTTGGGAGCAAGTTAGAAGCAGAGCCTAAGGTGTAAATAATCGATAGTCCATATCTCGGAAACTATAAGAGATAATGCAATTTGGCAACCGGCAATGTAATTAGCATGCCGAATATTACTTGGAATGTGAATTGGGACGAAATCGCCAATAGATAAGACCATTTTACAATTTGGGCCCAAGTTAGAAGCAGAGCCTAAGGTGTAAATTATTGATAGTCCATATCTCGGAAACTATAAAAGATAATGCAATTTCGCAACCGGCAATGTAATTAGCATGCCGAATATTACTTGGAGTGTGAATTGGAACGAAATCGCCAATAGGTAAGACCATTTTACAATTTGGGCCCAAGTTAGAAGCAGAGCCTAAGGTGTAAATTATCGATAGTCCATATCTCGGAAACTATAAGAGATAATGCAATTTGGCAACCGGCAATGTAATTAGCATGCCGAATATTACTTGGAATGTGAATTGCAACGAAATCGCCAATAGATAAGACAATTTTACAATTTGGGCCCAAGTTAGAAGCAGAGCCTAAGGTGTAAATTATCGATAGTCCATATCTCGGAAACTATAAGAGATAATGCAATTTGGCAACCGGCAATGTAATTAGCATGCCGAATATTACTTGGAATGTGAATTGGAACGAAATCGCCAATAGATAAGACCATTTTACAATTTGGGCCCAAGTTAGAAGCAGAGCCTAAGGTGTAAATTATTGATAGTCCATATCTCGGAAACTATAAGAGATAATGCAATTTCGCAACCGGCAATGTAATTAGCATGCCGAATATCACTTGGAATGTGAATTGGGACGAAATCGCCAATAGATAAGACCATTTTACAATTTGGGCCCAAGTTAGAAGCAGAGCCTAAGGTGTAAATTATCGATAGTCCGTATCTCGGAAACTATAAGAGATAATGCAATTTGGCAACCGGCAATGTAATTAGCATGCCGAATATTACTTGGAATGTGAATTGGAACGAAATCGCCAATAGATAAGACCATTTTACAATTTGGGCCCAAGTCAGAAGCAGAGCCTAAGGTGTAAATTATCGATAGTCCATATCTCGGAAACAATAAGAGATAATGCAATTTGGCAACCGGCAATGTAATTAGCATGCCGAATATTACTTGGAATGTGAATTGGAACGAAATCGCCAATAGGTAAGACCATTTTACAATTTGGGCCCAAGTTAGAAGCAGAGCCTAAGGTGTAAATTATCGATAGTCCATATCTCGGAAACTATAAGAGATAATTCAATTTGGCAACCGGCAATGTAATTAGCATGCCGAATATTACTTGGAATGTGAATTGGAACGAAATCGCCAATAGATAAGACCATTTTACAATTTGGGCCCAAGTTAGAAGCAGAGCCTAAGGTGTAAATTATCGATAGTCCATATCTCGGAAACTATAAGAGATAATGCAATTTGGCAACCGGCAATGTAATTAGCATGCCGAATATTACTTGGAATGTGAATTGGAACGAAATCGCCAATAGATAAGACCATTTTACAATTTGGGAGCAAGTTAGAAGCAGAGCCTAAGGTGTAAATTATCGATAGTCCATATCTCGGAAACTATAAGAGATAATGCAATTTGGCAACCGGCAATGTAATTAGCATGCCGAATATTACTTGGAATGTGAATTGGAACGAAATCGCCAATAGATAAGACCATTTTACAATTTGGGCCCAAGTTAGAAGCAGAGCCTATGGTGTAAATTATCGATAGTCCATATCTCGGAAACTATAAGAGATAATGCAATTTGGCAACCGGCAATGTTTTTAGCATGCCGAATATTACTTGGAATGTGAATTGGAACGAAATCGCTAATAGATAAGACCATTTTACAATTTGGGCCCAAGTTAGAAGCAGAGCCTAAGGTGTAAATTATCGATAGTCCATATCTCGGAAACTATAAGAGATAATGCAATTTGGCAACCGGCCATGTAATTAGCATGCCGAATATTACTTGGAATGTGAATTGGAACGAAATCGCCAATAGATAAGACCATTTTACAATTTGGGCCCAAGTTAGAAGCAGAGCCTAAGGTGTAAATTATTGATAGTCCATATCTCGGAAACTATAAGAGATAATGCAATTTCGCAACCGGCAATGTAATTAGCATGCCGAATATCACTTGGAATGTGAATTGGGACGAAATCGCCAATAGATAAGACCATTTTACAATTTGGGCCCAAGTTAGAAGCAGAGCCTAAGGTGTAAATTATCGATAGTCCATATCTCGGAAACTATAAGAGATAATGCAATTTGGCAACCGGCAATGTAATTAGCATGCCGAATATTACTTGGAATGTGAATTGGAAGGAAATCGCCAATAGATAAGACCATTTTACAATTTGGGCCCAAGTTAGAAGCAGAGCCTAAGGTGTAAATTATCGATAGTCCATATCTCGGAAACTATAAGAGATAATGCAATTTCGCAACCGGCAATGTAATTAGCATGCCGAATATCACTTGGAATGTGAATTGGGACGAAATCGCCAATAGATAAGACCATTTTACAATTTGGGCCCAAGTTAGAAGCAGAGCCTAAGGTGTAAATTATCGATAGTCCATATCTCGGAAACTATAAGAGATAATGCAATTTGGCAACCGGCAATGTAATTAGCATGCCGAATATTACTTGGAATGTGAAATGGAACGAAATCGCCAATAGATAAGACCATTTTACAATATGGGCCCAAGTTAGAAGCAGAGCCTAAGGAGTAAATTATCGATAGTCCATAACTCGGAAACTATAAGAGATAATGCAATTTGGCAACCGGCAATGTAATTAGCATGCCGAATATTACTTGGAATGTGAATTGGAACGAAATCGCCAATAGATAAGACCATTTTACAATTTGGGCCCAAGTTAGAAGCAGAGCCTAAGGTGTAATTTATTGATAGTCCATATCTCGGAAACTATAAGAGATAATGCAATTTCGCAACCGGCAATGTAATTAGGATGCCGAATGTTACTTGGAGTGTGAATTGGAACGAAATCGCCAATAGATAAGACCATTTTACAATTTGGGCCCAAGTTAGAAGCAGAGCCTAAGGTGTAAATTATCGATAGTCCATATCTCGGAAACTATAAGAGATAATGCATTTTGGCAACCGGCAATGTAATTAGCATGCCGAATATTACTTGGAATGTGAATTGGAACGAAATCGCCAATAGATAAGACCATTTTACAATTTGGGCCCAAGTTAGAAGCAGAGCCTAAGGTGTAAATTATCGATAGTCCATATCTCGGAAACTATTAGAGATAATGCAATTTGGCAACCGGCAATGTAATTAGCATGCCGAATATTACTTGGAATGTGAATTGGAACGAAATCGCCAATAGATAAGACCATTTTACAATTTGGGCCCAAGTTAGAAGCAGAGCCTAAGGTGTAAATTATCGATAGTCCATATCTCGGAAACTATAAGAGATAATGCAATTTGGCAACCGGCAATGTAATTAGCATGCCGAATATTACTTGGAATGTGAATTGGAACGAAATCGCCAATAGATAAGACCATTTTACAATTTGGGCCCAAGTTAGAAGCAGAGCCTAAGGTGTAAATTATTGATAGTCCATATCTCGGAAACTATAAGAGATGATGCAATTTCGCAACCGGCAATGTAATTAGCATGCCGAATATCACTTGGAATGTGAATTGGAACGAAATCGCCAATAGATAAGACCATTTTACAATTTGGGCCCAAGTTAGAAGCAGAGCCTAAGGTGTAAATTATTGATAGTCCATATCTCGGAAACTATAAGAGATAATGCAATTTCGCAACCGGCAATGTAATTAGCATGCCGAATATCACTTGGAATGTGAATTGGGACGAAATCGCCAATAGATAAGACCATTTTACAATTTGGGCCCAAGTTAGAAGCAGAGCCTAAGGTGTAAATTATCGATAGTCCATATCTCGGAAACTATAAGAGATAATACAATTTGGCAACCGGCAATGTAATTAGCATGCCGAATATTACTTGGAATGTGAATTGGAACGAAATCGCCAATAGATAAGACCATTTTACAATTTGGGCCCAAGTTAGAAGCAGAGCCTAAGGTGTAAATTATCGATAGTCCATATCTCGGAAACTATAAAAGATAATGCAATTTGGCAACCGGCAATGTAATTAGCATGCCGAATATTACTTGGAATGTGAATTGGAAGGAAATCGCCAATAGATAAGACCATTTTACAATTTGGGCCCAAGTTAGAAGCAGAGCCTAAGGTGTAAATTATCGATAGTCCATATCTCGGAAACTATAAGAGATAATGCAATTTCGCAACCGGCAATGTAATTAGCATGCCGAATATCACTTGGAATGTGAATTGGGACGAAATCGCCAATAGATAAGACCATTTGACAATTTGGGCCCAAGTTAGAAGCAGAGCCCTAAGGTGTAAATTATCGATAGTCCATATCTCGGAAACTATAAGAGATAATGCAATTTGGCAACCGGCAATGTAATTAGCATGCCGAATATTACTTGGAATGTGAATTGGAACGAAATCGCCAATAGATAAGACCATTTTACAATATGGGCCCAAGTTAGAAGCAGAGCCTAAGGAGTAAATTATCGATAGTCCATAACTCGGAAACTATAAGAGATAATGCAATTTGGCAACCGGCAATGTAATTAGCATGCCGAATATTACTTGGAATGTGAATTGGAACGAAATCGCCAATAGATAAGACCATTTTACAATTTGGGCCCAAGTTAGAAGCAGAGCCTAAGGTGTAATTTATTGATAGTCCATATCTCGGAAACTATAAGAGATAATGCAATTTCGCAA